>NC_073302.1:366148635-366476232 GCF_027595985.1 Sorex araneus
TCTTTCTTTCGTTGGTGATCAGTGGCCATTAATTCCATCTCTTGTCTCTCCCAAACTCTCTCCACAACTTTCACAACTCTCTCCCAGCTCTCTCCAACCCTCTCTCTAATTCACTCCACAACGCTCTCCCCCTCAGGCCACAACTCTCTCTCTTCTCTCTCTCTCTCTCTCTCTCTCTCTCTCTCTCTGCCACTACCTCCACCACTCGCTCTCCAACTCTCTCAGTAACTTGGTCTCTCCAGTGCCTGGAGCCACTCTGTCTCTTCTCAATCCCCGGGGCAACTCTGTCTCTTCTGCCCAATCCCCTCAGCAACTCTCTCTCTTCTCTAACCATGCATCCCAAACCACACTTCCCTCTGGAAAGCACAATCAGCATGTTGGGCTCTTTTTCTTAAATTGAAAAAAATCTGTCATTTTTCTTTGACTGAGGAAATAAATAGGTAGAACCAGAGCACTAGAGTAAAAATGGCAGTAGTAAGCCTTCAAATGTCAATAATCATCCTAATGTAAATGAATTGAACTCACCAATGAAAAGGCACTGAGTGATTAGAAAAAGTGAAATGTAAAGCCCAACTATATGATGTTTCCCAGAGACTCACTTAAACTATAAAGACAAACGTAAGACTTCAGTTAAGGGTATAGAAACTGGTATTCCAAATCAGTGAGTAAACTAGTGTACATATTATGAGAAAATATTATGCAGATTCCTCAAACATTAAAAAAAGGAAAAAATTCCATATGATCCCATCATCCTACTTTTGGTTATTTAACTTCAAACACAAAAACATAAATTCAAAGACATACAGGCACACCCAATTTATTTTAACATTATCCACAATAGCCAAGAAATGTAAATGACGTTCAGAGTTCATCAGTTGAAGAATGGATAAAGGATGTGGTTTAAGCAGAGTGGTCTGTATGAATCAGACAGGAGATTATGGATGTTGACAGGGATATTGTGAAAAGGAAACTCATTCACTGTTGGTACGGCTGCAGTATGATTCAGCCTCTTTGGAAATGTTTTGGAGACTCCTCAGCACATTTCACCAGAAATTCCATATGATCCTGTGATTCCATTTCTGAGAACCTACTCCAAGAACACTGAGACATATGTACACGTAGGTTCATTATCACATTTTGAACAATAGTCAAGATCATGGGGGAAAAGACCAAATGCCCAAGAACATATGAGAGGATAAAGAAACGGTGGCATATATGCAATGGAATACAACTCAGTTATGAAAAGGATGAGATTTGCAGTTTGATGGAACTTAAATGGAATTGGAGGGAGGAAGGCTGAGTGAAGTGAATCGGAAAATAAAAGATAAATACTCAGATGATCTTATTCATAGGAGGAACACAAAGGTACAAAGGAATATAATATAAAATAAGAAGGGGATTAGACAACCCCCCAGTGGACACAATCCTGAGACAGATCAACAGAACCAAGAACTTGAGGTGGGTAGGGAGAGAAAAGGGACCATGGGGATAAGGATGGAGGGATCTGGAAACACTGGTGGAAGGACAGGTATAGTAGCTCTGCAACTATAAAATAATGACTTCAATACTACTGAAAACTATGATACCTTAAAATATTTTAAAAGGTTGTGATATTGATGTGTGATGAACTACTATCTTAGTTTTCTAAAGTCCTAAATAAAAATGAAATCCTGTTATTTGCAACAATATGGATAAATCTGGAGGGCATTGTGTTTAGTGAAATGAACAAGACAGAGGAAAACAAACATTGTGTGATTTTACTCATATATGGTATATAGAGAAAACAAAATAATGTAAAAAATGAAACCTCTAGGAGGACCACTCAATGGTTGGAATTAACCACAAGTCCACAAGTGTGTGTGGGGTGGATGGTAGGTAAGCTAGAGAAGAGACCACTACGACAATAATAGCTGGGAATTATCATGCTGGACAAGATCTGAGTGTTAAAGTAGGTAAAGGGGTATTCTCAATAACCTTTCAGTATCAATACTGCAAACCACAATGTCCAAAAGGAAGGGTGGGAGGAGAGAGAAAGACAGAGAGACAGCGGGAGAGAAAGAGAGACAGAGACAGAGAGAGACAGAGACAGAGAGAGCACAAGTGTTTGCCATAGAGATAGGCTGGGGTGTTGGAGGATTGTGATGGGAAGGAACCTGGGGACAGGGTTCTGGGAAATGTACACTGGTGGAGGGGATGGGAGTTGGAATGCTGTATGACTGAAATCCAATCATGAACAGCTTTGTAAGAGTCTATCTCAGTGATTCAATTAAAAAGTAAAAGGGAAAAAACAGAAAGGAATAAAGAAAAAATTAAACAAAAATTTTTTAAAAAGTTGAAGAAATTTATGCCACACCTATTATTTTACATCTGAAGTTGGTTTCGACAAATAGATGGTATATATGGCATATTTAGGCAGGAAACATATCAAGTCTCATCCTAGATTTATCTTACTATCGTGGCTGTATGAGAGGATATCCAAATCCACATCCCAAAGCTACCAAACACTGTCCAGAACCTGGACCATGTGGCCAAAGTAGTGGTGGTAGTTCTAGGATCCAAAGATTAATAGGACCAAATCCCTAAGATACTGTGTGTTCTTGGTAGGAATTCTTAATTTAATCAGTATCTCCTGAAACTTTTCCTTCCTCAGCTAGTCCACAGAAACCTCAAACCCAAATCTGGTTATTCTCCAAAAGTACCTATAGACATTTAAATACAATTCCCAAACTAGAGCAATTCTTAAATATCTTCTAAAATTATGACTTGCATAAAAAAAACAAGCATCAACAACAAAGTATTTCTCTAAGTGAGCAGGCTGAGTAGACCTTCCAACAATTAACCTAAGTCTTTAACTGCTCCATCTACCCATTAATTTGACTTGACTGAGATGTGGAAGAAAGGAGAGATGGTCAGTGTTCTTTTAATTTTCCTGTATTTCCGAATTTAAAACATTTCAGCAGTAAAACAAAAAAAAATTTAAAAATTGGTGGCAAACAGCAGTGTGGCCAGAGTGATAGGATAGCAGCTAGGACACTTGCTTGTGGCCAACCCAGGTTCAATGCCCAGCACCCCATATGGTCCCCTGAGCATAGATCCATTGAGCACTGCTGGATGTGGCTTTCTGTCCCCCCTCAAACAAAAAAAATGAACTCAGATTTCTTTAATTTTCAAATTGTCATAATGTTAAGTGTCAACTAAATTAAGCTTTTCAACCAATTTCTACATCCAAGCTATTCAGGGGCTTTAAAAAAAAAGGTGAACTGAGCTTACAAGGGAGGGGGGCATGTCTGGGAGGGTGCCCTGGGACACTGGTTGAGGGAAGGGGGCACTCTGGTGAGTGTGGGGTGTTGTAATAATGTGTGCATGAGGAGCATAATTAACAGCATTGAAAATCCTGCCGCAAGTTTTTAAGTAATTTTTTTCTTCCACTTCAGACAAATTTCCCACAAATTGGTGATGATAAAAGACCAAATTGAAGGAGACTGACAAATTTGATCACATTCTATGTTTTAAGAAAAAATTATCCTGGATTCAAAGTTCACTGCCCAGATTCTGCTATTGTGCAAGGAAATGGAAGATTATACAAAAAACTTTCCCTTCAATTTCTCTAATGCTTTGGAAACCGTTTTCCCCCTTTGAACCAGAGAGTGCCCGAACTGCTGTATGTGAATTTTTCCCCCACATTCACACCAAGCCTGTGAGGTATTTTACAGGTTTTACTTGTATGCACAAGATTTTTGCTAAAATTTGCAGTCAATTGAGCAGCATTTGAAGCACAGATCATAGTTTTGTGCCTCTGTTCTATCATTAAGTATTTCTAATAAATGTCAGCTACTCTTTTTTCTGAAAAAAAAAGTTTTAATGGCTATTACTGTGGGTAATTTAACATTATTATTATTAGGTACCAAAATGGGAGTCCTTGATCATTAAGTACTCACCCTCCCTTTTTAGTGCCTGAGTTTTCTTGAATGCTCTCTTTGTAATTTGCTTGTCCTGTTTTTCATGGTCTTTCACTTTATTCAAATTTAATCAAATTTGGACTTAAATCCAGTGGGAAGTAACATACTGTATCACAACTATAGTTGAGCCTCTTCAGTGAAAGTCAGTGTCCCTGGAATGAACCCCATTAAGGTATTCTTTATTCCAATGTGTTTAGCCAAAATTCTCTATGCATATCTACTGTAGTAATACCTCCTTAAACATTCTGAGCACCAAATTTCAGGCTGAGACAAACCAGTAAAAGGATGTCTCTTTGAGCTGTCCCTTCTGCACAGAAATGACCAGCCCCACATATTGGTGCAGCTTTAATACTGTGACATATGAAACCAGCTGGCACCACATCTGTCACCAAGACGAAAACCAAGAAAGGAGTTTTGGCTCCATCAAGGTTGTAGCTTGGCACTTTTCATGTTCATTCAAAAGCTTTTGGAGGTGAAAAAAATGCCAACCCAACCCCGAATAATAAAATGGTCATAAAAACAAGAATCATTATCATTGGCGTTTCTGGATTTAATTCTCAGCAAAGAAAACATATAGGAAGTGCCTTTGAGGAAGCGCCAACATTCCAAGCTCTACCTTTCTGCTCCGCCCACCCTCCCTTTGTTGCTTCTTTGATGTTCACGAGGAAAATCCTTTATAGGGGCCAGACCCTCTACCAGTACACACACATACCCGCACTCCCCTATAATAAGAGCAAGCCTTTCTGTTGGTGTGGGGCGCTTGACTTACAAAAAGCTTCCACATCTTTGGCCCCACCTCTGCAGCCTGCTCAAGCAAGAAGCAATCTCTGAATCCTCCAATCACATTGAGTATACAGTGGAAGCTCTGCTGTACCTAACCAAATCCAAGTCTTCAACAAATATCGTGTTAACCTGCAATTTCCTTAGCTTCCGTGGGGGCAGTGACACACCTCTCACTTGGACTTCTCTGAGCACTTGGGTTGGTTGGTTAATGGCAGGAGCAGGGAGAATCTCAAAGGCTCACGGGAAAAAGGCACCTGTGTGAGCTGGAGGTTGGGGGTGGGTTATCTCTCTCTGCCAGGGCTTCCGTGTCTCACAAACCTGCTGGCTCCAGTTTCCAAAGGCAATTGACATCTGCTGACCCATGGGCTACCTGGGCCTGGAAAGGAAGGGGCTGTGGTGTTTCAGAGTCTGCTGGTGCTCTCCACATCTGTAACCCATAAGCAACTGAGTAGCAGGATTTGAGTCTCGTGATGCCAACGTCCTCCCTGCTGGCCTATGATCTGGTCCCTTGCTCAGCGCTATCTCTTTTATGGGAAATCTGAATCTTATATATAGAAAGAATTAAAAGAACAAATCTGTATACAAAGAAAAATGATTTTTTTCTTTGTGCCTTCTTTCCACCACAACCCCCCCCCCATATGTTTTGCCAGAAGTTACAATTCTGGAGGTCCCTCCCCTATGTGTCTATAATGGAGTTTTCTATTATACACATAAGACTATGACATGTTTTTTAGAGGTTCTCTAATAAAATGAAATAAATGACCCTCACTTTTTTTAAATGCAGAAAAGAAAGTGTGTGAGACTATTCAGCATGAGGTAATTTAAGTTCTAAGACGCTCTGATAGGTTAAAATTTCTCAAATATAAATTCAACATACTTTGTCCACTATTATTTATTTTTCTTGCAAAGCCTAGCGACCCAAGTGAATAACCTTTTCTCTTATCAATGCAATTTTTTTCTAATAGCATTCTTCTATAACAACCAGCCTTATAGATTTTGCAAATAACCACTCTGAGAATGCATAGGATCCTTATAAGTTGTTGTTGAATCTTTTCTTAGAAAACAATTGTCTCTCTAACACCCAAGGATAATAGAGATAAGGGCCAGAGGATCGCTCCATGGCTTGGAAGCCTGTCTCACATGCTAGGGGGAAAAGGCAACTGAGATAGAGAAGGGATAACTAAGTAAATGATGGTTGGAGGGCTCACTTGGGAGGTAGATGCATGCTGAAACTAGACTATGTACCAAACACGAGGGCTGCTTAGTACCTGTATGTCAAATCATAACACCACAAAGGAGAGAGAGAGAGTAAGAGGGAATGTGTCCACCATAGAGGCAGGGGGTGGGAAGGGGTGGGGCTGGAGGGAGGGATACTGGGAACATTGGTGATAAAGAATGGTTACTGGTGGAGGGATGAGTACTTGAACATTGTATGACTGAAACATAGCCATGGAAGTTGTAAGTCTGTAACTGTACCTCATGGTTATTCATTAAAATAAAATTTAAAAGAAAAAGAAAGAAAGAAAACAATTGTCTCCTACACCTTAAATAGGAGTACAGGGAGAAGCTTCCCTGGACTCTCACACAGGCATTCTTGCTGTCTTCTTTCTAGAATATCTTCCAGGATTTCTAAACTCAGAAGTTCCAGGATTTAGGTGTTGGCTTCTCTTCAATGGAAAACACCCTTGGAGGTGAAGTTAAAGGCCCAAGGTCAAGTTTATGCTCCAATAAGTGCATGACAGCATGTTTTGATTCCAAAGCCAGTGACCTATTCTCCCGAGCTCACTACACCAAACTAGTTGTCAAGTGAATATTGATTTCTATTCCTATTACCTTCACCAGAAATAATATTCTGGGCATGTTTTGTTCTGTGTGTACCATTCACCCTGTGAGGAAGCCTTTCCTTTCTCTTCCAGCAAGACTGATACCAATCTGGTTCCAGGACTCTAAATTCTTCCAACCATCCCCTGACACCTTTTAGTAGATCTTGACAGATGTTTCTGGATATGACTTTGCACACTTGGCATTTCATGCTGCTTTGTTCTTTATTGCTATGGCTTTTGATGTGTATGTGGTTCAAAGACTTAAAGACAGGAGCTTGTTTGTCACTTCTATTGTAAGTTCCATGCTATTTCACCCTGGTGGGACAACTGACTGGGATGCTGAACCCAACTAGTGAATAGATGTCAACAGAGAGAGGTATATCCTTCAGTGTGAAGGTCAGATCAGTGACAGCTCTGGGAGAGAGACCAGCTCCATGCCAGATCTCTCTTGCCGCTAGTGACTTTGGAAATCAAGATAAGATACTCCATCCTGGCTAGGGAAGTGACACATCCCAAGAGAAAGGGAAATGTCTTCATTCTGGAATGAGGGCTGGATGTGGGCAGAAATTGTGAACAGATGCTGCATCTGGTCTCATTAGTATTCCCGGCATGGGCCAGGCTACCATGAACCCTGACATTGCGTTATCTTGGGACTCCTCCTATTCCTGCACCCCAGAGATCTTTGATTCCTAAAGAAACCGAATTCCCATGGTCTCCAGACATATTCCAGACTGGCTATGGCTGTCAATGTGGAAAATCAGTATTCCTATTGCCAGAGAATTCCACAGTGTGACAGAGACTGTCTTTCTACAGTCTAGAAAATCCAAGAATTGCTATACCCTAGAGCCATCTTAAGATCACACAGCCACTGACAAAGGGAGATCACGAAAGCAATTTGGGTGGTAACTGATTATTTAAGCACATGACTTTATCCAATCAAAGACTTCATCAAAATTTAAAACCAGGCTTGAGGAATTGCGTGTGGTACAGGAAAACAGGCAGAGAACTCACAGGATTAGATCAACCAAACCTCTGGCTCCCTCTACACAATGTCCAGAACCTTCCTATTCTGCCATTGCTTGCCAGCTCTGTGAAGGGGAGCCTTTCTTCTTGAGTTGAATCAGCTTAGTTAGAGTGGGCTGGAGCAGCATTGTGAATCTGGCACTCTTTGGAGAAACACCACCAACCACAACTGACATGCCCTTTTCCTTAGTGCACTTGACATTGGTCTGTTTAACAGATCACACTGGAAGTTACATGGGGCTATCATATACAAGGCTCTGTTTGGAACTGAAGAATCTTTCTCCTGTTCATCCTTCCCAATCCTTACTTCGCACCACTTACTGAAAGATGAAGTCTGGACACTTATGTAGTCTTTAGTTACAGATTCTTAAATAGTTCTTTTTGTTTATTTGATTTTGCTTGGGAGCCATGCCTAGCCCTGCTCAGGGATTACTCCTGGCTCAGGAATTACTCCTGGTGGGACTCAGGACACCATATGGAGTGCTGGAGACCAAACCCATGTTGGCCTCAGGCAAGCCAAGCCTTACCCACTGTTCTATCTCTCTAGCTCACCCTGGCAGCAATTTAACTCTTGGGTTGCTGATATATTTTTAAGTATATTGCATTAATAGACCTTAGTATAAGTGAAAATAGTTTTAGCTTTAGTGTTTTCCTATCTGCCAAGAAATAAAAGTGCCTGTGTTTTCGAGAATGGGATGCTGCTTATTCGAAGCAGGGAAACAAATGTCTGGTCTTTCTCCAAAAGACATTGCCTTAAAAACTCTTGCCCTGACATGAAGCCAGAGAGTTCTGCTTTCTTCCAAGAAGGATTTTATCTCATTCTATTGCATTTTGGTCACAGACAGGCTGTTTTGTTTATGCATGGGGGTCTCTTGTCAGAAAGAAGAAAGCAGGTTAATGGAAGGTTCTCAGATTCTTTTCTCATGTGTTTTGAGTCCCTGTGGAATTTATTTCATAGTTGCTATGATAAAAGCAGCACCAACTTTAGGTTTTCTGGCTCAGATAAATATCTGCAATCACTTTCAAGTGGAAGTGAAAGGAGCTCGGGAAAGTCCAACTATTACTACTAAAGAGAAAACTTGGGAATATGTTTCATTCATTTTACATCCTTTAGAATGATCTCTGATACCTATACTGCTCTGAGGATCCTCTCATCCAAAATAGTCCCTTCTTATTGTAACTAAGTCCATGTCACATTTGGAGCAACACTTGTACCATCATGGAGGCATGCTTGAACTACACAGCAACTGCTCACTAATTTTCTCTCTGGAACTCAATCTTGTCCTTATGATATGTTGTTGCTTAGTGATTCAAGGCAGATAACAAGCAGTAAGTGAGCTGAATCCTTGTTAAGCAGCACACAAAACCATGAGTTGACAATGGCTTTGAGAGTATCTTACAGTGTCCCCTTTATCTTTCTCATATCTAAAATAAAAGTGCCTAGATTGGGAGATTTGCCTCTAGGATAACTCAACAGTGATGGAAAAAGGGCACCCAGTAGACATTCAGATGCTGTGAATTTTCCTCTAAAACTGAATGTGCTGGAGAAGTAGCTCAATGGGCTAAGCACATGCTTTGTATGTGGGAGGTTTGGGTTTAATCCCTTGCACCTCATATTTCCTGGCACAGCCAGGAGTGACCTCAAAAACAAAACCAAAGAGCAAGTCGAGGCACTGGGGAAGGTGTTAGACTTTGAAGGTCATGTTCCTTCTTGGTCCCTTGACTCTGGAGAATATCTAGGGCGTGTGAACTCATCTTGGGAGAGCATTTTTATTTCAAGGACAATGCTTTGCAGTACTTCCTCATTCTCAGGTCTAAATAAGAGCGGTCAGATCAAAGTGAAAGCTAGCTGCATATTGTTGAGCTATACTGTTGAGCATATTGCATGACCTCAACACCGAAGAAAATCATGAGAATCGTGGGAAGGAAGCACCCTATCTCTACTTTCAGAACCCTTTTAGGGGAGAGCATAAGGAGTGAGATGTAAATATTCTTTTCTAGAAGCCTTTAAAGAAATAGCTATTTCCCATTTCACGTCAGAGAAACAAATTATTGAGCAATTGTCACCTCTCATCTCCTCCCTACTCCTGTGTTCCTTGCTGAGCCCCTAACTACATCCACACAACAAACTCCTCCCCAGTGACTCTCCTGATATTGGTGTTGGGATTTAGTTCTACTGGTCTTTCTGTTACAAGGAAATGATTGGTCTCGGTTTTGTCTTTATTGCTTTATTTCCAAACTTCTCCTAAAAGCACTTCTTATTGTGTTAGGTTGATGGTGCTACCCATCATTCTCCTTTTCTAAGCAATAACCTCATTCCCTTGCTGAGAGAAGCCTCCTCCTCTCAGACCTCAGAGCTTACCCACTTCAGTGCGAGATGATTTTCTCCTAAAAGTATTAAACTTCTACATGGAGGCAATTAAAGTTCCCTGTCAGTTCAGAGGTCAGGGCAATTGCCTTTATCATAAATATTGAATCAGTTCCTTCTGAAAACCTCACCTCTTCAAAACATGAGCTATATCTGACATTGATTTCTAGAAAATTCCCATTGACTCATGAGCTGGACCCCGACATCGATTTTGGAAGATGGACCTGCATTTTCTCAGTAATAGTGTTTTGCTTTTTTCTTGGGATGTAATGTGGCCCTCATATTCCTAATACAAATTTATGAACTTTGCACCACTGAATTGATGCTATAAAAACAAAATAATTTTCAGACCAAAGGCCATGTATGTGTGAGTTTGACAGCCCTGTGCATCATATTGCAAGCAACAATTTTTCTTAATATCAGCCACTGAAACAAAGTTATGTGTGAGTGATGTTGCTATTATATGGAACCACTGATGGCCAAGCCAAATGCAGTGTGATTTCTCTTCTGGAAATTGTTTGCTATCTCAGCCTTATATGCATTCAGGCACTAAAAAACTCATTTTGACTTCATCCTTAGGTTTCCCTGCCCCCAATTACATGTTCCAAAACTTCCAAGGGAAATCAAGCCATCTTAGAGAGAAATTGCATCTCTTTTGAATTACCAGATCATATAAATAATCCAGATGTTTATCTATTTTTCTCCTCTTAATTAAAACCTTTGGAAGTTAATTTATTGACCTTTTCAAAAACCTACTGCCCTGTTTGCCTAAAGAAGCAATTTATAATATTTTGCTGACAGTAACCTCAGCAATAACCAGGTGGCTTCCAGGAGTGTTTGAAAGTGATATGTGGCTTTCTTTTTTCTTAACGTCACAGGGGAAAATTAGCATGTATATTTCTTGTTTGGGGCTTTAACTGCTGGAACAAACATGAGAAAAGAAAACAGAACCCAAAGGAATGAGAAATAATTTACAGTAAAGCCCACGAAGATAAAAGAGAGAGAGCAAAAAGAATGAATGACTTAGCCAGAGTTCAGCCTGACCCTCTCCATGGCTTTGCTGATGTCCTGACAAAACCCTATGTCACTTTAACCCAGCCTATGCCTAGAATAGGCACCTGGACTCAATCTGGTCATGAATGTGGGTCTTGGCCTTCCCTGTATTCTGTTTTATTTTGTTTTGTTTTTATCTCTCACCAGGGGAAGAAGGGAACCATCAAGCAATCTGAATTTCTTTTTTCCCTTAAGGACTTTTCTTGGCTTTGCTTCCTGCCTTCTTTTTGTATGATACTCAAAGACACACATTGATATTGTCTAGGATCACAAAGCCAATCTGGCGGCTGGAGCGATAGTACAGCGGGTGGGGCGTTTGCCTTGCATGCGGCTGACCTGGATTCAATCCCCAGCATCCCATATGGTCCCCTAAGTACCGCCAGGAGTAATTCCTGAGTGCAGAGTCAGGAGTAACCCCTGAGCATCGCTGTGTGTGACCCAAAAAAGCAAAAATAGAGCCAATCTGAAGCGAAGTCTGGACCAAAATTATTTTCTTTCCTTTATGGATTTTCACAGTCGTTTATTTATTGATTTATATCACTTATTTAATGGAGGCATCATTAAGCTCTAAATGCCACAAAACACAGGAACTTCCTTATGTAGGTGGGGCTAAGGGGAATAGCAAAAAGGCCATATACCAGAGTGAATTAACTATATATATTTTTGCCTTCTAAGTAATAAGACCTCAGGGCCAGAATGATAGTATAGCAGGTATGACACTTGCCTTGCATGTGGTCAATCCAGTTTGAACCTCAGCAGCACATTTGGTTCCCCTGAGCATTACTGTGAGTGATCCCTAAGTGCAGAGCCCAGGAGTAATCCCTGAGCACTGCCAGGTATGGCCCAAACACAAAAGCACGAAGACAGCAGAGTTCATGGAGATGGTCCTTGTTCACAATCTTATATGTCATTCAGAGTGTGTTATGTATAAGTAAAAGTTTATGAACAAAATTAGATGGAAACTCAAAGATGTTAAGACTCTTTCTCTGATAAGCAGATTTTGAGAGGACTTCATTTTGAATTTTTTGTTAAAATGGAATTATTTTCAAGGGGTATGGGGTGGGCAAATGGTCGCAGAAGCCAGGAATGTAAGAAGAGAGCACAGTTATTGAAGTGGGGGAGGAGGGTCACAGTTCCACGGGAACTTTAGGGTTGAAGAAGGAAAGTCAAGGATGGTCCAGCAGTGGGTGCTTTCTGGAGTGTCTGAAGTACAGACCTGTAACAGAGACTCTCTTATAAATGTCCAGAATTGCACTTGGTGTAATAGACTAAAAGATCAGAAGAATGTTCGAATCTACACTTCACTGGTAAAGAATTTGAAAAGCACACAGGTTAAATTACTTGTCTAGGATCACAAAACAATCAGAGAGAGACCCTGGACCAGGATTTATTTTAGAGGGGTGGGGTGGGCCAAGGGGTTAAGGGTTGCATCAGTGGTGCTCAGGGGTTACTCAGGGTCCCCTGTGTAGTGACCATGCGGTGCTGAGAATGGAACTCTGACCTGCTGCATGAAGAGCATGAGCTCGAGCCTGTAGAGCTGTCTCTCCCCACCTGGTCCAGATCTCTTCGGAGTCTGCCACTTCTTTATTGCCTAGAAACAACATAACTCAATAAGACAGAGATAATGGCCTAAGAGGCCAAGGTTAGGAAGCAGAAATAAGACCACAAGGCATTTTCACTCCAGGCTATGGTTGGTTTTCTTGGAAAACTAGAATGTCAGCATGCACTTCTCAGGAATTAAGCATTAAGGATGAGCTTCAAGGGGGCTTTTCTGAGCTAGAAGAGTAGGGCCCACAGCACAAAGACTTTTTTTTTAACTATCTTTCCCATACCTGGGACCATCATGACACACACAGCACTTTTGGCAGGTTGCCTTTGGGCCTTTTCTTATTTAAAATTTAAATCTATTTGTCCCTCTTCCTTTTGGTTATTGCTGTAATGGTGACTGGAGATCACATGTACATGAGTGTGGTACTCACACACTTATTTTGGGGTGTGCACACTTGTCCAGTACTTGCTTGTCTGGGGTTGTATTCTTTAGCTGTGGTACTAGGAATCCCAAATGGTAGAGCTGTTAGAATTGCACTCAGGCACGTGGCTGGTGCCTAGGATTGAACCCTTGGCATCATCAACTTCAGAACTATACGGCAGGCCTGAGATGCCCCTAGGCTTCCCTTGACTTATTCTTACCAAAGAATGAAAATACAAAGAATGTCACTGTCACTGTCATCCCATTGCTCATCAGTTTGCTTGAGCGGGCACCAGTAACGTCTCCATTGTGAGACTTGTTACTGTTTTTAGCATATCGAATACACCAGGGGTGGCTTGCCAGACTCTGAAAGTTCATATAATTAGAATACACAAGTGAAACCAAGAGGAGAATATGACTCCTGAATAAACAGAGAGAAAGAGACATCACTATCTCCAAAGCCTTAAGGTGTGAACTAACACTGAACTTCTAATAATTTACCACTGCAAACATTGCAATATATTCAAATGTTGAATCCACTTTGATGTAACCATTATGAAAGATTGTTTTATCCAAAAATTAAATGGCAAAGGATTAGAAATTTATTTAGATTGGATTTAACTTAAACAGGTCTGATTGTGACTCAGTCTTGAAAATAAAACTACTATTATGAAAAGTTTATTTCACTTGTGAAATTTTATCTCATAATTACAATGACTGACTTTTTAAACAAAGAATTAACCTACTGTGACCTGCTTTTGGTTACTTGTTTTAGGAAGTAGTATTCTTTTTCCACATGACTCCTTGAGTTACATTCTACTTATTATTTTTAAATTATTATTTGAGTTTGGCAACAAAGGTGCTCATTACTTCCCACCAATGTCTTTATGTTACTTCTAGTCTACCTCTTCATTCTCCCCAACTATCCCACACTGATTGGTAATCTCATTTTTATGATCAAGGTCAAAGGGTTTGTCATCATTTGAGGCTGTCTGTTCCATCGTTTTGTCTCTTTCACTACAGGAGATGAGTGATATTATCCACTAATTGTTCTTTTTCCTCTTCTTTCTTAAGCATGATTATTTATTTTATTTTATTTTTTTAAATTTTATCACCATGTGGAAAGTTACAGAGTTCTCAGGTTTATGTCTCAGTTGTACCGTATTCAAACACCATCCCTTCACCAGTGCCCATATTCCACCACCAAAATCCCCGGTATACCCCCTACCCCCCACCCCAACTGTATAACTGATGAATTTCACTTCATTTTCTCTTCACCTTGATTATGTTCCATATTTCAACACAAAACTCACTATTTTTGTGGGAGTTATACCCCCAAACAAGATAACCCTAACAAGGAAGCATTTGATAATTAGTTTTCCATTAAAAGATTGTATGTTTTCAGGTTTAAGAAAAGGCTCGGATGTGTCCCAGTCCCGAATCCTGGAGCCGTGTTAGTTGCTGCTCAGTGTCGCCAGGGTTCCATCTGGAGAAGGTGTGCTGGCGGCACCTCCTCCTTCCGGCACCCCGGTGTTGCTGGCCCCAATTCGGGTCCGGAGCATTTTCCGGGCCGCGTAAGCATGATTATTAAGGGGGTCATTTCGCAGAAACATCAGGGTTTTGTGTGTATGCTTATTTGGGCCACTCTCAGCGATGCTCAGGAGTTACTCCTAGCTCTGCACTCAGGAATTACTCCTGGGGGTTCTTGAGAAACAATATGGGATTCGGGTGATTGAACTTGGTCAGCTGCATGCAAGCGAACACCCTACCTGCTACACTATCTCTCCAACCCCTGCAGAAACATTTGGGAGTATCAGTTTTCCCAAAAGTTTTTCTTCATCCTTTGATATATTAAACAATTCTCTCATAGAGCAGCTATCTTGTTCTATTTTAAAATTACTAACTTTTAAGAAAAACTCTATAAATCCTCTTTTGTCAAAGCCCTTCCTTTGCACTGAATTTGAAGCTTAGAATTAGATCGTGTAGGGGTGGGGTGGGAATTCCCTAGCCTAATGAAAGTTCATTTCAAATATAAAAGATTCTTCCTCTTGATTCTTGCCCCTTTTGGATTTTGGAACAGCTCAGGACAGTTTATGCACTGAAGTTGAAATGCTAATTAAAATTCTAATTATGTTCACGAAAATATAATCACACACCCTCCATAGGCTAAAATTTTCATCTTTTTCCTGTGATTAAACTTGGGATGAAATGTGTTTCTACTAGCATCGCACCAACTATTGAATCATGATTTCTGTGACTTCTGAAATTGAAATTTCAAAGATAATTACAAAATTGGTAAAAATGATGCCACAGCTGGTAGAACTTTACAAGAAAAAAAAAACACCCAACCCCATTTTTAAAAATAGGGAGGAAAAATGAACAGAAACTTCCTTAAAGAAGAAACACAAATGTTCAAAAGACACATGAATAAACACTATACGTTACTAATCATCAGGGAGATGCAAATCAAAACAACAATGAGATATCATCTCAGACCATAGAGACTGGCACAGATCCAAAAGATGTTCCAAAAGAACAAGAACAAGAACAACCAGTAATCGCGAGGATGTGTAGAGAAAGGGACTCTCCTCCACTGTTGGTAGGAATGCTGGCTGGTTCAGCCTATTTGGAAAACAATATGGGCATTCCTCAAAAAATTAGAAATTGAGTTTCCACATGACCCAGCAATACACCTCCTGGGAATATATCCCAGGGGCACAAAAACAATGAAGAAAATCCATCTGCATTTCTATGTTCATTGGAGCACTATTTACAATAGCCAAAATCTGGGAACAACCCAAGTGCCCAAGAACCGTGATTGGATAAAGAAACTACGGCACATCTATATAATGGAATATTATACAGCCTCTAGGAAAAATGAAGTCATTAAATTTGCTTATACATGGATGGACATGGAAAGTATCATGATGAGTGAAATGAGTCAGAGGGAGAGGGACAGGCAGAGAATGACTGCAGGATGAAAAAAGAAACTAATACCCAAAGACAGTAAAAACGAGGACCAAGAGGAGTGGTCCATGGCAGGTTTGGGGTGGGGTGAGGGGGGAGGGCAGTTATGACAGAGAAAAGGTCACTATGATAGTGATAGAAATGATCACTCTGGACAAGAACTGAGAGCTGAAAGGAGGTAAAGTGATATACATGATAACATTTCAGTACCTGTGTTACAAATGACAATGTCTACAAAACAGAGGGGTGGAGGGAGAGATAGAGAAAGGGAGAGAAGGAGGGAGGGGGAGGTAGAGAGGGAGGGAAGGAAGGTAAGGACAGAAGAGAAATGACTGCTATAGGCAGGCTGGGGGTAGGTGGGAGGAAAATTGGGGACACTGGTGGTGGGAAATGTACACTGGTGAAGGGTGTTGGAACATTGTATGACTGAAACCCAATCATGAACAACTTTGTCACTGTGTTTGTCATAATGATTCAATTAAAATATGGAAAAATGATGCCACAATTTACAGCGATCCCTTTAGTTAAGGCCACCATCTACTTACCGGCAAGACATTGGCCATGGAGGACTGAGAAGTGGCAGACGTTGCAGAGATAGAAGAGTTCATGGATTCCATAAATTATACCCCTTCACCACTACAAATATCCAGGGATATAAATTCTACAGAGTGAGGCTTTAGGCCACTGACTGAAGAGATGTGGTAGGATATCACAACATTGGAAGATTCTGTGTCCAACTGAGATGATAAATTTGACAACAACTTGAAGGGTTATGAAGTTTTATATGTTTGGTCAAATATTCTTCTGAGTATGTCTGTGAGGGTATTTCTAGACAATATTGAAATTTGAATTGGTAAGCTGAACAGAGCAAATAGACTTACTTTTTTAATTGATAGACTGAATGGGACAGACTGTCTTTCTTGTCATGGGCAGACCTCACCCAATTGTTGAAGGCATGAATAGAATGTAAAGGGTTGAGTAAGATGAAATTTTTCCAGTGTCACATTCTTATGCTGTATCATCATTTTTTTTTTTGCTTTTGGGTCACACCCGGCGATGCCAGGGGTCACTCCTGGCTCTGCACTCAGGAATTACCCCTGGCGGTGCTCAGGGGACCATATGGGATGCTGGGAATCAAACCTGAGAGGATCATCATTTTTTTCCTGGCTTTGGAGTCAAACTGAAACATCATCTCTCCCTGGGTCTGGTCTTCAGTCTTACAAAAGAACTACACTCTGAATCTTTGGTTGCTTCCAGAAGATTTTGGAACTGGTCATTGTCCATCTATATTAAAGATATAATCACTGTACCATATGTGCTTGTTCAAATTTCACTCTGCCACATTCTAACTCTGACTCTATCAGTTGTCTGAACTGAAAACTGAAGCTAATCATAAAACTATATGCCCTGGCCCCACCATCCACCACAGCAAATATCCAAAGATATAAATTTTGCCGAGGGAGATTTAGGTCCATGACTCTAGAGACATGATTAGATCTCATGATGTTAGAAGATTCTGTTAAATTCTTTTCAGCATTTAATCAATGAATATGTTTAAACAGTATCTGATGACAGTAAGTGCTCAGTCAATATTTGCTATAAATTTGACTTAAGAGACTTGCAGATATTCATTTTTCAGATATATATATATATATTTATCGAAGGTGAGGGTGAACAGGAGCCAGGAGGACAGGTCAATGGGTGGAAGCTTGCCACAGCAGTTGGGGGTGGGGGGTGGGGTGAAGGGCACAGGTGAAGAGCTATACCTGGTAACCTTTATCTGTACTGCAAACTGTAAGGCCCCAAAGGAAAGAGAGAGATAGAAGAAGAGAAGGAAGAGAGAGAAGGAAATAAAGAGAAAAGGAAAGAAAAAGAGAGAGAGAAAGAGAAAGAAAGAGATAGAGAAGAAAAGTGCCTGCCATAGTGGCAGGCTGGGGATGGGGGGGGGTGTTGGGAGGGAAACTGGTCCCATTGGTGATGGGGAAAGTACACTGGTGAAGGGACAGGTGTTGGAACATTATATGACTGAAATCCAATCAGGAACAACTTTGTAAATGTGTTTATCACTGTGATTCAATTTAAAAAATATAAATTTAAAAGGATACTTGCAGATGATGAATCTTGTCTTTTTTTTAAAAAAAATATTTTTTTATTAATTCACCGTGAGATACAGTAACAAAAATTTCATGTTTGCACTTCGATCATACGGTCATCCAACACCCATCCCTTCACCAGTGCACATTTTCCACCACCAAAATCCCAAGTATTCCCCCTCACCCAGCCCACTTTCCATACCTCCTCTGCTTGTGTAGCAGACAATTTGAAAGGTATTCTTTCTATACTTTAGCTACCTTCGATATTTCAATATTTTGAGACCAGTCCTACCTTCTCTTATATCTGCCAAAATACAATTGCTAGATAATGTGTTTTGTATTGCTTGTTATGGATATAATGTATTTATATCCATAGCCTTAGTAATTCTAAGATTTTAATAATTAGGGTCTGAAGAAATTGCTGCCCCAGGTTGCTCGTGTCCGAGATTCCTGTGTGTGTCTCTGGATCATGGCCACGTGGAAGCTGGTGCTTCTTGATGGCTTCTAGAAAATGGTGACTGCTGGAACTCTTACAGGGCAGGTGGTGGGACAGCATCTGCCCAGGTCTGGAGTGGCCCAGCAGAGAAGGCCTATTGCAAAGTCCTAGGCCATCTCTGCCACAAATTGCTAGGGTCTGAGATTTCTGTGTGTGTTTGAATCTTGTCTTTATAACCTTCTATTTGGTGTCATATGAAGTTCCCTCTGCTTCTTGAGGGAGTTTTCAGATATAGACCTTGTTTTATTTTTTTAAATTTCCTCTTTGCCCTCTATAACCTTTCCCCTATTTTATATCAGTTGGTCAAAATCATAATTATTCCTACAAATATTTGTATTCTCACACTGACATCATCACCCTGACCAACAGAATTCTTCCATAGATAGCTGAATTCACAATATCAGAAAATGTTAAAACAATAAAGTACCTTTGAGAACATTTACCACAAATGGATTTTAAATGTATCTCTTTTATGAGCATTATAAAAGTTACACATGGTTTTGGTGGCAGAGTTTAGAAGGCAGAAAAATAGATCATCTTTACTAGTTCATGTGGTTCATAAAGTTATATCAGTCTTTGACCTCTCACAACAAAATTTTTAAATCCTCTTTTAAGACACTTGATGGTTTGTGTTTCATTGTCTTCCCCTAAACAATGAGATATTTAAGGAGAAATACTTTCTTCAGCATCACTGAGTGAGGACAAAGGGGAGAAGGAAAGAATGAAGGAAGACTAATAACATTTTTTTGACTTTGTCTCATTCTATGGGTGCTGGATCTTTTGAGATTAGAATGAAAGTCTCAGTATAATTCAGTCTGTATTATATGTATATACACTTTTATGACTTAACATTGAAAATTAAGCAGTTGATAATGATCTATTTCATTTTTATGAATGTGTAAATTAGGATAATAAAATCTGAAATTAAATTCGCAGATCAGCCTCAGTTCAGCCATCTCCAGTTTTCCTTGCTATGTCCTTTCTAGGGCACTTAATTCCACTTGTGAGTTTAGTGTATTTTTAAGATATTCTGGATTTTATTTCTCATATTAACTTTTTTCTGAATTCAATTACTCCTTTCTCATGTGACTGACTGACCCAAGTCATATATAAAGAAAAAAATAGATTCACAATTTCATGCCTTGAGGAACTTGTGGTAGATCTCACACGGTCCTTGTCTATAAATTTCTAAGAATTTAAATTATAATAGCACACATACAAAGAGCTAACAAAACACCTTCAGAATGACTTGGATCCTAGACTTGATAAAGCATCTATATCTGGTAATAATTTTCTAAAAATAGAGAGGATAATGAAATATAAGATGAAGTGAACAAAACAAAACAATCACAAGAAACTCTTCAAGGCAAAGACCAATTTCTTTATAAGAAGTAAAAAGAACGAGCATGCTATGAATACAGAAGATAGAAGATCAACCTCGAAGTTAAAGTCGGTTTGAAATGAATTTTACCAAACTCTAGATGTTAACCTTGTGGCCAGAAAGATAGTATAGGAGTTTAGGTACTTCCTTTGCAAGCTGCCAAACTTATTCAATCCGGGGCATTGCATATGGTCCCCTAAGCACCACACATGAACACTGCTGAGTTTGGCCCCCAGATAAGACAAAACAAATGACAAAAATATGTGAACTTTATTTGGAACATCATTCAAGTATGCAAATGGCTTACAACTTTTGTAAGATAACTGAACAACATGCATTAGTGTGTTATTCCATTTTAAAAATTGAAATAGTGGTATTACAGTTGTGTATTTCTTAAGAATTTATTTGTTACAGATATATGTTGTTCTTCAGTAAAATAATTTAATATTTCACATTCAAAATAATATAGGGGCTGGAGCGATAGCACAGTGGGTAGGGCGTTTGCCTTGCACGCGGCTGACCCAGGTTCGATTCCCAGCATCCCATATGGTCCCCTGAGCACCTCCAGGAGTGGTTCCTGAATGCAGAGCCAAAAGAAACCCCTATGCATCGCCAGTGTGACCCAAAAAGCAACAACAACAAAAAAATTAAAATAATATAGGAAATATTTCTAGGTTTGGTCAAGATGGAAGATACTAACCAGACTTACCCCTGCCTGTAATCTCCTGCATTCCAATATATATATATATATATATATATATATATATATATATATATAAATACAACAGTGGCTTTTAAGGATACAGACTTCAGGCAACATAAGTCTATATTCCTGGGAGAAAGAAGACCCAGGTAACTGGCACTGCTTCCAGCTTTGAGAAAACTTCTAGATAATGACAGAGTGTAAGATAACATTGGTTTGTCCTTTCTGCCTTGCCAGAGGGAGCTTAGATTTATTGTGTTACTCCCATCACAGTGCTCCCATTCCTCTGTATTTATTTGTAACTTCTTTCTTTGTGCTCTGCTTCCCCAACCTGTCAATTACCTATGCCTCCTGATCAGACTCTGCTGATTTGTAAATATTGTTTTTCTCTTCTACCTAAGTCCTTTGCATAGTTAATTCAGGATGTATCCTTTTTGTATAGGCACAGGAAGACAGTCAATGCTATGCTTTTATAACTTGGGAGTTAATTGACTCCAGATAATATTACCTCCTGGACATCTGTTCTTTCAACCTAAGCCTCAGTTGCCCTTACTTCCTAGCACTCCAAAAGCAGGGTCTCAATGAGGGACTGGATGGACCCAGGGCAAACAGTGAACTACCCTGGCATCGAAATGGGCCTGGCCAAAGTGCCATAATACTTAACTATAAGTTAAGAGCATGGTCATGGACAAATTCTGTCATAATCCAAAAAAGTAACAACTGGATTCAGACTCTGTTAGAGTTAGGAATGATTAATCAGGCCTGAACACTGTAGTCTGAGTCTGTGGCAAGATGTCCCCAGGAGAGCCAACCTACAAGCTCAATGTATCTCTTACTATGTCCATACAAAATAACTAGTATTAAGAAGTAGAATTAAGATGTTAATTAAGTTATTGGACTAAGGAAGGGAAACACCTTAAGTGGTATTTTGTCTGTGAGCAAAGGAAGAGCTTTCTTATGTGGATTTTACAGTGGGGAGGGGTGTGGTGACTACCCCCAATACAGAGACTTGGAGAGAGACTAGAGAGAGACCAGGGCAGCAAGATAGAGCACGGAGAGAGCGCGGAGAGATGAGTCGGAGAGACAGGAAGAGACAAGAAAGAGGGGCAGTGTGAGACTAGAATGGGGAACTTAGTGAGACTGGGACAGGCGCCTGGGGAGAATGGAATGGACTCTTTCAGAATACCACATTTCAAATATAGCACTTGGAGTAGCTAAATTTTCTTAAAATGAGCAATAACACAGCAGGTATGGCGTTTGCCTTGCACTCGGCCAATCCAGGTTCTATTCTTCCGTCCCTCTCAGAGAGCCCGGCAAGGTACCAATAGTATCTCGCCCTCACGGCAGAGCCTGGCAAGCTCCCCATGGCAAACTAGATATGCCAAAAACAGTAACAACAAGTCTCACAACGGAAACGTGGTCCCTGAGCACAGGAGTGAGACCTGAGCACCACCGGGCATGGATCAAAAATCAAAATAATAATATGAAAGAGTACAAATCCAAAAAAAAAACACTAGAAATGTAAGTTTTATAATGTTCTACAGAAGTAAAAACTGACAGAATTAGAGCTAGAAATAGATAAGCCAACACTAATAGCTGAAGTTGTTAAAACCCAACTCTCAAAAATGTGTCGAACAGACAAAATTACAAGTGTACAAAATAGAACAACTCTGATGACCAAATTTACTTTACAGCTATAGAGTACTCCACAGAGCAACAGCAAGATAAACTTTCTTTTATGTGCACATAGAACATTTACCAACAGAGACCATAATCTAAGCCACAAAGTGGCTATTAATAAGTTTAAAAGAATTCATGTTATAAAAAGTTTTTGTCTAACCACAATAAAATTGCATTAGAAACAGATAACAAGAATATTAGGAAAATTGCAGAAATATTTGTAAATCAAATGACACTTCTAATTAACCCATGAGCCATAAAATTAATCAAAAGAGAATCTGGAAAGCATTTTCAATTGAATGAAAATGAAAGCACATTAGAATTTGTGGGAAGCAGCTGAATCAGTACTTAGAGGAAATTATGTAAGAGTATATGCTTACATTAGAAAAGAAGAAAGGTTTCAAATCAATTGCCTTAGTTTATACTATAAGGAACTACTAACAAAACATTAAATTAAGACAACAGATCAAAATAAAGGAAATAAAGTTAAAATGGAAGTCAATTAAATGAAAACAGCAAAAATATAGAAAAAAATTGCAAAACAAAAAAACTAGTCATATGAGAAGATCAATAAAGCAGTTAACACTCTAGTCTATAATCATGAGACAAAGAGAAAAGAAAAGACAAATTACTAAATATCAAGAATGAGAAATGTGATAAAATGATAGGTTCCACAGATATTAAGGTGATAACAAAGAAATATAAAGAATAATATGACACAAATAAACCAAATAATTTAGGGAAATGGACAAATTAAGAGAGCAAACTACTAAAGAGCATTCAAAAGAAACACAAACCAAATAATTGACACTTTTTAATATCTTCAAATTTATTCTCCCAACAAGTATCACATGTTATATTCCAAAGATTACAGTTATCTATATTTTATGTGTTATTGTACTTTTCTAATTTCATTTCAGACTTCATTTCTGTCACTTCTGTCACTTTCATTTTATAATTTTTTATTTTCAATGAATTTTATGACTTCCTTATCTTTATAACTTTCTCATACATAGTAAAAAGTCTATAAATAAAATAAAATTAATTAATTTACTTAATTTGATTCCTCCGTCCATTTCGGAGAGTCTGGCTAGCTACCGAGAGTATCCCGCCCACATGACAGACCCTGGTAAGCTACCCGTGGTATATTCGATATGCCAAAAACAGTAACAAGTCTCACAATGAAGACGTTACTGATGCCCACTCAAGAAAATAGATGAACAGTGCTACAGTGCTAATTTAATTTAATGAATTGGTTAAATTAACATAATTAATTAATAAATTTAATGAATTGTTATGTATAATGAATTCATGTCTTTCTTACCACATATTTATTTATATATTTACTAATTAATTCAAATTTTATAAAAACAAAAATATATCAATTGAACATTTTTTAAACCAATTAACTTTATAATTAGAATCTTCCCCACAAAGAAAACTCTAGACCCAGATGTCATTACAGTGAATTTGACCAAAAGTGCAAGGGAGAAATAATACCAACTATATAAAAACTCCTTCAGTAAATCCATGATGGCCTATCCCTCAACATTACATGTGCTCAACATTACACTAGTACCAAAATCAGGAGGTTGAACTATAAGAAAAATATTCTCAGTAAATAGAGGTCCTTGCAAAGTCTTTCTAAAATTCAAATCCTCAACTCTACTCTATTTCTCTAATTATCTAAAAATCCTCTAATTATCATCTAAACCCCTTCTTCCCATTCTCATGAACTTGGAGGCCCCTATCCTGATCGAGCTGCATGATATCTTAACTGTTTTCCTTGATTCTGTCTGTGCCTTCAATAGCCCAAATTCAGGTCTCCATACCAGAGAGAAAGGGATCTTCTAGGTGAGTCTAAATTCCTTCACAAGAATGATAAGACCCGTCCAGGTGTGGCCCATTGGTCACAGACTCATCTATCACTTTTCCTCCTCCTCATTCTTTCCATGACCCACTCATTCTGACTCTTTGCTATTCTCCTAAACACAAGTCATGCATTTTTTTCTTCTGGCCCCTAGTACCCATTATTTTTCCTTCTTGGATTAGTTTATCAATCCTACCCACCCGTCTTAGAGTCTTCTGCTTAACTACATATATTATCATTGCTATTAAAGTTGTTGTTGTTGGGAGCCCATACACAGCTGTTCTCAGGGCTTACTTCTGACTCTGAGCTTACTCATGGGCCACTACTGGCAGTGCTCGGGGACCATATGTGCTATGAGGGATTAAACCTAGCTTGACTGCATCCAAAGCAAGCACCTTACCGACAGTACCATCTCTCCAGCCTACTACACTTTTTAAGATAGAGATAAATTCTTCCAGAAGATTTTTTTCTTAAAAAAATTAACTGAGATTCTGTGGCATATAATAGTGTTAATATTTTTATGCACACAATCCCAATACCACATCTACCACCAGTGTACCCACCTCTAAGGACCCCATTGCCACTTCCTTTTAACTCCTATCCCACCAACTCAGTTGTGTGAATCAGTTCTCCCATTATGCTGCCTTTGGACTTTGGTGCTACCTTACTGTGTATCCTTAAGTCCCATATATGAGAGAAACTATTCTGTATCTGTCCTCCTTCAACTGACTTCACTCATCATATCCTCTAGTTTCATCCATGTTGCTGCAAACTTCCAGATTTTGTTCTTTCTTAGAGTTGCATAGTATTCCAACATGTATATATACCACAACTTCTTGGTTCAGTCATCTGTAATCATGCATTTAGGTTTACATAGCTTGGCTGTTGCACTGCATGCTATGAGGAACATACTTCTGCATATATACTTTCCAATTAATATTTTTTGTTTGGGGGAGAGATGCCAAGAAGTTGTAATGATGGGCTGTGTGTCGGTTCCATGCCTGCTTTTTTGGATAGATTTCCATATTGCCTTTCATAGAAGCTAAACCAGATGACATTCCCAGCAACTGAGAATGAGAATTTCTTTCTTACCATAATAGCACCAACACTGGCTGTTTCCAGATTTTTTGATGTGTGCCATTTCTCACAGGCAGGAAATGATAACTCATCATTGCAGAAAACATTTTCTAACTCCCCCCAGAGACTATTGGTCAGGGGCCTTCCTAATGCTCCAACAGATCATTTTGCTACCACTGAGGCAACTTTTTTCCCTATACCCATTAGTGCTCAGATGTTTGGGGATCATATGCAGTAATAGAATTCAAACCGTTGATGCAGCTGCAACCACAGACAAGCTACATAATCTCTGTGCTATCTCTTTGACCCTGCAATAATTATTATAAACTCTGACAATTTTCTTATTTCTTCACTGGGTTCTGACCTCTATAAAGTCAAAAACTATGCATCGCTTATTGTGGTTTTCCCAATATCCAGAATACTCTATAAGATAGCAAGAATGTTCAACAATATTTGTTAAATTTACTTAATGCCTACAATATTCCAGGTAGTGTACTAAACAATGAATGGGAATCATCTTTGTCTTAGCACATCTACCCAGAAGTACAATTCTTTGTGGTGGGCTCCCAAATATTTCTCAAGAGACCCTGACCTTTCTAATAATTTCAGCCAACTGGACCAGTGGTTCAATGCCCAGGCTCTAGGGTGCAGTGCTGCTAGGGTTCTAAAGTGCTGGGGATTACTAGGTCCACCTCAGCAGTGCTCAAGGACCTTCATGGTCGTACTGGTGGAATTTGGGAGACTCAAGGATTGCACCCAGTGATGCTCAGGAGATAATATGGTGCCAGAGATCAAACCAGGGCATGCAGTCTGCAATGCATCTGCCATAATCATTGTGCTACCTCTCTAGCAATGTTTATATCTTCTTTACAAAAGAGAAAACTGAGGCACATAAAATGATTAAACTTCTCTGGCATCACAAGAGATATACTCTGATCCAGAATTTGAATTCAAGCTGATCATTCTCTAGAACTTATACTTCTAATCACATTAGACTACAAATGGATCAATCATTATGGTAACTAATTACTTACTACGTACCATATGTTGGATCTATTCTAGGTGTTGAGAATATGGTACCAGATAAAATAGAAAAAAATGCATGACTCCAAGGAGTTTACATTCTAGAGAGGAAGAGAGTCAACAAATAAAATTCACAAACATATTTGATAAAAAGTTCCAGAGAAGGAACAAAAGCAAAAATGCAAGAGGAATTGAGGAACACTTTAAATAGGGTGGTCACAGAGATTGGCCCACATTCAAGAGAACAAAAGCAACCTGTGTTGGCATGGATGTGGGGAGAAAGGAACTCTCCTTCACTGCTGCTGGGAATGCCAACTGGTTCAGCCCTTTTGGGTTTTTTTTGTTTTTTTTTTAATTTATTTTATTGAATCACCAAGTGGAAAGTTACAAAGTTCTCAGGCTTATATCTCAGTTACACAATGTTCAAACACCCATCCCTTCACCAGTGCCCATATTCCACCACCAATAAAAACAAAAACAAAAGCAAAAACAAAACAAACAAACAAACAAAAAAAGAAAACAGTATACATCCCACCCCTCACCCCCCAACCCACCTCGTACGTGAGTGATAATTTCACTTCCTTTTCTCTTTACCTTGATTACATTCCAGATTTCAATACATAACTCACTATTGTTGTTAGAGTTTCAAAACAGATTCACTATTTTTGTTGGAATTTATCCCCTAAGAATACAGCTCTATTAACAGGGAAATATTTGATAATAAGTTTTCCACTGATGAGAATGAGGAGATAAAATGTCGCGCGGCCGCTACTGCGGCCGCACGGTTTAAAATTTCTTTATTATAGTAATTAAGTTTGCGAAGATTTAAGTTTGAAAATGAATCATTTCCCTTCCTGGAACAGCATGTAGCCAAAGTTAGTTCACAGTCTCCATACATGGGTGCAAGCACTTGCTGGAACCCCAATTCCTAAAGCTGTCTCTGGTTCCCGCTCGTTCCACATCCACCGGCTCTGCAGAGGCTTGGGCACCCAGGCCGAAAACCGGGCCGGCCGGAGCCCAGCACCGGCCCCGGTGGGGCTGGCCCTGTATCCCGCGGCTGTTTCAAGTTCAAAGCACACATTTTTTTTTTTCTGCGCCAAAAGTTCATACCTTCTCAACGGACCCACAAAATGTCGGACACCACGCCTTCTCCCGGAGGGGAGAGAGACCAAGAAGGAAGGTTATTTCCTCCGTTAGCCGGCGTGGGGCAAAAGCTTAGTTCACAGTCTCCATACATGGGTGCAAGCACTTGCTGAAACCCCAATTCCTAAAGCTGTCTCTGGTTCCCGCTCGTTCCACATCCACCGGCTCTGCAGAGGCTTGGGCACCCGGGCCGAAAACCCGGCCGGCCGGAGCCGAGCCGGTTCAGCCCTTTTGGAAAACAGTATGGACAACTCTCAAAAACTTAGAAATTGAGCTCTCTCTTGACCCAGCAATACTACTCCTGGGAATAACTGCCGGAGAGGCAAAAAGGTACAGTAGAAATGACATCTGCATTTGTATGTTCATTACAGCACTGTTTACAATAGCCAAAATTTGGGAAAAACCCGAGTGCCCAAGAACAGATGACTGGTTAAAGAGACTTTGGTACATCTACAAACTTTGGTACAATGGAATACTATGCAGCTGTTAGAAAAGATGAAGTCATGAAATTTGCATATAAATTGATCAACATGGAAAGCATCATGTTAAGTGAAATGAGTCAGAAAGAGAGGGACAGACATAAAAGATTGCACTCATCTGTGGAATATAAAGTAACAGAATGGGAGACTAACACCCAAGAGTAGTAGAGATAAGGACCAGAAGGTCTGCTCCATGGCTTAGAAACCAGTTTCACATGCTGGGGGAAAAGGCAGCTCAGATAGAGAAGGGAAACACCAAGTAACGGATGTTCAGAGGACCCTCTTGGCTTGAAAGATGCATGCTGACTGTTTACAATAGCCAGAATCTGAAAAAAAAAAAACAGAGTGCCCCAAAACAGATGACTGGTTAAAGAGACTCTGGTACATATACGCAATGGAATACTATGTAGCTGTCAGAAAACATGAAATCATGAAATTTGCATATAAATGGATCAACATGGAAAGTATCATGTTGAGTGAAATGAGTCAGAAAGAAAGAGACAGACATAGAAAGATTGCACTCATATGTGGAATATAATATAACTGAGAAGTACAAGTTGGCAGTGATGCAATTTCTGGCAGATATCTCTTTGGACTTAGTTACTAAAATACTAAAATACAGAAACCCAAAACCGTGAGGCCGCTAAGTGCGGTCACTCGACCTCATACCTCTTCATTCTCAGCAATGGAAAACAAATTATCAAATGCTTCCTTTTCAGCAGGTCCGACTTTAGGGGGGGAGACACTCCAAACAATAATAGTGAGTTTTGTTGAAATATTGAATGTAATCAAAGTGAAAGTAAAGTGAAATTTATCAGTTACACAGGCGGGGGGGAGCTAGGGGTGTGGGGGGCGCTAGGGGTGTGGGGGGACGGGTGGAGCTATACTGTGATTCATGGTGGTGGAATATGTGCACTGGTGAGGGGATGGGTGTTTGAGCATTGTATAACTGAGACTTAAACCTGAAAATTTTGTAACTTTGCACATGGTGACTCAATAAAAAAATAAAAAAGAAAAAAAAGAAAGATGCATGCTGAAAGTAGACTATAGACCGAACATGATGACCACTCAATACCTCTATTGCAAACCACAACACCCAAAAGGAGAGAGGACAAAAAGGAATGCCCTGCCACAGAGGCGGGGTAGGGTGGGGTGGGAACAGGAGGGGGTTAGGTAGGGGTGGGGGCAGGAATACTGGGAATATTGGTGGAGGAGAATGGGCACTGGTGGAGGGATGGATAAAAGGTCACTGTATGACTGAAATGCAAACACGAAAGTTCTTAAGTTTGTAACTGTATCTCACAGTGATTCACTAATAATAAATAAATAAATAAATAAATAAATAAATAAATAAATAAATAAATAAGGTGGCCAGATGAAGTACTACAAGAAAACAACTGAGAAAAACTCTGAAGGAAATAAATACATGAGTGAAAATTTTTCTAACATTTGACAGTGTTTGGCAGTAAAAGTTTATCAATCCATTTCTATGAATAGCACATATTCATACTACAAAAATTTGTCTTATATTTTTATTTGTTAAATTTGATAGCTCTGCTCTCACAGCAAAGCTTATCTCCAGGTCAAACAAGGAAGAGCCACATTGATTACTAACTGTGGTTCTAGAGTTCGTGTCATCCTGAAAATTTCAAGAGAAGAGATTGTAGGGCTTTGGTGTGTTTGCATGCAGTTTTAACTGAGTTCTCCTTGACAGGGCACTCAGCTTCACATCGATGTCTCCCATAAGAAGGAAATATCATTTTGTAAATCCTAACAGATGGGCCTTGCCCATGAGGGGGGACATTTAGGACAATTCATACCAACTGGCATACCCACAGACATTGAAAGAAAGCTATTAAAAATGGGATTATGTTAGCTATGATTTATGCGGAATAAAATAAGTAAAGCAAGGAATCGTTAGAAGGAAGCTGTAAGACATTTAACATCTGAGGACTTTGAAAGGTGGAAGAGTACATAATTATCCTCACTTTGCTAGGTTATAAAAATTGGCTCTTCAAGGAAGAGTTAACATTATAGTGATTTTTCACTGAACTTAAGACATGATCTATTTTTTGATATTAGAAATTGTGTTATTTTAAAATACATTGTTTACTGAGGTGATAATAGATAAAGTTACCATGTCACTTAGATATTATCTAACATGGGCATAACTAGACATGCATACAAGTAAGTGTGTTTTCTTTCATGTATTCTTAGCTATATAACCATTGTCAAATTCTAAATTCATAGCAGTTAAAGCAATACTGTGTCTCATAATATACCTCCAATAGCCCTCCATGGACTCTAGTCTCCATGGGCTCTTACCTGACACTTCTTCATTGTGATTAGCTTAAATATCACTTTCTCAACCAGTGTTCCTGTACCTTCAGGATGCCATAAAATTCCTATGCCATCTGTTGTTCACTCACATAATACTCACATACTTGTAATAGTTGCGGAGTCTCCTTCCCTATGAGACTGGAACTATTTATTTGTCATACCTATTACAAACTCTCCAGCACCCACCACAGTTTTGGCAAGTAATGTCTTAATAAATATGAGTCGACTAGACTTTAAAGTTTTATGATTCAATTCAAACCTACACCAAACTGAATCAACTACAACATTTGCACTGCACTGTAGTTCTGTCATCCCATTGTTCATCAATTTGCTGGAGTAGGCACCAGTAATGTCTCTGTTGTGAGACTTATTGTTACTGTTTTTAGCATATGGAATATGCCACGGGTAGCTTGCCAGGCTCTGCCATGCAAGTGGTATACTCTCGGTAGCTTGCCAGGCTCTCTGAGAGGGATGGAGGAAATGAACCCAGGTCGGCTGCATGCAAGGCAAACACCCTACTTGCTGTGCTATTGCTCCAGTCCAACTACAACATTTAGTTCATGAAATCAGACCCATATCACAGTTAATGAGTTTGTATAGCATTACTTTCACTGGAGAAAATCTATACATACTATTTATTTTTAAAAGTGAAGCTTAAGATACAACAGTTTCTCTTCTAAGAAATAAAGGGAGCGAATGTATGTGCAATGTCTGATATCCATCTTTTTCAGAGAGTTGGGTACACTTTCTAGGATGACAAGGAAATTATGATCAGCAGATGTAAAACTTCATCCCAAATCCATGAGAATGCTTCTGCTTTGGTAAAATAATTACATGTTAAGATAATAGAATTCAATAAATTTTCTTATCTCTTCCCATTTCTAGTGTTTTATATCTCCATGAAGCTAAAACAGGCTAAAGAGGTATGAATGGAGATTAGCCATAATGCACTTGCCTTGTACGTGTGAGGCCCAAAGGCCCTGGCAACACAAAAATATATAAATAAATAATCAAAGGGGTTTTATTTCCCTGGGAATAATAATTTGCTTACGTTACTCCAGTGCTTATCAACCTCAGTACTACCGATATTTGGACAGAAAAATGTTGGGTTGGAAGGCGGGGGCTATCCTCTCCTGGTAGCATATCTAAACTCTACCCTCCAGACGCCAGTAGCATCCTACTTTCTGAGACCTGGCAACTTAAAGTCTTTGGATATGTAAAGTCTTTGGATATGAGTGTCTTGGAAATTTTTCAATTCTCCAGTGGGAGCAAAACACACCTCAGTTGAGAATCACTGGACTAACTGAAGACAAAGTTCTCACAGAAACAGCGATCTCACTGAATCCTTCAAAATAACTGTCAGGAGAGAGGAATAGGTAAAGTCATCTATGGAAGAGGAAGGTTTACAGATTGCAGAAGGTCGTACCACTGGTAATTGGGGGCCCAGGCTTGTCATTACTATTTGATGCTGCAGATTTGTGGATGGAAAGGACTAAACTGGGATTTGATTGAGAGACAAGAAAGTTGATCCCAGACATTAGCAATATAATGGTTCTCCAGTAAAGGCCAGCTAGGGACAGCTACGAATCCCTCATAGGATTTCATTAATGATAACCTTAGGGCAATGAGAACTAGTGTATCTTCATTTATTGTTTGTGAGCTTGCCAGCTGTCCACAGGCTAAGTGCTTAAGTAAACAAGAAAGATATTAACGGGAAGATGAAAGCCAAAATTCAATGTTGTTATTATTTGTTCTCCAACATTAAGAAATGGCAAGCCCATAGAAGTTTAGTCTATTGCTGTGTATCAGATCTCAACCTGGGATGCCAAATTTAAAATTTGAGCTGCCAAATTTCTGACCCCATGACTCCATGACCCACCCTTGCCCTTCACTTTTTAAGAACTCAGATAGAGCAAAGCAAAGCAGACAGGCTGTGTGTGGTACAGCTGCTTTATGAGCGGCTGCCAGGCTGTCTTGGGAAAGGAAAAGCAACCCCAGGGGACTACTGAGGTTCTCTGAGGGCCACTGTGGAGAGAACAGATTCTTCGAGACTCGATTGCTTGAAGACAGCTCAACTACCAGAGCTGGTCACCTCAGAGCAGGGTATCCAATAACAAGCCCTCATGGGAATCAGTTCTGTTCCAGATGGCGCTCCAGAATAAAATTGCAACGTTTTCTCCAGAGTCTCCACGGGCCTTTTTCTGGCTCTTAATTCCCTAGCAGAAGCCAGGTCTCCCAGGGGCCAGAGTGAGAGTGTAGTGGGCAAGGCAAGTCTTGCCCTTGGAAGATGTGGGTTCCATCTCTGGCATCCGATTTAGTTCCCTGAGTACCACCAGAAGGGATCCCCAAGCACAGAGTAAGCTCTGGGCACTTCCAGGTGCGTCTGAAAAAAATAAAACAAAACAACCCCAAATACAGAAACAGAGTTAGGTATTTCAATCTGTGGACACTTCTAGGTAAAGCATAACTCAGAAGAAACTTTTTCCCATGCATAGTCAGGAAGCATGTACCAGAACCAACATAGCAGCTTTGGAGAGTCATGAAACTTGAATCAAATCAGAGCATATCATCAGGGAGAGGATGTGGGCCAGTTATATATACGAACACCGTCCAGTATGAATGAAACAGCTTCTATGTCCAGATAAGATTAAGTTCAGGAATCCAGTTTACCCTTTATCCAGAAACACACACAGATAAACATGCCCACCACCACACACACAAAAAAATAAACAAAAGATGTAAAGCCAAGATAATTTTTAAATGTTAGAAATAATACAATGAAGGAAAGAGAATTTGGAGAACAGTAAACAAATGAGACGAGCCCTATAATTTCTTGAAATCTACTGACCCTGAGTATTACAATGACTTTTTTTTAATTTTTATTTTTAATTAGTGAATCACCATGAGGGTACAGTTACAGATTTATACATTTTTGTGCTCATGTTTCCCCCATACAAAGTTCAAGAACCCATGCCTTCACCAGTGCCCATTCTCCACCAACAGTTAGGTATGACACCAAATGCAGAATCTTTAAAAGAAATAATTGATAAGCTGGAAATTTTATTAAAATGAACATTTTCCATTCTACAAGGAGTTGGACACAGACAGATACAGAGAAGGAAAATCATAGAATGGCCTATCTGTTGGAGAAAATACTTGCAAAGTCATATCTGGTATGGGAATAAATGTATAAGATATATAAATAATTCCTAAAACTCAAAAATAAGAAAATAAACAACCTGATTATTGAACAGAAGATCTAAATAGATATACCTCACCAAAGGAAGTAAACAAATTAAAAGTCAGCATATGAAAACTGGCTAAACTTTTGATCTCTTCAAAGTAAAGCTATTTAAAGATCTGTTTAAGACTTCATGCCTATTAGAACAACCAAAATCCAGAATATTGACAACAAATTAGGAATTCTCATGCATTGCTGATGAGAATGAGAATGAAAAATTGTGCTTATATTTTTGGTGGTTTTTTTGGTTTTGGGGTTTTTTTTTTTTTGCTTTTTGGGTCACACCCAGCAATGCACAGGGGTTACTCCTGGCTCACGCACTCAGGAATCACTCCTGGCGGTGCTCGGTGGACCATATGGGATGCTGGGAATCAAACCCGGTCGGCCAAGTGCAAGACTAACGCCCTACCCTCTGTGCTATTGCTCCAGCCCCTGTACTTATATTTTGGAAGACAGTTGACAATTTCTTAAAAAAACAAAACTTGCTCTAATCAAATGAGCAATCAAGCTCCTTGCTAGGTCCTCAAATGAACTGAAAAATGTATGTCCACATGGGAGTAAGTAGGCAGCTGTTTTAGGGAAATTTGTTCATAATGACTCAAACTCTGAAGCAACCAGGATGGCTTCAGTAGGTGACAAATAAACTGCAGTACAGTTGACAATGGAATGTTATTCCACAGTTAAAGAAAAAAAAACCTCTGGAAAGAATAGAGGATATTTAAACAAATGTTGTTAAGTGAAAGAATCCCACTTAGAGTCTGTATGCTATATGATCTAAAATATATGACATTCTAAAAAAAGCAAAACTATGATAATCAAAGGATCAGAAGTTGGCAGGAATTAGGAGCCATTGAGATAGTATGGTGGGTAAGGTGTTTGCCTTGAATGTGACCAACCCAGGTTCAATCCCTGGAATCCTATACAGGTCCCCCGAGTACTTCCAGGAGTAATTTCTGAGTACAGAGCTAGGAATAACCCCTGAGGACTGCTAGAGGTTGCTAAGAAAAAACAAAGTTGGCAGGAGTTAGAAGTAAGGAGATCCCAATAGGTGAAATCCAGAGAAGGATTTTATTTTATTTTTTAATTTTTATTGAATCACCATGTGGAAAGTTACAAAGTTCTCAGGTTTATGTCTCAGTTATACAATATTCAAACAACCATCCCTTCACCAGTGCCCATATTCCACCACCAAAAACCCCAGTATACCCCCCGATCCCACGCCTCCACCCCCAGCTGTATAACTGATTAATTTCACTTCATTTTCTCTTTACCTTGATTATGTTCCATATTTCAACACAAAACTCACTATTGTTGTTGGAGTTTCCCCCCAAGAAAGACAGCCCTACTACCAAGGAAGCATTTGATAATTAACTTTCCATTGTGGAGAATGAAGAGATATGTAGCCCCACTGCTCCAAGTACATAACTCTTTTCTTTTCCTTTTCCTTTTCCTTTTTTTTCCCCCCTCATCCCCCTTCCCGTGCCTCATAGTATGGTGGACGCCACGCTGCATTTCTCTCTGAAAATGGGAAACAACCAGGAAAGAGGGATATTTCCTCTTCTCGGCCGGCATGGGGCTGTTGCTTAGTTCACAGTCCAGAGAAGTGGCTGCTACTTTAATAACCTTCAATATTTCAACAAAAACTCACTGTTATTATTTGGAGTTTCCCCCTCAAGTCAGACCTGTTAGAAAGGAACTGTTTCACATTGCTGACAATTATAGATGTTAAGTCTATAATTGTTTTGGATTTCTGTATAAAGTCCAGGGAAAATTCTGTCAGAAATTGCATAGCCCAGCTCACAGTCCCAGTGCATTGCTGTAAGAAGTCTCTGGAATCAAAGTCTTTAGGCGCAGAGGGTCCGTTTCACTCTCAGCAGCTCCGAATTTATCTGGGCCGAGGGCATGCCGGTTACACCCACTTCCCATGATTCCCTAGGAGCCCCAAGTGTAAAAATCGTATACCTATGGGTTAGGAGTCTTAGAAGATGGCTCCTGCCATGTGGATGTTGCTGCCGCCGCCATTTTCCGTACAGGAAGCAGAGTGGGGAGGAAAGATCCACCCCCGGGCAGTACGGAGTTGTAGCCCAGTTCACAGTCCCAGTGCACTGCTATAAGAAGCTGTGCTGGATGCCCAAATGTGTTAGGTCTCTGGAATCAAAGTCTTTAGGTGCAGAGGGTCCCAGAGAAGGATTTTTAGACTAGGAAATTCTTCTGTAGAACTCTTAGTGGTATGTATGAAAACCCAGGAAAAAGGTATGAACTCTGGGTGATTATGCTGTAACTTTGTATCAACAGAAGTAGGTTTATCTGTTGTCACAAATCTACCCCTCTGTATGAGCAGGGGAGGTTGTGTGCAGAGGATTTGTGGGGGATTTCCATCTCATCACTCAATTGCACTGCCAACTAAAGACTGCTGTAAAAAACAAAATGTATTCCAAAAATAAAAATAAACATAGTGTACACACAAATTTTTGGCTACATCAATAAAAAATGATAAGACTAACACCCAAGAATAGTAGAAATAAGTACCAGGAGGTTGTCTCCATGGCTTGGAGGCTGGTCTCTCATTCTGGGCAACTGAGAAGGGAACACTAAGTAAAATGTGGTTGGAGGTCATGTGGGGGAAAGATAATGCGGGCCGAATATAGACTAGAGACTGAACACAATGGCCACTCAACACCTTTATTGCAAACCACAACACCTAATCAGAGAGAGAGAACAAAAGGGAATACCCTGCCATAGTGGCAGTGTGGAGTGGGGGTAGATGGGACTGGGGAGGGAGGGAGGGATGTTGGGTTTACTGGTGATGGAGAATGGGCACTGGTGAAGGGATGGGTTATCGAACTTTGTAAGGGAGAAACATGAGCACAAAAATGTATAAATCTGTAACTGTACCCTCACGTTGACTCACTAATTAAAAATAAACTATTAATTAAAAAAAATAAAATACTATATTAAATTAAAAAAAATGATTAGCACAAAAAGTTTGGAAACAAAGGTCTGTTTTATTATAACTATGATATTGTAAATCAAATTATTATGGATTATTTAAATCTATTATTATTACTAATAATAATCTGCTATCAAAATTTAATTTTTAAAGGAAAATTCTGAATAATTTGGTCCAAGTAGTAATTAGATAATAGTGAGAAAGCAAACTGAACAATATTAATACAGTAGTTTTGAATTGCTGGTACTAAAAGTTGTTTTGACATCTCAGAAAAGGTACAAAACATTTATAATTAAATGAAAGCACCTCAGATCAATATTTGTGGAAATCAAGTAAAATGATATTTAAGGGGAAAATGATAAATTTGTGTGTATGTATCTACACACACATCCAAATAGATGTTGCAGATAAAGGTACAAAGAATCAATGAAGAAGATAAGAAACTAGGATAAAAAGGTAAGATCTCAGGACAACAGAATTTTCTTAAAATTTTTGTTGTACCCAAAAAACAAAAGCAACCAGTGTTGGCGTGGATGTGGGGAGAAAGGGATTCTTCATTGCTGGTGGGAATGCCGACTGGTCCAGTCCTTTTGGAAAACAATATGGACGATTCTCAAAAAATTAGAAATTGAGCTTCCATTTGACCCAGCAATACCACTCCTGGGAATATATCCCGGAGAGACAAAAAGGTATAGTAGAGATGACATCTGAATTTCTATGTTCATTGCAGCACTGTTTACAATAGCCACAATTTGGAAAAAAACAGAGTGCCCAAAAATAGATGACTGGTTAAAGAAACTCTGGTACATATACACAATGGAATACTATGTAGCTGTCAGAAAATATGAAGTCATGAAATTTGCATATAAGTGGATCAACATGGAAAATATCATGTTGAGTGAAATGAGTCAGAAAGAAAGACACAGACATAGAAAGATTGCACTCATATGTGGAATATAAAGTAGCTGAGAGGTACAAGCTTGCAAGGATGCAATTTCTAGAAGATATCTCTTTGGACTTAGTTACTTAAATACTAAAATACAGAAATCCAAAACCATGCAGCTGCTAGCGTGGCCACTCGACCTCATAGCTCTTCATTCTCAGCAATGGAAAACAAATTATCAAATGCTTCCTTTTCAGCAGGTCCGACTTTAGGGGGGAGAAAATCCAAACAATAGTAGTGAGTTTTTTGTTGAAATATTGAATGTAATCAAAGTAAAGTGAAAGTAAAGTGAAATTTATCAGTTACATAGGCGGGGTGGGGGACTGGGGAGGTTGGTGGGGAGGGGGGAGGTATACTATGATTCTTGGTGGTAGAATATGTGCACTGGTGAAGGGATGGGTGTTAGAGCATTGTATGACTGAGACTTAAACCTGAAAGCTTTGTAACTTTCCACATGGTGATTCAATAAAAAATAAATAAATAAATAAACTCAAGTTAACCTATCAAAAATTTTTTTGTTGTAAATGGATTGGACTGCCATTGTATTTTGTTGCCATAGTTTTAATTTCTGTAAAATTTGCAAAAGTAATTTTTTCCAATCAAATTTACTCAAAAAATGACCTCACTGTATGACTATTTGCTCCTGGGGTGAATAGTTTGGGGAGATCCTTATTCTTCTTTTTCATCTTTCACTCAATTTCATTTTGATTATAATGAAATTCCTAAAGGAGCAATTTTTAAATAGTATCAATTGTGGAATATGCATGCATTTATACCCTGGAATATTATGTAGCCATGAAGATTCTATTGTAGAGACATATTTCTTATAGGATGGCTTCAGAAAGAGCACTGTCAGAATTACCTAGGTGTTGCCTGATAAAAGGTGTTCCCTGAAAAAAATAAGACAACAAGATACCCAACTTATTGGTTCAGGAGATCTGGACAGAAGAACTAAGTACAGCAACTGATGAAACTTCACAGTGGATCCCAAGCATAAAAAAAACTAAGAATCATCATGTTGAAAAATGGTTAAGAACAAATGTCTTTATAGAACACATGGAGTATCATTCCAACTTTGTAAAACAGAAAGCTGCTGAGAATAGAGACAGAAAAGTAGAATAACAGATATCAAAAATGAGCAGCAATTACCTCTGGGTATAGGATAACAAATGGTTTTTATTTTCTATCTTTCCACATTTTGACTTTTATATTTTTCTATAATGAAAATGTATTAATATTACATTGAGCAAACATTAATTTTCCTTAAAATCATGGCATTTTGTCTGGATTCTGAGGAAAGTCTTACAGAGAGTAACTTGTGAAACCAGAAGAGAGGTAGAGTTTGTCTGTGGTCAGTAGCCAGGACAGGGAGCAGAGGGAGGCTGGGGAGTGGGCTGACAAGGCAGACTGCAGCCCCATAATTGCTTGACAGGTGAGGACTTGAAACCATGTTATTGTTTAATAGGGGCCACATCCAGTTGCTCTGGGGAAGGCATGGGGGGAAACTGGGGCAGGTTATGATTGGTGCTCAGTGCCCAGGTGCTGGGTGGTCTTGGGGATGGGGCTTAGGGATTGAACTCAGGATCTTACACCTTCCAGGTATAAATTTTCCTATTCAGGCTGTCATCTCAGGCCCCTTGACAGTGTGTTTGTAAAATCTTTTATGGTGGGGAGAAATGTTTAAACATCTCAGAGGGGGGGGTACTAAAACACAAACTATGAAGTTCACTCTCTGGTCTTGTTATTGTATTTTGACTTAAAGCTAGTCTTTATCATGATGCATTTCCTGAGAAAATATTTCTCTTGTCTCACAGAGGAGGCAGGGGTCCTGCTCAGTTCTTTGCAGAGAGTTCATGAAATAAATGCTCACTTGGGCGCCTTCTCCTTGACCAGTTCCCATGCTCTGGACTGTGAGAGATGAGAACAAAGCATGGATGGAGCCCTGTGTGAAGCTTGCTTTGCGTGGCAGAGCTTATCAACTGGTGGGAGAGATGTTGAGCCCACACACTTTGAGGCAGTTGACAGAGTGGGCCTGAAATCTGTGGGGGGAATGAAAGTGAGGGGTCTTGACTCTTTGACAGAGCTCTGAGAGAGAGTGGTCAAGAGGCCAGGAGCATCGCATTGCTTTCCTGAAGCTTCCTGGCCAGCTGCGGTTTAAATACATAGAACACTGCCATCAAAAAGAACTTAGAGAAAAAACGATTTCTCTGAATGTTGTTTCTGAAGTAGAAAATGTACAGGCATTTCAAAATACTCAGCACACCAAGCCATTTTGCAAATGGGACCTTATTTTAATATTTTATTGGTTGTTATCTACCCAAAGAATATTTTGTGTGGCGTTTATATAATTCATAAATATGTATTTTGTTAGGCACTGTGCTGAAATGTTTGGGAATTGTTCGTTATATAAAGGTTTACTTAGAAATAGAATGCTTTGCATTTATTTGGTAGACTGTTCAGAAGAATAAAAGGACTTCAATGCTCATATTTCATCTAGATCACCTTTCAGAAGTTTTCCAATCTTAAGATTAAATAGCTCTATCTACAATTATCCAACCTCCTAAAAAAATAACCAAACTTAGAAAGCAAGTTGGACGTGTATGTAACACTTTGCACTTCAGTGCTTCTGTGGCAAGAGAAAATCAATAGAACAAATAAGCGCTGGGCACCACTGGTAAGCCACACGCTAATACCTGTCTGCTATAGAGAAATATTGGGCACATATCGAGGGAAATAAATTTAGAGTGTGAAGACTGCATTACATATTCCATTCATAATTCTAATATTATCTTGAAATAGAAAATGAAGAGTGCTGTCTCACTTTTACATTTCTGGTAGAATTCATGAGATGTGGAGGCTGCAACCCACTGATTTACTTGGCCTAGTGAAAGGTGTGGTCACCTCCAGGGGGGTCTGGGGGGGGCCAGCACACTGAATAAACTCATTCTGAGAAACTCATTAATGGTGTATTATGATACTCAGTACAACAGCCACATGCAGACTCAGTAGCTTTTTATTCAAGATGTTCAAACAATTCCATTTTTTAAAATGGATCAGAATCAGATCATACAGGGATAAGGCACACAGCCAAACTGGGGTCTACATATGGTGCCTGACACCACATATGTTTTCCTAAGCACCTTCAGACATGATCCCTGAGCACAGAACCAAGAGTAAGTCCTAAGGATCACTGGGTGTGGTCTGAAAACAAAACAAAGTGAAAAAGATCAGTTCAATAAGTAAAAAAGTAGACAAGATCACCTGTCTTGTTTAAATTTAAAAAAAACAACAACAACACTAAACTAAACCAGTTTATTCAAGTTCCAAACTGGTCTATTATCAGAAGACTGGTCTGTTACTGGGATGCCTGTCTGAGGAGAGAAAATGGCGCATCATTTCCTGCTGTTTCTGTGAATGAGTGGAGGGTTAGAGACATTTTAAGGTGTGTCCCTCATGGCTCCATCCTAAGACATCTAATTTGTGATCTTAAAACTTTCTGGTAAGAGCCTTTTGGACCCGGCTGTGGAAGGAGCATGATGGAGGGGCCCGAGGGAGCGCCCTCGGACTCCAAGCAGCCCACTGAACTAATTCCGGCATGGGACCAGAGACCCCACGGCGTGCTGAAGCTGTGGGACCCGGGCATCCCCCAATTCTTTTAACCTGTCTCTCTCTCAACTCCTCCCTCCTGAGCACAGCGCAGGGGCCGCGGTTTTCCTGAGCGCAAAACGGAGACGCCGATCCAGCCAAAACAGGACGTGAGCGCGCTTGCGGGAGTCCCCAGGGGGCGGGGGCGGCGACCCCCGCCCACCGCAGTTAGATACTTAAACCCACCTCCCCCACGTGTGCTTCCTTTTGGACCCGGCTGTGGAAGGAGCATGATGGAGGGGCCCGAGGGAGCGCCCTCGGACTCCAAGCAGCCCACTGAGCTAATTCCGGCATGGGACCAGAGACCCCACGGCGTGCTGAAGCTGTGGGACCCGGGCATCCCCCAATTCTTTTAACCTGTCTCTCTCTCAACTCCTCCCTCCTGAGCACAGCGCAGGGGCCGCGGTTTTCCTGAGCGCAAAACGGAGACGCCGAGCCTCTCTCTAGGTTTCTCCATCTTATGAGCACCATAAAAGGGTAAAAGTTTGTAGTGTTGTTATTTCTGGTTGTACTTTCCCTGGACTTTATACAGAAACCCAAAACCGCGCGGCCGCGGCAGCGGCCGCGCGACTTAATGTCATCTTAGTATGAGCAATATGTAATGGTTCCTTTCTAATGGGGCGGACTTTTGTGGGAGATCCTAATAGTAAGTCTGTTGCTGAAATATTGAAGGCAATCAAAGTGGTAGCCATCTCACTAGACTGAACTAAGCTATATCCCCACGCCGGCTGAGAAGAAATTTTCTTCTTTCTCGGGAAGAAACGTGGTGTGTCATCAACTACAGTGTGATGTCCATTAAGCAAACAGACCTGGTGGCGTGGGAATGGGATATAAGGGGAAAAATTATGTACAAGGAACAGCGGGACGCTGGTGGAATCTCGAGCCGGAGCCGATACCAGCGCAAGACCTTCGGTTCCAGAGACTGCTTGCAGATACTCTACAAGTCTATCAACTAAGCCAGAGCCCCACGCCTGCTGATGACGGGAAATAACCATCCTTTTCGGTTTTTTTTTCCCTTGTCAGGCAGCGTGGCGATTACTAAAACAGGCGTGAACTCGGTGGCGCGGGGCAAGGGGGAAAAAGAAAAACTATGTAACAAACAGCGGGACTTAATATCTCTATATTCTTAGCAATGGAGAACTATCAAATGCCTCCTTGGCAATAGGACTGCTTTTCTTTTTTGGGGGAAACCCCAACAACGGTAGTGAGTTGTGTGTTGAAACATGGAATGTAATCGAAATAAGGCGTAAACGAAGTGAAACATCATGTGCAAGGGTTGGGACTGGGGAGGTGGGAGGGGGCGGCAGGTATACTGGGGGGGTTGGTGATGGAAGATGGGCACTGGTGAAGTGAAGGGTGTTTGAGAACTGTATAACCGACATAATCCTGAGAACTATGTAACCCTCCACATGGTGATTCAATAAAATTAAAAAAAAAAAAAAAAACTTTCTGGTAAGACTGGTGATAGTATCTACCTGAGAGCTCCTTGTACTAAGCCATTTCTCCCATTTCTTATCTCTCCGTTTCCATCTTCATATAAAATAAGAATGAAAATAAACACTAAATAAACACAAATAAACATCCAAGATCTACAGGATCTAAGACTAGGCACTGGTAAGTGCTTTATAGTATCACTTCATTGAGTACTCAAGTATAATTAATATTTTTACAGATGAGGGACTGAGACCAGATGCCTTTAGTACCTAATACCTTTTGCTACCCAGATACACTGAATGAACGTCCTCTGTTTACCCACATTTGCTTATAATGAGTCTATGGCAAAATCTCGGTGCACAATCCTCTGGTATAACCTTGTAGAGGTCCTTCTGGATAAATCCAAGTACCATCAGCCCTGGAGCAGTGGAGCAATCAGAGGTTCTCTGAGACCCCACCACCTCCATCAATTTAACCCCCATCCTCACCTTCACAATGCCTGCTCCCACACACCTTCAAAGATACCCTACCAACATCGTATCCTTATACTTCTGGACTGAGGATTTGATATGTGACATTGAACAACCTATCAATTTTTTTTTAATTTTTATGGGATTTTTTAATAAAGAATTTTATGGCCCCTGGGTGTTATGCAATATCCATACATCAAAAAGAAATCCTATCTTCAACTGTTCTCACTCCCCAGAAGGGTTCTCCTCAGAACCCCCATGGAGGGTCCCAATTACTGCACAAGGAAATGGCAACTGATGTTCTATCTTTGGTTGCCTTGCACCTGGGTGCCAGGCCCTCTGAGTTCGTGGGTAGCTTCTCTGAGAGGCATTTACAAATGATTTCCTGAGTGTTCAAAAATCTATGTGAATTTTTTCTCTCTTCTCTGACAAACTATATCACTGTATACTTAATTCTTATCTAAACTTTGCATACTTGTTTTTAAAAATTAAACCTATTATAAGTAAGACTACCCAGTGTGACATCCTTGAGCCCATGGATATAATTGAGCTTTCAGCTGTATCCGCACAGGCAAAGGGAAGTGGTGAGCTGAGTAATTATTGAGATAATTCAGGTGAAATGGCCCTTTTCTGTCACTAAGGGAAAAGCATTTTTCCTAGGGTCAGAATTTTCCAGATTGGCCGTTAATCTTGTTTTCCCACTCTACTTTGTGTAAATTATTTTTCAACTTGAATTGATTTTGTTTTCCTCATGGAGGTGGGGGCAATGGGGAGGAACGGAGAGGGAAGAACGGTGAAAACAGCCGCATTTCTTTCATGGACTTGGGACCGTATCCAGTTCAAGTCCCCATGAAGGCTCATTTCTGTGTTTTAAAAACCATTCCAAAGCTTCACCTTGGTCTGGTAATTAGATAAACGGAGACAAATGAGCCAATTGGCCCTGTGGTACTTTAATCACGAGGACTGCAGGACCAAGCTTCCTCTCTCCATAATAACTGTATGCCACATCCAAGAAACATCCATTTCCACACATCGCTCTCTGGGCCCAGGTGATTGAACTCCTCTCCCGTTTGCCACATAAATGTGCGCTCTGTCATCAGCCATCTCAAAGCAAACACGTTGCCTCAAGTTTGGCATGGCCTGGGCCAGCGCCTGCCTCATATGGAGATGATAGCTTTTTTCACAGGCTCCGTTATTGGCATAATCATTCTTGCAAATGGATCCCTGGAGGTTTTTGCCTTTCCCAGCTGTTGTGCATTTTCTCTGATGGGTTTTAAAGATAAACAACAAGAAGTTCTTGGAATCAAGGACTACAGCGAGTTGGCAGCATATCGAGGTGAGTCAAGAATCAAGGACAGGAGGCAGAATGGCAGCTGCCAGGGACATGGGCACTGGGGAGTTAGGATTTAATATCTACGGAGTTTCAGTCAGGGAACATGAAAAGTTCTGGAGATGGATGGAGGTAGCGGTTAGACAACAATGGAAAGATACTGAATGTCACAAAACTGGACCCATAAAAATGATTCAAAGGTGAACAGATGTATATTCTATCACAATATAATCACTATATATATTTTAGAGTTATCTACTTCCAGTATCAGTCAACAATTCATTAAATGCTTTCCATTGTCATAAAGTCCCGATGACTCCTACTGGTCTCCCACTTTTCTCCCCTAGGTGTTGACTTTGAGGTGATGTCTGTTTGAACAGGACAAGGCTAATGTTTATGGCTTCTCCCTTAACTTGGGGCACTAGAAATTTGGAGCTCTTAGATGTTTATTAGAGAGCACTTGGAGCACTTGGAATTCCTCCTCAATTTGCTGTAAGTCTTAGCAGGACCTTCAGACCGTCTCCCCATTGCCCTGTCAATAAGTTTTTGCTTTTTACTTTTTTTTTGGTATATTTTTCTCAGAGCATCTCATTTCTGGCTGAAATTTGATATAATGACTATACTGAAAGACACTGTACTCATATTAAGCAGTGTCAAAAATGATTCACCAAATAATGTACTTTTCTTTCCCAGATGATCCATAGGATTTTGTTTTTTTTGTTGAAGTGTGGTTCTTTTGTTGGTTTCTTTTCCTTTTTTATTAATGCACATCAAAATTATTCATCGGGATACTTTAACAAAGAGATGGAACTGATAGTAGTGTAAAATAAGGGTCTCTGAAAAGATCTCTGTAAATATTAGAATGGTATTTAAAGCAAAATCCTTTCTTTAAAAATGCAATTACATTTCTGGCAACACCCTAAGGAATTTTGCTTAAGTGCAGTACATTGCTTCAAATGGAAGACAAAGGAAAATCGAGTGGAGACACTAAACCGTCAGCAGAATAACGATCAGTAGTAATGCACTCACACCTTCTGCTCCGCCGTTATTTCCACAGTTAAGGAGGTACCCAACAGCAGCTCTGACTCCAGTACCTGTGCTTTTGCATCAAAATCTCACTTAATGAGACCAACTTGTGTGTAACAACTGCTGTTTTGAATCATTTCTGCAGACAAGATGAAGTCATTACAGATAGGTATTGCATCTTTTTCAAAGCATTAATTTGAAAAGCTAAAACTGGCCCCCAGCCTATTGGAAGCACGTTGCCTTCAGAAAGACATGCTGGCTGTTGGAATTTTTGCCAAACCTTTGGAAAATGACACTTTTGTTTGTCTCTGAAAGATTCAGGATCTGCGGGAGAAATAAAACTACATACTGACTGTGCTCTCCATAAATGGATCCTGTGCATGGGCCTAGGGGGAGAGAAAAAACGGGAATATTGGTGTGAGCACAAAGAGAACATATATGAACTGTTTTATTTTTACATGACTCTCTCAAAACCTGAACCACAACCTAAAATTTTTTCACTGCTGTTTTTTTATCCTATTATCTTTTTAGGGTAGTATTCTCTCCCATGAATTTTCTCAGGAATACTAAAAGCATATTATACCTTTTTGTGTGCATCACAAATATACATTATTTTACAATTCTCCCTTGCTTGCACCTCCACAAAATTCTAAAATTTTAGTGTGTTTCTCCATAGCTGAATATCCAGCCACATCTTTTCTCTTCTGTTCACACCCTACCCCAATCAAAGTAACTCAGAGGTGAAGAGTCCCCTAAATGCAAAGTTGAGATGAACTAATAGGATATTAACTGGAACTTTAATAGAAAGAGACTCCTTTAATAACCAAGTCCATTTTCCCAGAGAAGCAAAGTCTGACAATCTTGATGAGAAAAAATGTCATCTTGTTCATGAATGGCTTAGTATCTTACCTGCCTCTGAAATATCTATATGCTCAAAGGAAATAGATGGATTTCTTTAAAGAAAGAAATGAGATGACAATTTAAATGGTGTCATTGGCTGACCTCCAGGAGAGATCAAGAATTGATTGCCAAGCATCATTTGATAGGTGTATAATGCATTGCCTGAAAAGAAAGAAAATCAGATGAAATGCCCTAATAATGTCCTGGTCTGTCCATTCAAGAATGGAGTCAGACAGAATGACAAGGAAGAGACCACTGCCCTCACGTGTGGGTCTATGTAACTATTTTTCTCATTTTCATTAAACTCTTGAGGAAGATAGTGATTAACAAGAACTCTTAAAAAATTATTTCACTCCTATTAAGAGCATCTACAGTTATAAGAGGCCAATTCAACACAATTAGAATGGCACTTTTAAAATCATTATTGTCTAATTCATTATATGTTACATTATCTTTGGTCTTACTAGCATCTTTTGATTACATTGTTTCTTTGCTATCTTATTCTTATATCTGATCTCAATTCTTTCTTAAGCTCCTGGAATCCATTTATATCTTTGCCACCCATTTTGGTTGGTTTTTTTTTTTCAGAAAGTCCTTTTAATCTGAAATTTCATAAAAGAGAATTCTTCAGGGATTTATCAGGGGTAGCTATTTGCCGAGACATTCCAAATTAAAAAAAAAAAAAAGACCTAGGGGCCAGAGTGATAGTACAATAGGTAGGGCATTTGCCTTGCATGCAGCTAGGCAGCTGACCTCAGTGTTCAATCCACAGCACCATATGTGGTCCCCTGAGCACTGCCAGGAGTAGTCGCTGAGTGCAGAGCCAGGAGTAACCCCTGAGCAACAACAGTAACAAATTGATATAAAAGCACAAGATGAATTTTTAACCTTCTACAGATGTTTATTCTAGGAAAGGGGAAACTTTTTAAAAGGATAATTAAAAGGGCTCTGTGTGTGTCTGTGTGTGTGTCTGTGTGTGACTGTGTGGTGTGGTGTGTGTGTGTGTGTGTATGTGTGTGTGTGTGTGTGTGAGAGAGAGAGAGAGAGAGAACCAGGAACAAAGAGAAGGGGTGGGAGCTTGTGAGCGGGTAGGTAACTGTGTAGTTGGGTGGATATATTAGTATTGAGGAAGAAAATGTAAACAGAAATAATTTTTCCAAATCCAAGATGGAACTTCATCATAGGTTGATAACCAGCTTTATACCCCAAAATTATTTCTAAAAACCATGAAATAGTAAGTCTGCATAAAATTTTCTACAAGTTGTTATATCTCAATCAGAGTTAACCTTGGTCCTCTAAAGTCTTACAAGTTGGACTGGAACATGTTAGTTTCTAAAAGAACAAATTTAAAGAAGTACTGAAGTTACAAGTTAGTCACACGTCACCTGTCATCCCGTTACTCATCAATTTGGTCGAGCAGGCGCCAGTAACATCTCCATTCGTCCTTGTTGCGTGCTAGTGTAGTCCAATGGCGTCTGCTCACTCCAGGGACACGAAGAGCATCAAACCGCTTTAGCAGCCTCTCCTTACTCATCCTTCCCAACGCTGCCATATAGGGGGCTCTTTCAGGATCAGGGAAATGAGGCCTGTTATTGTTACTGTTTTGGGCATATTGAATACTCTACAGGTAGCTTGCCAGACTCTGACATATGGGTTCGATACTCTCGGTAGCTTGCCGGGCTCTCTGAGAGGGACGGAGGCTCCAGGAGATTCTGCCTACAAGTTAGTAACTGGCATAAAGTACTCTTTTCACCATCAGGAGCAATAATAGTTCCCTCTGTCTTCTGGCTGTCTGTAATCCATAACTTTGGACCAATCTTTTAACCTTCAGCCTTCATTCCTAACCTGCACAACTGGTATTCACAAACAATTGATCTATATGTCTTCAAACCCCAGATTTCGCCTCAAGACTTTCTCAAGTCCTCTCTGTCCTGAACACTAGTAACTACGGTTTGACCAATTCCTTCCCATTCTCATGTTCTTGAAATTTGTGGTGAATAATTTAACTCTTTGGTAATGTTTACTGTTGTTTGTAGGTGTATTCAGTGATCCTTCCATTCCAACAGGTTGTAATTTTTAAAAAAAGGCACATTATTTTCACACAGCACATATTGTCAGACAACTAAAGTTCCAAAACAATTTAGAATGTTCCAGTGCCTCTCAGCATCTCCACTGTTCCTGCTAACTTTGTTTCTTGTTCATTTTATTTAATTTCCTTCTCCATTTCTGTCCCCGAAGGAAAGTAAAAATTTAAAAAAAAAACCAAATCAGGAAGTAAAGTAGGGTAGGATTAAACCTCATTTAAATTTTATTCCTTTTCTTTCCTATGTTTCTCAAGTTCTAAAATGAAACCAAAATAAGATTGAGAAAACAGAAATTAATAAGAAATTAACCAACATATAAAAGTCAGAACTGATTTAATCTGGGCAGATGGTGGGGCTTCAGAAACCCAATAAGATGTTAAAAATTTAAGAGTTTGTTTCTAAAATGACAACTCAGAAAATGAGAACGACAATTCTTTGTGGGAATATTCTAAGTTTGGTGAGTTGCTTTTTTGTTTTTTTGATGGTGGCATGGGTTAGGGGTGTGTGTGGGGGGGTGTATGTCTTTGTTTTTAATTCCTTTTCACAGCAGTTCTATATATTTATTTTTAGCCCTCTCCCACCCACTCCCAGGACCAGTCTCCTTTCCCAAAGAGTTCTAATCTGCCTCTGATAGAGGGCATTGAGTTCAAAATCACAACTCCTTCATTTATTTACATTGCTCCTGTATGACTACCTCACATATTTTCTATCTAGCTGTATTATTGGTCAGCTCTTCCTCCTCTGAGAGTCCACCTAAGAGGACTGGAATAATGTTTGTTTTGCTGTCCATCATTTCTAAGGAGTTCACATGTGTACAGCACAAAGTCAGTGCTCAATAAATGTTTGAGGGATAGCCAAGTAAATGAATACCTAATTAGCACTGGGACTTGAAGAGGACAGCAGGTCAAGACTTAATAGATAGTCACATAGAGATAGATTCCATTACCTCTAATGGGTTGCTATAGGGACAGCTCCTGAGTTTTGCAGGAATCCCCACCTTCACTCCCTACAAAACAGCAACAAAAATTAAATACAAAGTTTTGCAAAATTATTGAATATATATTAGTTGAGAGAATACAGATAAAAATTAAAGGCAGACTGAATCCATTTTGGTTGTTTTGATTTTTTATTTCATTTATCTTTCATAAATTGCTATGCTTCCTAGCAATAGGGGCTGATTCTTCAGGGTCCTACACGAAAGAAGAAATAAAGGGGCAGGTGCCTTCTCTGGAATGGTTCTGAAGCACTAAAAAATACAGCCTATTAAGTTCTGTTGTTGTTGTTTGTAGATGAAATGGTTTTGGCCACACCTGGTAGTGTTCAGGGCTTACTCCTGGCAAATAGAGCACCCAGCAATGTAATTCTAGTTTCTTTCCATTCATACCTCGAGACTGTTCTTTTGGATTGGATCCAAAACAACCCTATGCTGATGTGCCCTTTTACCTGATCCACAGTTGGCAAGGGAAACACATAACCACCCCTTCTCCCACAAATTCTGGAAGATTGGTACTTTCCAAGTTGCATCTCTTAATTCTTCTGCCCCATAGTTCTTCAGTCAGCCTGGTGCACTTTCAGTTTCTTTTATACGGAGTGGGGGAGCTGGGTGGGGGTGGATCACACCCAGCTGTTCACACCCAGCTGTTCTCAGGGTTTGCTCCTAGATCTACCTCAGGAATCACTTCTGGAGGTGCTTGGGGGACCCTATGTGATGCCAGGGATTGAACCCCGTTTGTCTGTGCTAACAAGCACTGTACCTGCTGTACCATCTCTCTAGCCCCCACTTTCAAGTTTTTTAATATGACTCATATCAGTATCACAGTTCTTCAGATTATAGAGGACATATCTCGTGTTGTCTGGGCATTTTCTTTTCTTTCTTTCTTTTTCTTTTCCTTTTGGGTCACACCCAGCGATGCAAAGGGGTTACTCCTGGCTCTGCAAATTACTCCTGGTGGTGCTCAGGGGACCATATGGGATGCTGGGATACGAACCCAGGTTGGTCGCATGCAAAGCAAATGCCCTACCCACTGTGCTATCACTCCAGCCCCTGGGCATTTTCTTAAGGGATGTCTTTTTACACTTGGACCCTCAAAGCTTCTACTTTTTTATGTTTTTTTTAAATTTTTTTTTTTTTGCTTTTTGGGTCACACCCAGCGCGATGCTCAGGGGTCACTCCTGGCTCTGCACTCAGGAATTACCCCTGGCCGTGCTCAGGGGACCATATGGGATGCTGGGAATCGAACCCAGGTCGACCGCGTGCTAGGCAGACGCCCTACCCGCTGTGCTATTGCTCCAGCCCCTGTTTTTTTTTTAATTTTTTAATGAATCACTGTGACCGCGGGGGTGGGGGGCACTGGAGTGGGGCTGCGCCAGCCCAAACTCCAAGTGGTCCCGGCCGCCGGAAGTCACGCCCTCGACCCACCCTCGGCGCCATCTTGCCACATTCAACAGAGAAGCGGCCAGGCATTCTGGTGAGCAATGTGGCCCGGAAAATGCTCCAGACCCGAATTGGGGCCAACAACACCGGGGAGCCGGACGGAGGAGGTGCAGCCAGCACACCTTCTCCAGATGGAGCCCTGGCGACACTGAGCAGCAACTAACACGGCTCCGGGATTCGGGACTGGGACACATCCGAGCTAATGCGGCCACGCGACCTTTTCTAAAACCTGAAAACATACAATCTTTTAATGGAAAACTAATTATCAAATGCTTCCTTAGTAGGGCTATCTTGTTTGGGGGTATAACTCCCACAACAATAGTGAGTTTTGTGTTGAAATATGGAATGTAATCAAGGTGAAGAGAAAATGAAGTGAAATTCATCAGTTATACAGTTGGGGTGGGGGGCGAGGGGTATACTGGGGATTTTGGTGGTGGAATATGGGCACTGGTGAAGGGATGGTGTTTGAATACGGTATAACTGAGACATAAACCTGAGAACTTTGTAACTTTCCACATGGTGATAAAATAAAAAAAAATGAATCACTGTGAGATATAGTTACAAAGCTTTCATGATTCATTTTCAGTCATACAATGATCAAACTCCCATCCCTCCACCAGTGTACATTTTCTACCACCAATGTCCCCAATATCCCTCCCTCCACCCCCATGCCACCCCACTCCCTGCCTCTGTCACTGTCACTGTCACTGTCACTGTCATCCTGTTGCTCATCGATTTGTTCGAGCAGGCACCAGTAACATCTCTCATTGTGAGATTTATTGTTACTGTCTTTGGCATATCCAATACGCCACGGGTAGTTTGCCAGGCTCTGCCGTGCAGGCTAGATACTCTTGGTAGCTAGACAAGCTCTCCGAGAGCGGCAGAGGAATCGAACTTGAATCAGCAGCGTGAAAGGTGAACGCCCTACCGCTGTGCTATCTCTCCAGCCTCTATCACAGAAAATTTCCTTCTTACTCTCTCTACTTTTGGATATTATGGTTTGCAATACAGATACTGAGAGGCCATCATGTTTGGTCCTTTAACTACTTTCAACAGACATCTCTCATTCCAAACAATCCCTCCAACTATGATCTACTTAGTGATCCCTTCTCTATCCCAGCTGCCTTCTCCCCCAGATCATGAGGCAGACTTCCAACCACGGGGCAATATTCCTGGCCCTTGTCTCTATGGTCATTGGGTGTTAGTCTCATATTATGTTATTTTATCGTCCACAAATGAAAACTCCTACATTTTTAAATGTGAAGCAATGAGAAAGATCAATGAGAACCTTGGGATCTCAATGACAATGTGTTGTGAGGGAGAAGCTGATTGACTAATTATGTGTTAGGTACCCATCCATTCCAGTCAACTCCAGCCTCACAGGCAAGGTGGTGACTACAAAGATGGTCTCTACCAAACATGAAGGCCACTCAATACCTCTATTGCAAATTACAACACCCAAAAGGAGAGAGAACAAAAGGGAATGCCCTGCCGCAGAGTCAGGGTGGGACAAGGGAGAGGGTGGGGGTGGCAGGAGGGATACTGGGATCATTGGTGGAGGTGAATGGGCACTGGTGGAGGGATAGGTAAACTGTCACAGTATGAGTGAAATGCAAACACAAAAGTTCATAAGTTTGTACATCATAGTGATTATCTAATTAAAAATTTTTTTAAAGAAAACAGTCTCTAGAACCAGTCACCGTGGGCACAGTTAAACTGCAGGGAATGGAGCAATGGACTGGTGGACACACCTGCAGGGGTGAACAGCACACCTCTGAATGGTGCAGAGGCAAGACTTCCTGTAAATTGCACAGTTATGGATAGTTCCTTCTTTATATATTCCATAAAGGCCCCTCTGTCTGTTGATATATTCTTTCTTGAAAGGATCAATGCCATTGATTTCCTATATAATCTCTCTTTTCCTAGATCTCTAACTAACCATTCCGTATTTTTAAGTAATTTTGTACACATTTTATGCGATTGGTCGTAATATAATTAATCAAACTAAATTAAAAGAAACTAGTAAGTACTGACACATATTCATTACATTGCAAAACCTCCAAAATATTTAGTTCCATAAAATTCAGCAGCAATTAATTCCACTTGTAAGAAAATTTTAATGTAAGAATAAATTTCCCTCACAAATTTTGAAACCTTCTGAGACTCAGTGACCAGACCCTGGGGTGCTGCTCAAGCACGTGTGCTGGGGACCGGGCATTTCCAAGGATCGTGTGGAAAGCTCTGCATGGTCTAGCCCTGTGAACTCTCTCTGCCTGGCCCCAAGAAATTTGTTTAAAAAAGAAAACCAGGAAAGATGCTGATTTAAAATAGAATTCTAGCTGTACTGCTTACTAATTACATTTTTTTAAATTTATTGAATCACTGTGAGAACAGTTACAAAGCTTTCCAGTTTAAGTCTCAGTCATACAATGATCAAACACCCATCTCCTCAGCAGTGCACATGTTCCACCACCAAGAACCCCAGTTTACCCCCCCTCCCACCCTTCCTCATGCCTGTGTGGTAGATGGTTTACACTTTACTCTCTCTCCACTTTGATCACATTCAATATTTCGACAAAAGACCCACTGTTATTATTTGGAATTTCCCCCAACAATCAGACCTGCTGAAAAGGCATCATTAGATAATTTGTTTCCTATTGCTGATTATGAAGAGATATTGCAGTAATAAGTCTGGAGGGATTTCTGCCAAAAGCCTCTGGATTCTGAGATTGGTTTGTAAGCCTCTGGGATTATGGCTGTTCAGGAGCCAGGAGTCATTCGTGGGTGGCAACTTGGGGCCTCATCAGAGTGGGGAGAGGGGCTGGTTCCACCCCCCATCCCATGAGGCCTCGAGTGTGTCATCACTGCAGTCTCATACCTGGCTTCCAATAGGCTCTGAAAAATGGCGGCCACCATGCTGCTGCTGGGGGTAAGGGAAGGCGGAAGGGACAAACACCCTTCCCCACCCTGGGTGGCACAGAGCCGTAGTTTAATGCACAGTCCAGATGTATTTCTGCCAAAAGTCGCTGGGTTCCGAGATTGGTTTTTGTGCCTCTGGGATCATGGCCGTTCAGGAGCCGGAGGAGCAGTTCGACTAATTACATTTTAAACAAATTCATTTCAGGGAATGTTTAATCCTCAGTAAAATTGAACCAAATAGCCCCAACTTGCAGGAAAGCTGAACAACTGCAGTAAAAGACTGAGCAGTGTCCTGGCTAATAGCAGGGACACAGGGAAGCAGGAAGTAGAACAGCTTCCAAAACCAAATTTGCCACTTCCCAGAAGTCAAATTTACTCACTCTTACTAAGCTTCAGATTCTTTTTCATTTTGATGCCACACCCAGAGATGCCCAAGGCTTATCCTGGTGGGATCAGGGGACTGTATGTGGTGCCAGAAATCAAACCTGGGTTGGCTGTATGCAAGGCAAGCACCTTATCCTTCCACTATCTTTCCAGTGGTTAGTTTCTTTCCAGTGGTTAGTTTCTTCTTTTGCAAAAAAAAAAAAAAAAAAAAATCAAATCCAGAATCAGAGCTAAGAGTAAGTGTGGAGGGAGTGATGGTGTCATGAGTTAATAGGTGAGAACCAGGCCTGGCAAACAGAAAGCTTTAAGTGTTGATTAAATTAAAAACATGATCTATACATGACAGTGTTTTGTAAAGAACTAACCAAATGCAAGGAATTTAGAGGAAAAAACATGTTATTAATAATCCAATAGTTCAAAAACCTTCCGAAAGTCATAAAGACTCTTTCAGTGTCTCTGAAAGCACAACAGAAAAGAGCTTTAGAATCCATTTTCCAAGTCATCAATTATCCCTCTGCTGTCATAATTAATTCCTATTGTTATGCTTAATAATGGCCAACATCATCATCTTGGGGGTTATTGTTCTATTCTATTAAGCTATTTCATTACACTCAAACGGGCTGAGGGAATGCATATAATTGACTTGTGAAAATTATTCAATTTGCAAAAGAAATTCATCCAACATGTAAGAGAATTGGGTCAAAGAAAAGCCACACTAACTAAATTATGAGGCCCTTCTATTTGCTTTCCCACTCTCGTAGGGAACTTTTTTTTAAATAAACTGAATAGACAAGAAGGAAATAATTGAATTCTACTTGGAATGTTGAGGATTGCCTCCTCCCACTCTCTTTTCTTAAGACGTCCTCACTTTTTTTCAAGAGTCATTAGCATTCAATACCCTCCATCTTGCCAGCAGAGAAACAGTCCAGTATCACATCTCCAAAAGAATATGATACCACAGAATCTTCCATGTAGACTGGTCAGAACTGAGAACTCTCCTTTCTACCTAAAGGCACAGCAGCCTGCAAACACATCAACACCATCTGACACAGAAACAGCCCAGCTCCACAATTGAACCTCAGTAAGCTGCCATGCCACCAAACTAGTCCAGATCTACAGCTTTGTGACCTCAAAATTTCATACTACTCTCAGCCCAGTAGGATCACAGAAAAACTGATTAGGAAATTTCATGGAAGACCACCAAGCCCGATGAGCCTAAACAATAACACAGAAGATTCAACCAGCACCTACCAGCACAGCATATCCTCAGACAATGACTTTAGTAACATCATGGTGAGATATAACTATAATCACAAATTGATTCCTATTGATCTAATATTTGATCATTTTATTTGTCAAGAAGTCAGGCAGGGGTGGTAGGTGGGAAACTGAGGACATTGGCAGATGGAGGGTCACACTGATGGTGGGATTTGTGTTGGAACATTTAATGTCTGAAGCAAGTGTATTATAAACAACTTGATAAATCACGGTGTTATAATAAAAATAATTTTTAAAAAGTCATTGATATCCAGGCCCTAGTGTCTCAGGTTGACTGTGAGAGGCTGTATATCAGAAGGCCTGTATGTGGGGACAGCACCAGGAACAGTGGTCTCCACAGCAGCTGAATATTGACCTGGAGCCTGGGATAGCAGCCTTCAGGAAGTAGGGACAGTAGCCTCACATTGGTGTGTCATCTCACCTATAATCAGTGGGAATTGGAAGGCTTATAAAGAGGTTTTTTTAATGTTAGAAAAAAGTAATTATATTCTTGACACTTGTAAATTGAAGTAGGTAAATACAACCATATTAGAATTATTACCCAATCATCACGATAAACCGTGGAGTAGATATTTTCCCCTATCTATAGACTTATTAAAAATCAGCAAGTATGAAGAAGAAAGGAGGAGAGGGGACAAGAGCAGTATAATAGTATTCCTTAATCTAAACCCTCTAAGTCACTTTTTCAAATAAGCATTGTTCATCTCTACAATTTTCAGCATTACATATTTGAAGATTACATGTGTCCTCATCTATTAAATAATTTGCACAGTTCTTTCCATATAATAGGCATTCAACCTCAGATTATCTCCTTTTTGCAGTTAGTATTACAGGATTTTTTCTATTATTTCCTATATTGACCAAGAGACAATACCACCTAGAACAGATTTTTGTTGAGGCAAGAAAGCTTTGAGGTGATTCAACTAATCAGTGGTTCCAAGTGAGGTCTTGAGCCAGAGCAATAGTACAGCAGACAGGGTACATGCCTTGCATGTGGCTAACCTGAGTTTAATCCCTGGCATCCCATACAATCTCCTGAGCACTCTAGGAGTGATCCCTTAGTGCAGACTAAGGAGTAACTCTTAAGCACTGCCAGGTAAGTCCCGAAAACAAACAAACAAAAATTTTAAAGAGAGGTGCTTGCTTTGTTAACACCCAAATAGCCCTTGCCCAGGTTTTAAGTCAATGTGGAAGCTGTTGAGGTTTATGCCAGCAGGAACCGCCCAGGGCAGGAAGCAGGGGATCCTGGAGTTGAGAGGTTCTGCCTTCACTTACCAGCTTCCTCTTCCATCCTTCCTTACCTGACTTCATGGTTCCAGAAGGCATGGAAATATTTCCCCAGTCAGATAGGAACCTCCCCAATGGGTTTCTGCACCAGTGAGAATTCTAATCTTTCATTGTTTTAAGTCTTTGTTATGACTTTTATGTTATCTCAGAATACACAGAACTGTGCATTAGGCTTTCTCATAAAAAAAACCCTTCTCTTTTAAAAATGTTATTTCCCACCACCTTCCACCCATACAAGACCCCAAGTGGCCCCACACGAACGGCTCCTCCATTCCTGAATGCCCATGATCCTGGAGGCCCATTAACTACTTTTGGAACCCATCAGCTTCTTGCAGAAATGCCTCTAAACTGTGAACTAAGCTACAGCCTTACACTGCTCCGGGAGGGAAAAGTTTTTCTCTCTTGGCCTTTCCTTTTGGTGGTGGCAGCGGTGGCTTGGTGACCACCATCTTTTAGAGCCCACTAAACATAGGTACAAGCTTGCAGTGATGCAACTTCTGGCAGAAATTTCTCTGAACTTAATTACTAAGACACCAGAAATCCAAAACCGTGCAGCCTCATATGTTCTTCATTCTCAGCAATGGAGAACAAATTATCAAATGATGCCTTTTTGGCAGGTCTGATTGTTGGGGGGGAAATCCAAATAATAATAGTGAGTTTTCTGTTGAAATATTGAATGTAATCAAAGTAAAGAGAGAGTAAAGTGAAAATCATCAGCCACACAGGCTAGGGGGGAGGATGGGAGGTATACTGGGGTTCTTGGTAGTGGAACATGTGCACTGGTGAAGGGATGGGTGTTTGATCACTGTATTACTGAGACTTAATCCTGAAAGCTTTGTAACTTTTCTCATGGGGATTCAATTTTTTAAAAATGTTATTTCTCTGCCCTAACAAAGCCCCAGTAGCCTCTCACATACCCCAAAGCCACTGCCATGTCTCCAGCCCGACTCAGGACTACGCCTCACAGAGAACCTAATCTGCCGAAAGCTTCAGATACACAGATCCTTGCGTCTGGAAACTCCAGGCCTTCTGAGAGTCGGGAAGGCTGACCTCCTCTCACTTCCCTGTACTTTTGGAAGCCCCCAAAACCATGCTTATGTCCCACCACCACCATGTAAGCTTATCTACTGGCCTTGTTTCAGAGACTCATAAATAAATCTCGAAAGAGATTAAGCAGCTGCAAAAATTTCTCAAACACCCATTCTTGGCTGAGACCTCAAGGGCACTCTTGGAGGGGGGGTAGTCCAGTTCCCATCCTAACAAAACCCGGCAGCCACTCCTACACCCCAAAGCCGTCATCATTCCTCCAGCCAGACTGCCCAGTAAAATATTCTGGATTTTCTGTAGCAAAATCTCCAAATTCTACAACACTAACATCCCAGTAGTAACACATCAGATTGGATGGGATGTAATGTAGAAGCCAACCAATCTCGACTAACAAAAACATTAACACAGAGGACTTGCAACTACATCTTAGTAAATAAGATGTATTTACTTAATGCCCCCTGGTGAAATACAACAACTTACAAATTTTCTTGTATGAAAATATTTTATGATCATTCCATTGGCCATTTAGAAGTAACAAAAAATACAAAATAAATTATTGTGGGTCTGCTACAGGGACAAGCTTGAGAGGAGTGGTTGGGAAAATGGAGACAATGGGGAAGGGAAGGTGACCGTGGTGGTAGTACTGGTGTTGGATGATTGAATGCTTGTGATAAATCATCATGAAGACCTTTGTAAACCATAGTGTTCATTTTAAGAAATTTTTTTCCATTTCTTTTTTAACTGAATCCCAGTGATATACACATATACAAAGTCATGCATGATAGTGTTCCAACACCTGTCCCTTCACCAGTGTACTTTTCCCACCACCAATGGTCCCAGTTTTCTTCCCACCCCCCACCCCACCCCCTTGCCATCCCACTGCTTGCCATTATGGCAAGCACTTTTCTTCTCTCTCTCTTTTTCTTTCTCTCTTTCTTTTTCCTTTTCTCTCTTTCCTTCTGTCTCTCTCTTTCCTTCCCTCTATTTCTCTCTTTTTTCCTTTTGGGCCTTATGGTTTGCAATGCAGATAATGAAAGGTTATCAGGTATGTCCCTTTATTAGACCAGTGCCTTTCATCCCCCACATACTTCTGGCAAGATTCCAACCATTGATCTGTCCTCCTGGCCCATTTACCATCAATCACCTTGAATATCAGTATATATATTTATATACTGATATATATACTGATATATATATATATTCCACAAATGAATGCAGTCATTCTGTACCAAACCTGTGTTTATATAAAGTAAGTGGTTGGGAGAAGAAAAGCTATTTCTTGTTTTGTGGTTCTTATGTGTAGTTTAATGTTTTTCCCCTCTTGGAGGCATTCACGCACCACAATGTTTGGTTTGTACTCTTGATGCCCTTCCTGACTCGCTTTTCTGGTGCATCTATCCTCAGGCACTGCATGGAGTTGCTGTTCATTTCTCCTTTCTCCTAAGGGCCCCCTTTTCTGCTTCAGGGATTTGCCAGTGTCCAGTCAAACAGCACCTCTTCCAGAGATTGGGAGGATCTGCCTGCCCTCCTGTTCTATAACAATACACTTGTTATAGCTCAGACTCCTTTCCTCAAAAATGAAACTACCATTCATACAAGGGACCCAGGCTGAGGCAAGATGGTAAATGAACTGACATTTCACCTGAATTCTTTGCTGTCTTCTACTGCACGCTGCTCTTTGATTGCTTCACCTGAGAGCATGTCACCCCATAAACCTAATACTTGCAGATCAGCCTCTTAGGGTGTACTTCTTGTGAATGCAACCTAAGACACCTGGGGGTTTTGTGTTTTGAAGGGATCATGTGGTCAGAGGAGAAGGAAAAGTTCATTAAAATTGGTGTGACATGGGTTCAGTGTGCATTTCTGTTGTTATGTATTGATTAGAACTTGAGACAATTTGAAGGGTATTTTAAAAAACTATTTAATTTTCAGATGGTAGATAAGTTGACGGACTGGAGCGATAGCACAGTGGTTGGACATTCGCCTTTCATGAGGCTGACCCGAGTTCAATTCCTCCGCCCCTCTCAGAGAGTCCGGCAAGCTACTGAGAGTATTGAGCCGGCACGGCAGAGCCTGGCAAGCTACCCGAGAGTATTGGATATGCCAAAAATAGTAACAATAAGTCTCTCAATGAGAGATGTTACTGGTGCCCGCTCGAACAAATTGATGAGCAATGGGATAACAGTGATAGTGACAGTGACAGATAAGTTGACAGCTACCTGCCTTCAGCCCACCAAACAGAGTCAAGTGGACTGACATTTTGGAAAAGTAGATGTGAGTAGTGACCTTCAGTCTGCATTCGGCATACAAAGACAGCATCAACCTCTACATAACCACCACTGTGTGGCAGCTACATGCAAGATTCAATTGTAATATGTAATATGCAATGGTGACGGGGGCAGGGGGAGAGAAAGAGAGACAGACAGACAGGGAGAGAGAGAAAGAGAGAGATAGAGGAAGAGAGAGATAGAGGAAGAAAAAGAGACAGACAGGGAGAAAGAGAGAAAGAGAGAGACAGGGAGAAAGAAAGAGAGATGAACAGACAGATAGGGGAAAAGAGAAAGAGAAAGGAGAAAGAGAGGACAGACAGGAAGAAAGAGAGAGATAGACAGAGAGGGAGAAAGAGCAGGAGAGAGAGAGAGAGAGAGAGAGAGAGAGAGGTTAGCTTCCATTCCTTCAGAAATAGAGAACCAGACTTCACTTTCCATGTAGCCATCCCAATTGAAATGCCTATAACCAGGATTTGTGGGAGCTGGTTGTGGTTCTGTCCACTAGAAATAAGCCTTGTGGCCCTGGATAGTCTTGATCTCCCCATCAGTAAAATGGACAAAGTAAAAGGCGTGTTCTTGGGGATGTTAACATAGCCCTGGAGGCTGCGGGTGGGCAAATTTCATCCCACCTCATAAATCTCAGAATGGGAAGTGCAGGGGGCGGGGGGTGGCTTTTAGCTGTCATAAATGGAAACCAACTGTGAAAATTATATAGCATCAGTTACACAAATTGTATAGCATTAGTCATGGATCCATTTGTTCTGTAAATGCGTAAAAATTGCAGATTTCCCAAAATGAGAAAAAAAGGGAAACCTCTATTGCTACCACACAAAAGTAACCTGAGCCCCTCAGACATCCTGTTTTGTCACACCGTTTTCATGAGCACAGTGATGGGGGTTACAGCTTTTTATGAACTTCCTGGCATCCTTAGCAAATTATTTCAGAGTTTTCACCATGACAGCCTAGATCCTTTTGAAAACGTAATCTGATACGCCTCCCCCTGGCTGAGACCACCTTTTTGCCAAAAAGATAATTTTCATTATGAGAGAGAAAGTGTGACGACAGATGAATAGTTTTGGGTCCCACTAGGATGTGCACGTGATCAGGTGGAAGGTCCAGGGACCACAGTCTCACTAAAGTCATGCCAGGAATTGTCTTTTCTCTTAGCTCCAAATATCTGGCTCCCCGGTGCACTTTATACAGTAAGTCACAGTTTCAACCCACTGTCAGAATTATGTGGGGTTTTGTGTACTAGAAGATGACTTTAAAGTTTATTTTCTTTTTTATAGTACAAGTCCTGCCGTGTTTGGCTTGGCACTCCTTGGTTGGAACCACTGGGGTGTCAGGAAAGACTTTACCATCTGAGTAATAGTAACAGTATATTATAGCATAAACAAAAACAAGATACAGAATCCAGAGAGTAGAAATTCTGGGACTTCATTTCAAACCAGGATTCTCTACTAATCAAAATTTCCAGGTAACGTTTATGTCAAGACATCTGCAACATGAGCATTTTGAAACACAAAAATCTATTTATGAATGCCTCTTGACTGGAGCAATAGCACAGAGGGTAGGGCGTTTTCCTTGCACGCGGCTGACCCAGGTTTGATTCCTCCGTCCCTCTCAGAGAGCCCAGCAAGCTACCGAGAGTATCCCGTCCGCATGGCAGAGCCTGGCAAGCTACCCGTGGTGTATTCGATATGCCAAAAACAGTAACAATAAGTCTCACAATAGAGATGTTACTGGTGCCCATTCGAACAAATCGATGAACAATGGGACGATAGTGCTACAGAGCTATTCCTTAAGTAGCAAATAATTTGTTTATCTAGTTATTCAACCAGCACCTTTATATCACATTGCACTTGGAACAGGGAGAAAAGTTGAATAAGATATGTTATTTTTTCTGGTAGCTCAGAGTCTCCTGGATTAAATATATATATAAACAAACTATCATAAAACATTGCCATAAGGCCCATGAAAGAGACATACACACAGGTCTTTGGGAGCACTGATTCTGCTGGAAAAGATCAGGAAAGTTTCACGGTAGAAGTGACATTAAAGAAAGCTGTTAAGGGATGTGTAGGAGTTTCCACATATATATAAACAGAGAAGAATATCTTCCTGACAGAGAAAAAAGAAGAAAGAAGGGCAAATGCCCTGGAGGTACACACACATACACATATATACATATATGTATATATATCTTCTACTTCCTCTGATACATGTATAGCAGAGGAAGTAGAAAATACATATGTATTTATGGTGATGGAGAGTATGAAAGAAGAGCTTTCATGTTGAACCAAGAACTCTGAATTTAGATACGCAAAAGCCTCTTGAGTGTCTCTAGAATGTTAACAATGTCTTTTTGTTTCAGCAAAGGGGTAACAAGTGTTTAGATGGATGGAGAATTATAAATTCAAGCAGAGTAAGTCACAGAGTCAATTAGTTCTCAAAACCCACATTCCTTTTTTCAAAACAATCTTATATCAAGCTAAAGGTCTCCCAGAATATAAAGCACGTTTTCTAGATTCCCTTGCAGCTAGAATACCTTTGTGACTAGATTCTGCTAAGTGGGATGTCAATGGAGATAGCATGAACCACTATCAAACTGTCTCCTTAAAGGAAAGCTACAAGCTTCCCTTCCCCCATTTTCCTTTCTCTTTTTTCCTTCGTGCCCACTGGAGTAATGAACCTGGAGAAAGCCATTTGGGAGCATGGTATATCAGGGCAACCCACTGAGAATGCTGCTAATGCCACTGTACAGAAAAAGGTTGAGCAGGGTTCATCCCGCCCACACCGCTACCTGTGGTGTATTCGATATGCCAAAAACAGTAACAACAAGTCAAATTAACAAATGAGTTAATTTCTGTATCCACACCTTCATATAAGTTTCTCAATCACTGTCATCCTGTTGTTCGCCGATTTACTCGAGCGGGCACCAATAACGTCTCTATTACATTCAGCTCTGAGATTTTATCAGCCTCTCCTTACTCATGTTTCCCAACAATTGGAGGCTCTTTCAGGGTCAGAGGAATGAAATGTATTGTTAACTGTTTTTGGCATATCGAATATGCCACGGATAGCTTGCCAGGCTCTGCCGTGCGGGCAGGATACTCTCGGTAGCTTGCTGGGCTCTCCGATAGGTATGTATATATCTGTTACTGTATTTGGGCTATGTATATATCTGTTACTGTATTTGGGCTATGAATACACCACGGGAGCTTGTCAGGCTCTCCCAAGTGGGCAATAGACTCTCGGTAGCTTGTCAGGTTCTCCAAGAGGGAGAACTAAGCTATTAGATGTCTGCTGTGGGGTGGGGGGAACACAACCCATCCCCTCGAGGGGCCCAGGTGAAGACAGCCAGGTTCGGGGGCAAGAGACTGTGTCGCTCTCTTCTGGGAGCTTGGTTTTATAGTCTCTGGATGTTGGCCATTGATTGGATTACACGGCACTGGGGGCTATATTAGAGTACAAGGACATTAACTATTCCAAGCACTGTTTCACAATATTACTAAATTGTGCATCAATTGCTTGTTTGCACTTGGTAAGAATTTGCTGAGCATTTTCCATGTGCCAGACACTGTTCTAGACTGTAGAACATGGATTTTAACAAAAAGAGAAAGGAAAAGAAAACTGTGACTCTATTTATTGCATTGAGAGGTGAGAGGTGTGTCAGAACAACTCAAAATTTCTCTCTGTATCCAAAGATTCCAGAAATGATATAAATTTATAAATAAAAAGCAAGCACTCACTTTCATCTTCCAAATAGAGAAGCAGAGGCCTAGATCTTCTTCACTCTCAATGGCAGCACAGCAGTCAGACTGGGGCTCTCCTATGTCTTTTATACCATCTCTATGCGGGGAGAGATTAAAAACTCAAAAATGATAATCACCTGCCTTTAGTTCATGAAACTTTAACTTGCTTAGTGAGAATCTCCTGAAAACTATTTCTTCCTGAATAGAACAAAGAGTGAACAGAAGAATGAAGGATTGATTAGAATGCTGTCTTTTGAAGGGATCACTAATAAAATGATGGTTGGAGGAATCGGTTGGGATGGGAGATGTGTGCTAAAAGTAGATAAAGGACCAAACATGATAACTTTTCAGTATCTGTATTACAAACTGTAATGCCCAAAAGTACAGAGGGATTATGGGGAATATTGCCTGCCATGGAGGGTGAGAAGGGGGCGGTATACTGGGGATATTGGTGGTGGGGAATGTGCACTGGTGGAGGGATGGGTGTTTGATCATTGTGTGATCGTAACTCAAACATAAAATCTTGTAACTATATCTCATGGTGATTCAATAAACTTTTTTTTAAAAAATCTGGTTGAATCCACCAGATATTTATTGAGCATCTACATAGTGCCAGATTCTCTGCTGTGTGCTATGGGGGACACAGGATGAATGAACTCTTCTTTCCTACCCTCGGGAAAGTTAGAGTGGTGAGAGAGACAGATGGTACCAAACTACGGCCTAGATAGCAGAATATGATAAATGCCATAATAAAATTATAAAGACTCATGGGAGCTGAGAGGAATAGATAAATGCTAGCTCCTCCATAGAGCGTTTCCTAATTTCCCCAAATAGAATTTGAAATGGAACTTGAAAGATGGACAGACAGAATGTTAGTAGAGGAAGAAAGTCTGGCTTCAGCTGCACAAACAAGATGATAAATCTGGAGGGCAGAGTGAAAATCCAAAGCCCAAAGATAAAAAAAAAAAGTCAGGGCTGGAGCAATAGCACAGCAGGTAGGATGTTTGTCTTTCACACGACCGACCTGGGTTCGATTCCCAGAATCCCATATGGTCCCCTAAGCACCTCCAGGAGTAATTCCTGAGTGCAGAGCCAGGAGTAACCCCTGTGCGTAGCCAGGTATGACCCAAAAAGCAAAAAAAAAAAAAAAAAGCCAACCATGGTCATTGTTTTGGCCACCATGAGATTCTTCTGATCCTGAAAAACCATGAGGAAATATCTCCACACCAAGACAAACCTTAGATCCCTAGTTAATGATGATAAAAGTAACAGCCTCTATGCGTTCAGTAAGCACATGTGATGACTGTTGGCCGCGCGAGCCCCATTCTTACCCTACGCACATTACCTCACCTAAACCTCTGCAATGGAACCATAATGCCCAAAAGTAGAGAGAATAAGAAGGAAATTGTCTGCCATAGAGACAGGGGGTGGGATGGGATGGGGGTGGTGGGAGGGATACTGGGGATATTGCTGGTGAGAAATGTACACTGGTGGAGGGATGGGTGTTTGATCATTGTGTGACTGAAACTCAATCATGAAAGCCTTGTAATTATACCTCATGGGATTCAATAAAAAATAATAATAATGAAGTACATGAAAATAAATAATCCTCTGTAATAGGTGGTACTTACCCCCCCACCTTCATCACTGGAGAAAACTGTGCCCAAGAAGAGCAGGCTGCATGTCTGAGGTCACTGACAAGGGCTCCGGACCAGTCTCATTAGAGGCCTCTGTCTCCACCCAACCTGCACATCATGACCCGATGAGTCCTCCTTTTCAAAGTTGTACTATTTTTTTTCTGTCAATATTACTGATGTGAATGGAATGTAGTACATCTCAAAAGGAGTGTTGAGTAACAGTGGTCAAAAAAAAAAACCTTCCACCTATCACACATCCTTGAGACCCTCCAGCCCCATTTCCCCCCTCCCCAAGAGTCATTTTCACCTGGGAGTGATAAGTCAGTAATCTCCTAGCCATACTTTATTTACTCAAATCCCCAAGATCTGAAAACCCATTACGTGCACCCTGGATCAAGAAATGAGGAGCTGGTTTGTGAAAGACTTGTTTTGTTCAGCTCCTGCTGCTTCTTCAAAGAGCCAAGTCCACATAAGCCTTCGTAGACACCTCTTGTCCACAGCTTTATCCTCGCAGCCCTGACAGTTCCAAGGTTCTCATTCTCATTCTTTCCAAAGCAGAAGGAATACTATCTCCCCATGTCATGTAAACGTTGTGTAAACTCAAATCTCTTCCATCAACAAGGGAATGAGTAATGTCCTTTTCCATGGAAGAAAGACTGAGTTGACTGAGGTTAGGAAACAAGGCTCACTGTCAACCACACTGTATGGATTTTGGAGGAAGTGAGCATAGCTCTCCCTCTGGGTACCAGTGCACAGGCCTAGGTGATCCATCTTAAACTTAAGCTCACATGCATTAGCTGGAAGCAGTATGTTGGTTGGCGCAGCCTTGTCCATGAGCTGATTTTCTCAGCTGCTCCTCCGGGACCTTCATGAGGTGGTCAGGGATGCTGACTCATACAATAGGTTTGAGGAAGTTGAGGAAATTCTTCCATACCCTCCAAGAAGCTGACACTGATTATGGATTCCCATTTGGCTCTCTGCCTATGAGCTCAATTGCTTAGTATCAGGAGTGTTGATTTCCTGTGTAATTCCCAATGCTTTTATAATACTCAGATATGTCCTCCCCACCCCTCGCCCCCCACCAGGTGGAAGCTTCTTGAGCCCAGAGGCTATATCTCTGGGAAAAGATCAGACCTAGGAGTCAGAAGTTCCAGGTCTGAACCAGACTGTGCTTTCTACATCTTAGTTTTATCCTCTGAAACACGGAGAAGATAGTACTTAAGTACTTTGTTTATCTAATAGGAGAATGATAAGTATTAGAGCCATGGGTATAAACTGTAGCCCTAACTGTCTAAAGCCCTAGTTGTTCTACTATTGTTGTTGTGTTATTATAATTAACAGCAATATAATTATTTGCATCGTCATCTTCTTCAACCTTTCTACTGCTTGAAAGAACTATCCTTTATTAGGTCCAATAATGTGTCAGCTGCTTTAATGCAGTCAGGAACCTTTTGGGTGGTGCTATTTGTAAAGCCCAGTCTAATGGTCTTCAGCCCTTGCTGCACACTGGAATCAGGGGTGCACTTGGGAAACACCTGGGAATGCCTGGCCCCTATCCCCAGAGCTCTGCTTTGTTGGTAATTGGTATGACCTGGTGTGAGACTTTTAAAAGACATCCAGGAGATATGGATGAATCACATGAATGCTACTGTCATGATGTTTAGCAAATGAAAAAGGACAGAAGGGGCCAGAGAGACAGTACACCTGGCAAGGTGGTTATCCTGTTTGCAGCAGACACTAGTTCAATCCCTGGCATTGCATATGGTCACCCAAGCACTGCAGGAGTGATCCCTGAGTACAGAGCCAAGAGTAAGCTCTGAGTACCACAAGGGGCGACCAAACCCCCACTCCCTAAAAAAAATGAATAAACGAAAAGGACATGGGTAGGTGGAAGATATGGTGTCACCATTTCTAGGTTTCCACAGCCAGTGGGCACACCTTGTAGGCTGCCAGCGAGGTGTGCAGTGGGCATCAGCCATGTCAGTGGACAGAGTCATCTGCTCACTTTATTTATTTTAGTGCCATGGGATCACACCCAGTGGTTCTAGCCTCATGTGGTGCAGGGAGCGGAAGCCAGGATCTGGACCCATGCAAGGTGTGTGCACTCACACCTGAGTCACTGTGGCCCAGCCAGTCATGAGAATCACGATAGGAACAGCTGTTGGGAGATGACTTGGCCCAGATCCAACAGAAGCTGAAGGGAAGTGGAAAGTTGGGGTCAGAGGCCTTTCAGTACACTCTCTTGCCTTCTCATTGACCTTAGGGTCACAGACTAATCCTTCTCAGAGTCCGGAAACTGTGGATAAAATAATAGGGCATCTATTAGCACCAAATCCTCATATCCTGAAGGAGGAGCAGAGCAGACCCTGTGGCCAAAACCACATTTCTCTCATTTCCCAGTTTATTTTCTTCAGCTCTACTTATTACTTTAAAAGTCTGCTAGTAAAGTCAGCTTAGGGTATTTTTCCACTTAAGAATAAAACAAGTACAGATCTTTTTTCTCTGGTTTTCTTAAGCCAGCTACATGTTGCCACAAAATTGCAGTTCCTTGTAAAATCTTACAAACTGTTAGTTCTGCAGGTTTAAACCCATTTCCCCTTAACTTAGCTTTGTCGAATAAATTTGTAGCAGCAGTACAGACTATGTCTCACACTTTGCAAATTGGCATCCATTGTTTTAATTCAGTCTCATCTATTTCCCAGTTATATTGGTCATCCTGAGGAGAAACAGATTTATTATTTACAAAACAGTAGTGCATGCAGCTCAGTTTCCTGAGGAAGACAGCATAGGTCTTCATATAGGAAAGAATTCTTTTTCTCATGGTATAGATTTTTTAAAAAGTGGTGCTTAAGGATAATTCCTTAGCTTACAGTAGTGCTAAGATTCAAATCCAGATTCACCTTGATTCCAATGTTTGTATATATGTGTTTGCCCATAAACTTGGGCATCCTACTAATTTTCGCATACGTTAAACTCCCAAAGAAGTTTCCCTCATTAGATAATACACAGAACATTTTGGTGTAAATGAACCCCTTCCATTTTTTCCTTAAACTATAACTTGTCTATCTATAATGACCCAGTACTTGACAATAGGATAGTAGCAATTGTTTAGTGAGGGTGACATGAATGAAAAAAAAGTTTGACCACTTTAGTTCGTCTTCCAATCTGGAAGGCTTTCATTTTATCAGAAATTCTTTTTTGCTTATTTATTTTTGTTTGGGGGTCATAACTGATGGTGCTTAGGGCTTACTCCTAGATCTGTGCTCATAGATCACTCCTAGTGGGCTTGGGGAAGCACATCGGGTACCAAGGATCAAACTCAGGTCAACCATGTACAAGGCAAGGTCCTTACTCACTGCATTCTCTCCAACCTCAGAGAAAATTCTTAAATACTTTTCCCAGTAAGTGCATTGACATATCATTGGCAGTTTTATAGCACACATATTGTTGCTGACCCATAAGGATCCATTTTGACTATCAGCTTAATCCCCAGAAATGCACTGAATGATTATAAATGTAGAAATTCATTTGACTCTCCCTTCACAAGAGCACAGCACTACTGAAGATTCTGCTGTCTCTGAGTTCTAAAACAATCTCCATCAGTATTCCAGCTAAGGCAACATTCCTGGGATTACATTAATCTTGTTAGTAAACTCCAGAAAAGAGGACCACACTCTTTTGCATGGATATTATAATTTGTTTTCCTTTTAACCAATATGATTACCCTATGCTTGTGCTTTCTGAGGAATTGCAAATTTTCCATTCCTGGAATGTATTCAGAGCACTTTACTGTGGAAGAAAACTATACTAACTAATCAGGTCAGATTTCCATAATCAAACACCATTGACTGAGAACCACAGAAATGTATTCCTTATAGTTCTGGAGGCTGAAAATTCAGATTAAGGTGTCAGTCAATTCAGTTTCTGGTGAGAGCTCACCTCCTGCCTTGTGTCTTGCCTTCTTTCTCTGTCCTTATATGGTCCTGGAGGAATGAAGGAGCTGAGGGGAGAAAGAGAAAGAGAGGGAGGGAGAGAGACAGAGACAGAGGAGGGAGGTGGGAGGGAAGAAGAGGGAAATATGAGGGATGGAGAAAAAGGAGAAGATGATAAACGAAGAGGAGAAGGTAGAGAGAGTAGAGAAAGTGCTCTATCTGTTTCTTATAAAGTCAAAGTCATATTAAATTAGGGTTCTACCCATATGACCTCATTTAAATGTAATTACCTTCCAAGACTCCATCTGCACATTGGAAAAGTAGAGTTTCAACATATAAATGTTGAAATAAAGGAGGGGCAGTAAACACACAATCCAGTCTAATTCCATTTATAACAATGCATTTTAAACTCTAAATTGTCTTCTATTTTATCAAGAAAATTGTCCCGATGGCAACTGGATCAGGAATATTTATTCACTGGCCTTGGGGCTGGACAATTAATTGGCAGGATATTTCTGTCTGATAGATTTTGCTTTCATTTTTTCCCCTGAAAGCTATATAACTAACAATAAGCACTGTAGCACTGTCGTCCTGTTGTTCATGGATTTGCTCAAGCGGGCACCAGTAACATCTCCATTGTGAGATTTGTTGTTACTGTTTTGGGCATATTGAATTCACCACGAGGAGTTTGCCAGGCTCTGCTGTGCGGGTGGGATACTCTCGGTAGCTTGCCAGGCTCTCCAAGAGGGACGGAGGAATCGAACCCGGGTTGGCCTCGTGCAAGGCAAACACCCTACCCGCTGTAGTATTGCAACAGTGCTAACTAACAATACACCACAATATCATTTTCTTAAATTGGAGATTTTCTAATGCATGAAATTGGAGGTGCCTTGAAGAAAAGAGGCATTTCCTAGAACATCACTCTTTTTAAGGCCACCATGAAGAAGGAAAGGGGGCGGAAGTGTGTGAAGAAAGTTGCCCATGTTTCAGTAATGCCCCTCATTAATATCAGCATCTGCTCCCTCACACCATTCACACACAAGTTCTGGACTTGGGGATCCCCCCAAGCATAAAAAGCCATAGCAATAACCTGGTCCAATTAAAGCTGGAGATACGAGAGTTGATTAAGATTAATCTTCTAATTAACACATTATTTTGGTGGGGTGGGAAAGGGCACTTCAGTGCTGTCACCTCCGCACATACCCAGGCCCACGCATGACCGCCCTGATTGCCACGGTGAGCCCGGCCACGCCCGCTGCCTGCCTGGGCCCACTGCGGTCTGCTGCTGCCATTTCTCACCTCAGAATACATTTTCCTCCTGAGTAAAGATGAAAACCCCTGTCATTAGCGGGGAGTCCACAGCCCGACCTCCAACTCTCTCCACTCCCCTTTGAGAGGCCCTGCTTGTCCCTCTGACCAACAGACCGGAAAGGAACATCTGCAGCTGAAGAGAAACACGGACACAGCTGTGCTCCCTGGATTAGGGATCAATAGACTCCCTGATACAGGAGATTCTCACCACCGCCCCTGCCCCAAAGGTGTAGGGGTGCTTTGGCCTATCATGTTTAGAAATTGGGTGTTACTCCTTCTGCTCTCAGTCTCAGTTGGCCCCAATTGTGGGAAGCATCAAGATTATGCCCCATTATCCTCTGCTCCCCACCCGGTGGCTCTCAATTGTCCCCTGGCCTCGGAGGGGCTGCAGCAGCCACACAGCTGGCCCCTCCGAGGGCTCCCTTGGCAACGCCCGAAAGATGCTGAGGAGGACAGCAGTTGCAATGCTGGCTTGCTCTTGACAAATGGGCCTGTCATTCTTGCTATTGATTAGCGATATTATGACATTTCCCTTCAAAAATGCAGATGTGGCAAGGCTAGTGACGAGGCCATGGCTTCAGGTGGGAAATAGGGTCGGCTCTGGCGGACTCCTTCCTGGCTCCCTCATCTCTGCATCTGAGGGATTCAGAAACAGAGATTCTGAGGGATATCCAAAGAGCTGAACAAGTGCGTGGCCCAGTGCTCTTAGAAACCATATGCTCAGAAGCTTCTTTGGAGAGAGACGTGGGAGGCAGCCCAGAGGCCTGCAGAAGGCAAGGGGGTGGCCTGCGTCACTTGAAAGCGGGTCCTCTCTGGATCTTGGCAGAGGCCTCTGCGAGTCCCCTGGCTGCATCAACCAAGCCAGGATGGGAGTTTTCCTCTTAGTCCCTTGCATGAAACCTTGGAAGGGAGCTGGTGCAAACAGAGATGAGTCGCCTTCTCTCCTCCAGTCTTGAAACTTCTCCTCCTACCACTAGGGGGCAGGCCATGTATGAAGGAGGAAAACGCACCTAATTTTATTTTTTTTTCCCCTGCACAAAGCGTTCAGTTGGTACTACGAGCCTACTTTAATTTGTGAATCTTGTATGGGGTCTTTCTCCCCAAACTACTCTCAGTATGTATTCCCAAGGCTAGAGGTGGGGGAGGGCAGTCTGACTAACAGCCCATTTAAGTGAAAAAAAGGAAAGTGCATCTTGCAGTCCGACATATGGTACATTTTGAGGTAAATTACAGGTAATTCATGAACATTTCCAGCAGGGAGATTGCCATCAGGGGACTCTTGTATATCCATTACGTTCTCTTCTCATTTTTGTGGTTAAAGGGATCTCTCAAGCCTTTGAACACTCTCTATGCACTATTTTGTCCTGCGTTGGAAAGTTATTATCCTGCTAACACACGGGACTGATCCAGCAACTTGATTTAGGCAAAGCTGATGGAAAGCAGGCTGCAAGGGGGCATGTGGAGCGCGGCTTTTACAACGCGCAAGAGCTGGGAGCTGGCAAGCTCAACAGTCAAATAGGAAAATAAAATTTGAGCAAACTAGAAACAGTCAGGCTGACACTATTGGATGAAAGAAAAAAAGAGGAAGTCACTGGGTGGTAGGTGGGGGGATGGGGAGGAGAAACAAAAGGAAGAAAAATAAGGCCTGCTAGCCCTGGGGGTCGCTGATGTAAATTAATACGAGTTAAATGGGATGTGACCAATTTGTAAGGCATTTGTTTCTCTCTCCTGAGATGGGAGATCGCAAACAATCAGAACTTGCCTTGGGCTACCATCCGCCCCCGCATTAGTCGCTATAAGTGTGTTGACCACCTCTCTTACTGTACAGGACCCCTCTCAGCACCTAACACACGCCAAGCCCAACCACCCTGTAAATTTACTTCTGTGACACTGATGTCTTTCTGCTCAGAACAAAGTCTACACTTTGGGTCCTAGGTTGTAGGAAAAGACGAGGGAAGGCGGAGCAGAGGAGAGAAGGACAAACTAAACTGCACATTTGGCCTCTCTCTGCATTGTTTGCGCTGCCTTTGTGTCTGGGCCGCCCACAAGAATTATGCAACTTCCAAAGTTTCCTTCACATCAAAGAGCTTCTGGAAGAGCTCTCCAAGCTCTGTGGCTGAGGCCCCGTGCCTCCCCTACCCGCATCCTAAATCAAGCTTTTATCTGCCTTCCCATCGGAACTGATGCTAAGTGTCCCTGACACACATATTCTCCAAATAATTTGAACTGGATCTGAGACTTTCGGCCTTCTTGACTCAAAAAAAAAAAAAATAAGTTGCCTATGATTTGCTTGGCAGCCTTCCACCTCAGCCCAGGCAGTTGTGGGCAATGATGTGGATGTACAGGACAGAGCGGTTGCTATGGCAACAGAGAGCTCAAAGGAAGAGCTCTCAGTGGTATCAGAATAGGGGAGAGTGATAATGCCATAAAGACTGTGTCTCCGCAGCAACAGACAGGATTGGGCAAGTGGCGGGGGTGGGGGTCGCATCACAGCCCTTTCGGCATGAAGGCGGTATCTGAATTACGCGTTTATTTGGCATTTTAGGGATCTAGTCACTTAATGGGAGGTGAGCACAATAGGGGTTTTCAGGATCTCCTCTACCCTAATTAGATAATTAAGTGCCTTAGCCTAGTTGCTCATTAGTTTCCTCAACTGTTAAATGAAGGGGCTAGGCCAATAAAATCCAATATTTTTTTCAATTTCTAAAACACTCTTATTCTATTGTGCTGGGGACTTCCTAGAGTCCTCAGGAATCCTGATGTAGGCCACATTCGTTTTCTCAAGCCATGGCAAAAGGGAGAAATATCTGCTCAACAGCACCTCCAGCAATCATGGAACAAATATTAATGAAGCTCCTAGTTGGCTCTGGGGCTCTCAGACTGCTGGAGGACAGAGAGAACAAGGCCCCTATTTCAGCAAACACACATTAGTCAAGAGGTACAACAGGCAAAGCAACACCTGGGGTCCTTTCTGAGCGGTTGTGCAAAGGGACATGTAGACAACAACTCATAACTAGATTGTCTTTAGGTGGTCTGGGTGATTTGGGTGGGCTGGGGCATAGCAAGGAAGTTTCTTGGAATAAGGTATCTTGGGGATAATATCAAAGGATGAGTATGAGTTAGGGAAGGACCTTGCAGAAGGGGAGGACAGGACTTACAGGAGCTGAGCCTTGGGTGGGCTGAGGGTGGGGAGGTGGGCCTCGTCTCATGGAGCAGGGCAGGAAAACCACACTTTGCTGCTGTTTTCAGCCTTAGGAGAAAGAAGGGTCAAGGAAGCTTTATAACTCGGGCTGCCTCGGCAGACCTGTATTCTTACAAGATCACACTGGCTACCTTCTCGAGAATGATGACGATTACGCGGAGGCTAACACTTCATTTTCAGAAAAAAGAACATCCTCAAGACAATTGTAAATAATTCAAGAATCAAATTTCTTTTACTCCAGGTTGCCTACTTTGATAGTTGGAAGCAATTCAAAAAATAATTTCACAATCTTTTCTCCTTTGCCTTGCCTGGGTGGACACATCCCGTAATGACTTTCCTGGACTCCAATTGGTGGAGGCTACCAAGGGAGTTTGTGTGACCAGTGGTGAATTATTATTGATCCATTATTCTTTCAGTGTACCTCCACTGGCCTGCAGACATTTCCTGTTATAAGAAGGGCAGAGGGTTGGGGGAAGGGGTGAGGATTTATGAAAAACTCATTTTTAAAATTCTGAATAGCTTCCTGCAAAATATCCAGAAACATTCACAGAGCCATTCATATAGTTGCACTCAAAAATATATCTACTTTGGCACTGAACAAATCTCAGCATCGAAACTGCAAAAGTTATGCGTGGAAAGATAAGGTGGTTTCTCAGCTCTTCCTTGGGTCTGGGGGATATCCAGGTGCCTAAGCTGAGAACAGTGTTGAGTAGTTAAGGTCTCAAGGAGGATTGAGTGTCATCTAAGTGATTCCCTTGGGGGACAGAGGCTAGACAGTGTATGGATAGCATAGAAGGTGGTCCTTGCCACTGTCCCCCACCCCACTTTAAATGTGTTGCTATTTTGCTGTTTTCTATTTCCCATGCCTAATGCTTTCTGTTATTCCTTGTTTAATGCTCAGAATAGTCTCATGAGCAGGCACCATAATTACCACCAACTAACAGATGAGAAAGAAGGTCAAGAGCATTTGTGTTGCCTGCTTTTGGTGCTCAGTTTTCAGCTTTTCCCTGCTCCCACTCTGCTCTATGTATGGTCCAATTGACCTCAAGGGAGGACAGTTACAAGGAGGTGGCAAGAAAGTGGCAGAATAGGAGAAGAGGAACTCATGCTCCCAATCCTTCTCTCCTTCCCAGTTGCTCCTCCTCCCTGTTCCTGCCTCCTTCTTTCCCACCCCTGGAAGGAGGCCACAGAGAGAGATTTACAAACAAGGAAAAGCTCCCTAACCCCCTTATAAACTTTATGATCCATGTGGACATGTACAAATCAGATATAAACATGATGTGCAAGGCCAGAGTTCTGTAAATAGTGATATCACTGAGGAAAATCTCCACAAGAATCTGGTTCCCGGGAGAGAACAGACAAGGGTCCTGAAAACAGCGTGTGAAGAATGATGAAAGCTGCTTTGAAGTGATGCCCAAGGCCTGTAGTGTTTTCAGCAGCTCTCCCCCTGCAGCCCTTGGAATTTTAGCTGCAATAAAAAAAAAAAAAGTAAAGAAAAGAAAAGAAAACAGTTGGTCTGGTCAGATTGATTAAAGCAAAAGCTATGTGTGGCCCCAAGGAGAATAGCACACTGGTGGGAAAGCAGGTATGAGGAGGAGGAGGAGGAGGAGGAGGAGGAGGGCCAAGGAGGGGACCTCAGAATTAGTGCATTAGATCTACCAAGGTCTACCCAGATATGACTGAGGTGAATGGCAGGCTACCAGGTGCTTCCACTAAATGATCTTGGGTTCACACTATCCCTGTTAGATAGCTAAGGAAGTGTTTTTTTTAACATACCCATTTTATGGATGAAGAGACTAGAGTGTTGACTTTGACCAAAGAGAAGTTGGAAAGGTTCAACTGCTTGGACAGTGTCATCGGGTGGTGACAAGGATACAGAGGCTTATTGATGAGACAGAGGTCCTGAGGTCTGGGAGTTTCATCATCTGTGTTCTCCCTCACTCGGGAAGTTGGGTGGTGTGACAGGGTTGGTTGCTGAGGGCCCAATACTGAGAATGCTTCTGAATCTTTCTCACTCATTGACTTCAATACAATTACTGCATTTGTCTAAGGGTCACCTTAGCTGACATTCATATTGCAATAGTGGGTGGTAGACAGCCCCCAAGGTCCCCGCCTCTTGGCATTCAGACCCTCTTGTTTCCCCAACTCTGACGTTGCATCAGGGTTGGTTTGTGTGGAAAGAGAATGTGGCAAAGGAATGGCATGCCACTTTTGAGACCTCAAAGACTATGGCCCCCATTTTGGTTTCTTTCTATGTGTCAACTATCTCTCTTCTCTTGTCACTAACTGTTGGAGAAGCCATCCTGTAGCTGCTGAGGAGAGCTGTGCAGTCCATTGAGAAGCCCCAAGGGCAAGAAACTGAGTGAACATCCTATCCTGTAGTTGGTGGAAGCCTCCTGACAAATCACATCAATGTGCCTGGAAATGACCCTTCCCTATGCAAACCCTCACATGACCTCAGGCTCAGATGACTGAGTTCTCCCTGGCAGTCTGACTGCAACCTCATGAGAAACAGTGACCCGGAAACCCTTGGCCAAGCTGCTGCTAACTTCCTGACCCATCAAAAATAAGACCATCATGGTTTATTGTTTTGAAGTCATCTGCTCTCTGTAAATAGATAACTCAGACATAGTGCATGCCACACCTCTTCTGTTTAAAAGCACTAAGGAGAAATGGCAAGAGAACGTTTTAGCTTCTAAGATGCTCGATAAAAAGCTCTGTCTTCAAGCGTGCAACAGAAAAGTGATCTTCATACACAGATTACAATATTATTGTACAACTAGTAATTCAATCAGAGGTGGAGATGCAGGCAGCAAAAACTGAGAAGCTAGAGGACTGGGCTGGATCTCGAGAAGCAGGAGGAAGGGAAGGCAGAGAGGGAAAGGAGCACGGGAACAACGTGGGAAAGAGCAGAGTGTAGATGAAGGGCAAGAAAGATTATGATATAACTAGAAATAAACAGGATACAACATGAAATGAAGCTGGATTTCTCGGGACAAAAGGCAACAACAGACTATGGTCACCCAGCTAAACTCATGGCAGAGAGAAAGGATCAAATGAGGGTTCACATTGTACAGAGTGTGGTGCTGCCCAATATGGTCGTCAGTGGATGCAGAGCAACTTAAATTTAAATTCATCATAACAAATTGAAACGAAAAATTCCATTCCTTAGTTACACGCCAGGCGTATTTCCAGTGTTCGATAGCCTTGGGCTACTATAGCAGACAAGGCCAGTAATTGAACATTTCTATCACTTCAGAAAGTTCTATCGGACAGATTTCATATACAATATCCACAAAATAGTGTCAGTATACACTGAAATTTTAAGACTAGTGATGCGAAAAGATCTACAAGCATTTCATAGCTGATATCTAATAGGACTGAGTGGGCAGGGCCTTCTAGACCTGCTGTCTTGAAGAAAATGGCTGTGAGTCTCAGGTGTCCTCTTTGCATTCTTGGGCTGGTCATTACTTATAGGGAAATTGCTGCATAATAATAACTATATAAATTGTACTTTGTACTGTAGTTTTTTATATTCTCCAGAAAACTATCTATGCCAATGTTTTCCCTAATGAAATCCTGTTAGTATTTCATAGGGCTATACCGTTCTGGAGAAACTCTAATAGATCCTGAGGAATCTGAGGAGCATGAGAGGACTAGCTTCCCAGTGGAAGAGTTTCTTGTGAGCTATTAAAGCAGGCAGCTCTCAGATAGGAGGCAGCTGAGTGAGGGGAGGAGGCAGACTAAGATATGTCTGTGATTGTTTGGGAGCACACAGGAACAGCTGAAATAGAACATGAAAGAGGTCTCTGGGTACAGTGCCAGAAACACAACAGGAAACTTGCTGCTGCATCACTTGGACGGCCACTTTATCCTCTTGGTGCCTCAGTTTCCTCCTCTAGAAAACGTGACTCGGGCGTTTCCAGTTCATAGGGCTGTTGTGAGGTTGAATGAGTTTTATGCCAAGAGCTTAAAACAGCTGGATACGCAGTGAGTGTTATATTAATATTTACCCTCATTATTACCCTTTCTGAAACTTGACCCAGTGAGTCGTGACAGCTTCAAATGATCACAAGGCTACAGGCCAATGGAGCTGGTAGCGGAGCAGGAAAAGGAGACTGGGAGAAAATGTCCCCAGTGAATTTCTCAGCCTCAGGTAAGGACTGGGGAGCGTGCTGGGGGCAGACAGACAGGCGTTAGTAAGAGAGATCAGAGTGTACACCCTAAAGGAGAGAGAGTAAAAGGGAATGCACCTGCCACAGAGGCTGGGGGAGGGGGAGCGAGATTGGGCGGGTGGAGGGATACTGGGAACTTTGGTGGTGGAGAAGGGGCACTGCTGGAGGGATGGGCACTCAATCATTGTATGACTGAAACATAAGCATGAAAGTTTATAAGTCTGTAACTGCACCTCATGGTGATTCATTAAAAAATTTTAAAAAATCTTATCACACTCAGCAGTGAAGAATTCTGGCTGGCGGAGAATGCTCTGGACCCCAAATTGATCCGATAACACCGGAGTGCCCCAGATGGAGCAAGTGCATTCTCCCCACCTTCTCCAGATGGAATCCCGGCGACCATAACCTTCTACAAAGATGGCTCCAGTACATGGGGACCAGGACTATTCCTCCAAACCACACAGCTGCGCAAAAACAATGCTCAGACTGCATCCTGTCCCTCTCCTAGGGAAGAGAAGAATGATCATCAGTGCTAAGAGGCAGCTGCCAAAGCAACACCTAGGAAAGGTTCCATGCTCAGGAGATGATCCTCTGGCTCCTCTCATGGTTTCGGGTGTTCTGCAGAATCAGAGAAGCTTCTGCGGTAATGAGCTGCAGAAATGACCCCTGAGAGTATATTCTTTGGTCTGAATTCTTGCACATGGTTTACAGTTGCTGTTATTTGACAGTTGATGTGGCATCCCAGTTCAAATAACTTGAGCAGTGATTGGAGATTGTTATCACATGTACTCAAAAACATACGTTCAGGACACACACAGAAATCTCGGACCTGAGCAACTTGCGGCAGAGATGTCCCGGGACTTTGCAATAGGCCTTCTCTGCTGGGCCACTCCAGATGGGGGCAGGTGCCGTCACACCACCTGCCCTCTAAGAGCTCCAGCAGTCACCATTTTCTAGAAGCCATCAAGAAGCACCAGCAAAAAAAAAAAAAGAGCACCAGCACCCACATGGCCATGATCCAGAGACACACACAGGAATCTCCGGACATGAACAACTTGCGGCAGCAATTTCTTCAGACCCTAATTATTAAAATCTTAGAATTCCTAAAGCGCACCCACTTGGCTGCTTTCACGGCCTCGCGACATTATAACCATAACAAGCAATACAAAACACATTGCCTAGCAATTGTATTTTCAGCTATGAGGGGAGGTAGGACTAGTCTTGAAAGATAACTAAAGTAACTAAATTAGAGAAAGAATACCTTGCAAATTGTCTGCCACACAAGTGGGGAGAGGTATGGAAAATGGGGGAAAGGGGAAATACTGGGGATTTTGGTGGTGGAAAATGTGCACTGGTGAAGGGATGGGTGTTGGATGATCTTATGGTTGAAATTCAAATATGAAATTTTTGTTACTGTATATCACTGTGAATTAATAAAGAATAAAAATTTTTTAAAATTAATTAAATAAGGGGCCGGAGCGATAGCACAGCGGGTAGGGCGTTTGCCTTGCACGCGGCCGACCCGGGTTCGATCCCCGGCATCCCATATGGTCCCCCAAGCACTGCCAGGAGTAATTCCTGAGTGCAAAGCCAGGAGTAACCCCTGAGCATCGCTGGGTGTGACCCAAAAAGCAAAAAAAAAAAAAATTAATTAAATAAGTAAATCAATAAAGAGAGAGGTCAGTGTGTAGCAAAGACAAGTCTCTCTTACTTAACAACTTTTGGTGCTATTGATGTGAGGTCAGGGATCATTGAAAAGCATTGGCTTTGGAGTCATCCTGGCCAATTTGAACCTCAGCATAATGAGCAAACTAGAGAGAATAATGCAAACTCTATGAAGTTATTGATTTAGCTAAATAAGATAATATGTGGATAGCTGGGGGTGTGGCTCAGTGGCAGTGTGTATGCCTTGCGTGTGTGAGGCCTTGATTCCCACCACTGGAAAGAAAAAGAAAAGAAAGTATATAGAAAGCAATTTACAAATATGTGTCCATCAATACATCACACATTTTTACTGTATTTTATCATAGCATTGATTATAAGACAAAAACCAATCTCAAAAAGCTCTAACATGAAAGAAACAGAGGGTAGAGAGAATAGAATGGAAAAGAAGACAATTCTCATTTCCTGAGTTATTGAGGCACTGTTCCAAAACTCTAATAAATATTTTTCACTTAGTACTCTAAACAGCTCTACAAGTATATACCTTTATAATCTTTAACTTACAGCTGAGGAAACAGAGAGCTTCAAGAGCCCTGCAGCTGGTCAATCTTAGCTCAATCACCTTGTTTCAAACCTTACCAAACTGTTCCTAAACTTTCTCTTTGGGCAGGTGGGGTTGGTGTCACTTCTCCAACCTCTGGTGGAGAAGAGGCTGCAGGTGAAGAAGGGACAGGGTTGGTCCTTCATGGTGTCACAGGAGAAGCTGAAGTCTATCTCCTGTCCTCTTTCTCCGTAGGGAAGGAAGTGGGGGTTCAGGCCACAGGCTCATCCAGACGACAGACTACCATGCTGAGCAGGGTCCTCAGTGAGGGTCTGGCAGAAGGTTCTTCCCCCAAATCCAGGCTCCCCGAGCACTTGCTGGACCCAAGCAGAGACTAAGCTCAAACTGGTCCCTCTGTGCTACCAGGCACGGCACCCTGGGGGTTCACCTTGTTATAGAGGTGACCAGCAAGGGATGGTGATTTTGATATGGAAGAAAAGTGCTGCTCCTGGTTTCCTCCTTATTTGTCATGAATCCTGGAGTGGATGGGAACAGCATCCTGGTGCAGGGAGAGACAGCAAACAGGAAGGCGAGAAGCACTGCACGGCAGTGAGGGAGGAGGGGAGGACTTGGGAAGTGAAGACAACACAGGCATTCTTATTGACGCTGTTTGCACCAGAGGCCACTGGGCTTTTAACAACCAAACTAAATGAAGTGTGGAGAAGAATCCAGTTGGACCAAGCCCATCATCGAAAAACCAAACAACCAAAACCAAAACTGAAAACCATTACCGTCACATACACATGCTGGAATGATGGGTAACGCTTATGTACCAGGCATTGTACTGAGCCATTCCTAGGCACCAGTTCATTGAGTCCTTGTAACAACACTTGAAGGTAGATGCCTTCATTGTCCTGATGTGAATGAGAGGGAAATCTGTGCCTCTAAGTGACAAAAAAAAAAAAAAAAAAACTTTCCCAAAGCCATGTAGATGCAAAAAGGCCAAGCAAGATCTACATCTGGGTTTGGATGGTTTAAGAGTCCACATTCCTGACTGGTTTGCAACACTAGTCAGAAAGTCTTTAGAAATTTCTATCTCAGCATAGATAAAGTAATGCAATGCCTAATCAATGCTCTGGAATTTATGAGCCATTGGCCCCAAGGATATAAGACCTAAATAATTCTAGTCAATTACTGAAATCCATCAATGGGATAGACATGTGACCTACATAGTCATATATGGTTTTATGTAATATTATAATAGTTCTATGTGGCCGACATAATAATAAATCCCTCTTTTGACTAAAAGAAATGAGATCTAGTCTGTTTACAGTATGGGTCAGACTTAGGATTCACACTTACATATATTTTATTTCAGTGTTTCTGCTTTTTCCACCTTAGAGTACTTCTAACTTAAATTATTTGTTAAATGAAATTGCCACTTGTAGCTAGGGAAAAGGAAAGAATTTTGTCGTTGTTGCTTGTTTGCTTGTTTATTTGGGGGCCACTCCGGGCAGTGTTCAGAGCTTACTCCTGGCTCTGCACTCCTGGATGATTCCTGGCAGGGCTCAGCGACCAAATGGTGGACAGAGGCTGAAACTTGGGTTGGCTGGGTGCGAGGCAAATGCCCTACCTGGTGCTCTATCTCTCCAGTCCCAGAAAGGATATTTTGAATCACTCTTTCTTTATTCTGTGAAGTGTTGTGGGTACTTCATTTTATTGAAATAATTTCTAACTCTGCCACTTGCAGTGCTTTCGTTCTGGCCTCTGGGATGAGGAGCAAGAAGATCCCTGCTATGCCTCCTCACGCTGGGCTTACACTCCATGTATTTTGTCCTAACAATGTCACTGGAAGAATAATGCCAAGTGGAATTACGGGAAACAATCTGGGAATGGCCACTCACCACACTGGAAATGTAGCCAAGTCCATTTCCTGCTCAGGCTGTCACAGGGAGCGAAAACCTGGAGGCACCTTCTCTGACTCCCCACGTAACTTCACCTCTTTCTCGATTCCATCCAGCTGCCGACTGGCTGCAATTCGCCTTAGGCAGTCTGCAGTAATTTTCCATGTCCCAATCTTATCCTCCATTACATAAAAAAAGGGAAATATAATAGGCTGAAAGAATTCCGATCGCAGATGCCAGACATCAAATTACACAGGTAGTAATCACACAGATTAGGAAACATAATGAATACAATATTCAAGCTGAACACAGACAATGAATTTTTCAGTATGATACAAGCTTCTTGTTAATAAAATGAAATAACAATTTTCTTCTTATTAAAGCTAAGGCAATCTCTGTTTTCTAAAGGGACACATGTCCCCCAGACCTCTAGGCTGAAATGATCCGAAGCTCGACACGCACGGGACCAAATGGACTCATAGGCGTTTTGGCTGACTCTTCCATTTCAGATTATGATGCTGTGATTGCTCATTATACGGTGATTTGGAAGTTTCACCTAATGTTTCTAAAGCCTTTTCAGACACAAATGGATTATTCATAGCAAGTGGGACAGAGAGAGATCCTGATGTTATCTTTGGAGGACATGAACTTTCATCCCAGCTAACACTGCTCGCTTCTGTGACCTTGGCTGTATAAAGAGGTATACAAGAATGCTTCGCAATGAACAGGCTGTGAGGAGGTGGGGGGAGGGGGGAGAGGAATGAGGGGGTTCATTGTCTATAGAGAATTTCAAACAATAATTAAACTGGCTAAAAGTCAGTCTGCTTTTTATTATCATGCTCTCTCTCTCTCTGGGCAGCAATGTCAGTGATAAACTGGTTCTCAAATCTTTTGTTGGTCCAAGTCTTAAGCAAATGATTCAGATAAATAAATCAATCACACACATACACACACATGCTTCCCATTAACCCATTTTTATTACTTATCTTTTCATAAACACGATATTTTACATGGAAGTTAATTCTAAAAGCTCCCAGCTACACTGGCAGACTCCAACACGGGGGACACACGGGGACGCAGCTTGGCGCACAAAGCGTTTGTTTCCAGGGACCGTCTGGGAGCTGCGTGTGTTTTCAGACCCACGACACTACAGACTCCTACACAGCAGATCAGGAATAAACAATACCAAGTGATGGTAAAGACAAAAAACAGAACGTCTTTTCCGTCGTTCCAGGGGACCGCTTGGGGTTTTTGTTTATTTAAAATGTACCAGGGTGGAGGTGAGAGTGATAGAACAGCAGGGAGGGCACTTGCCTTGAACCAGGCTGGCACAGGTTCAATCCCCAATACCCTAGGTAGCCCCCTGAGCCCACCAGGAGAGATCCCTGAGCACAGTTGGGTGGGGTCCAAAAATCAAAAACAAATAAAAATTTTTATTAATTTTTTTGCTTTTTAGGTCACATCGGGCGATGCGCAGGGGTCACTCCTGGCTCTGCACTCAGGAATTACCCATGGTGGTGCTCAGGGGACCATATGAGATGCTGGGAATCAAATCTGGATCGGCCGCATGCAAGGCAAACGCCCTACCTGCTGTGCTATTGCTCAGTGATGACACTCTCTCCCCCGCCTGCCTCCAAACATTTTTAAATCACTTTACAGCTAAAGAAAACTCAACAGCATGATAATGGCTGCTGATTCTACAAGGCAAGGATTGTTGAAGAGCAGAGAGAGGTGTGACCAGGCACCACGAACTGCTGTGGGAGGCAGATAGACGGTGTGTATACCCACCTGTTGAGGCTCACCTGAACCCTAAGCTGAGCAGTAGCCTTTCCTGGGCTCTCCATGAGATGAGGAGTCCCAGCATTGTGGGAAGTGTTCCCCTCCCTACCCCCCTTTGGGGCTTTTAGGCTGTGCATCAATCATCTTGGAGGTTCTGCAACATTCTGCTCTGGAAGAAACTTGAAGCATCTTCAACCTCGTGGATCCCAGAGGACTCACTTCAGAGTGAGAGACAGTGGTTGGTGGATACTGAGATGTTTATGACCATCAAAACCCTCCATGGTCTCAGATTATGGCTCCCAACCCGGGTTGACCCCGAAACTTCCCTGGGGAGTTCTGTCAATCGCCTATGCCCCGGCTTCACCCTGAGCCAATGGAATCAAAATATGTGGGAGCAGAGCTTTCTTTCCTTTCTTAATTTTTGCTGTTGCTGTTGTTTAGGGGTGTGCCGGATTTTTCTCGGGGCTTACTCGGGGCTCTGGATCACTCCTGGTGGGGCTCAGGAACCATATACAGTGCCAGGTTGACTGCGTGTGTGTAAAAATAAAAAGAAAAGGAAAGGGCGCGCAGGCGGCGAGGCAGGTGAAGGAAGGAAGAAGGCCAAACTGGTTGCTCGATCGGTTTATTTCATGTCCATCTCCATTCTCCTCTGATTCTCCTCCTGCTCCTTTCTCCCCCATCCTACTTCATTCTCTCTCTCTCTGCCTCTCTCCCGGCTCTCGGTCTCTCTCTCGATCTGTGGATCTGGCCCCCGTGGATCTGGCCCTGTGGATCTGGCCCCGGTGGATCTGGCTCCGTGGATCTGGCCCCAGTGGATCTGGCGCCGTGGATCTGGCCCCCAACCCACTCTTACAGCCTAGTTAAATCTCCACAGCATGTGGGGGTTGGGGCATACACATAGGTGTGGTCAGCAATAGGGTAAGGTTCTTTTCCCTCAGGGGATGCTTCTCCTAGGACTTAATTCTCTTTCAGCAGGAGGATCCACCCAAGGGCAGAGTCCCATGAATGTGTTTCTCTTCTCCTCAGCCAGCAAACATATAAGAATTCATAATATTAATTATTTTGTATGGACACAATAAGAGATGCATTAAAGCTTATAGAATTGCTCTCCTGGGGCCATCTCAATCTCAGACTACAGTGCTCAGGCCAGATCAGTCTTTCCTATCCCTGGCAGGGTCCCAGTCTCATAATTACTATTGGATCATGACAGCATTTGTCTATGATCAAGCTCTTAACTTATAGTTAAGAATTAGGCACTTTGGCCAGGCCCATCTCGATGCCAGGGTAGCACATAACTCACCGCTTGCCCTGGATCCTTCCCGTCCCACGTCGGGGACCCTACTTTGGGGTGCTAGGAACTGAGGGCAACTGAGGCTTAAGTGGAGAAAGCAGATGCCCAGGAGGGAATATCGAGGCCAATTAAGTCTTAAGTTATAAAAATATAATATTGTCTTCTTGTGTCTATACAAAAAAGACATAGCTTTAAAGTAAATTATTCAAAAGGCATAAAGAGGAGAGAAAGGCAATGTTATAATATTCAGTGTCCTAGGAAGTTCTGACCTTACCAATTAACAGAGTTTGATTAAGGGAAGAGCAGATAAACTGGTAGAATTGGTTACAGATAAACAAAAGAATGGGAGTGACTCGGGAGCACTTTGATGGGTGTGACTGATAAACCTAAGCTCCTAGTGGCAAGGGGGAAAGGACAAACCAATGATATCCAACAGCGTGCAAGGCAAAGCCTTACGACCATATTACTTCTGCAGCCTCTTCGGGAAGATCTTGACTCAAGATTTTGGACCTCTCCCTTTGAAGGGGGTGGACACCAAAGTGTCCCTGAGTCTGAGGGTCCTGGTCTGGACACCTCTCTGTCTTTGCCAGACAGTAGTAAAAGGAAGGGTCTAGAGTTTTTCAGCCCTCACCATGTGCCATTCTCGGTCATGACCAGGCACTAGGCAGCAGGATAAAGGGGTGAAGTGACCTTTCAAGCTGTCATCAGACTGGGGGGGGGTCAAGCCACCATCCCAACACCCAGCCCACCTCAGTGGCCTGAGCTGGCCAGGCTGTCTAGAGCATGTCAGAAAGAGGATGTTCTTAATAACAAAAGACAAATGGCTCCTTAAGCCATTCCTTTCCCCCGAGTTGAAGACTGGGATATTTGTGCGCTGAGATAGTGCCCAGACACCATGGTCGCAAGGAGAGCTGCGGAACGAAAGCAGTATTCCACTAGCCGCAGCTGCTTTCTCCATTCCCGCCTCCTTTGCCCATTAACCGCCTGGAATTCTGAGCAGCGCTTCGTTTAACCCGTGTCTCTCAATAGCCCCGCAAGGGCCCTGCTGTGGGCCACGCAGGCTGGGGTGCTCAGGGGAAAGTCCACATTGGCCACAGATTCAGAGATTCTTCGTACAGCTCACAAAGAAGAGAGAGGGGAAAAAAAAACAAACAGCTCTGTTTCCAGGAGGCCAATATACATAGCTGCAAGATAAATGCTAACATTTTCCTGAAAGCGCTTGTAATTATTTAAGAACCCTCCACTCCCACCCTTTTAGCTCAGCTCTGCCTTTGGCCTGAGGACCTGCTCCCAAGCATCCTTATTCAGCAGAGCTCCTGAGCTGTTGCCCTCCCAGGGAGACCTGTGGCCTGTCCTGCCCCGGGAAGGGGGGAGGGGTTGCGCAAACCAAATCATTTGTTCCAGGGGCCAGAGATGGTACAGTGGGTAAAGCATTCGCCTTGCATATGGCTGACCTTTGTTCAACACTCCACCCCTCCCCTTTCATTCCATATGGTCCCTCCTGAAACCCCCAGCACTGCCAAGAGTGATTCCTGAGTGCAGAGTCAGGAGTAACCCCTGAGCATTACCAGTGATCCAAAACCAGGGGTGGGGGGGAGGGGAGCGTTTGCTCCAGAATTCCAACCACACTTACTGCTTCCCAGCAGAGCTCCCAGTTTTGAGAACCAGATTTGGAGAACTAAGGCCCTAATTTAGGAGGAACGTAGATGCCTCAGGAGGGTCCGGGCAGCCCACATCCCTGTTTCCTAAGCAGGGGCATGTTTGGAAAGAGTATAGAGTCAGAGGCAGCAGGAAGTCCTGGAGACTGTCCTGTCATCCATGGGATGTACAGGACTCACCGTCTGGAGTGGACACCTTTACACCTGCTAGAGTAGCTCCTGTCTCCCAGCCCAGCTTGAGGTCACCAAGAGGATCCAAAGAAAAATATTCCTGTTGGAAAGGGCAGAGCTGGTCTGTCAGGGGAGAGCAGAAATGTGGTCTTTAGAGGGGTCAGAGAGCACAGCAGGTAGGAAGCTGGCGTGGCATGCAGCTGACCCGAATTAGATTCCCCAACATCTCATATATCCCATGAGCATCATGGGTGTGGCCCAAAAGACAGAACAAATAAACAAGCAAAAAGAAATGTGATTGGGGCTGGAGCAATAGCACAGCGGGTAGGGCGTTTGCCTTGCATTCGGCCGACCTGGGTTCGATTCCCAACATCCCATATGGTCCCCCGAGCACCACCAGGAGTAATTCCTGAGTGCATGAGCCAGGAGTAACCCCTGTGCATCGCTGGGTGTGATGCACACACACCCCCCTCCCCGCAGAAAAAAAGCCAAAAAGAAAAAAAGAAATGTGATCTTTAAAACTTAGTGGTCAGTGCTCTGCCCTGAACACCATCTGGGGTTCCTTTTCCCAGAAACCTACCACGCTGAAATTGTCTGACCTTCGGAGTACTTCTGTGAGATGTGTGTTTTTCTGTGGGATATTAAGAGAAAGGATGTATTCAATGGGTTCCTGTGATATATAAATTTTTGAGAACCAGAACTGAGCAGGATTTCTTATGACCACTGGTGAGTCTGGTGTGTATTCACTGAGGGACTAGAATAAAGGGCTAGAACAAACAGCAATTCCCAGATTTATTCAACCATGAAATTCTTTTTTATGAGGGTATTGGCTTCAAAACAAACAAAAGAGCCCTAGGACCACAGAGAGCCATTATCACCCCATCTATGATTTGGTTTCTCTTCTCTGTGAAATGGGAATGTAAGGGTACCTCTAGGGATCAAGGTGAGTGAGGATTAATGAGATCAATGCATGGAAATTAGACCAGTGTTTGGGTTACTGCTAATTTGAATTCAAAGTCCAGATCAGCTGCACAATATTGAACTGTAAGTTAGGCACCTGGAGTCTCAGCTTATCTGGAAGATAAGAATACAGCTAGTTTCCAACACAGACTTTATAAGAAGCACTTGACATGCTGCTTTTAAACTGCTGAGCAAACTTCTGGCACAAAGCTAATGCTCAAAATTGGCTAGCTAAGGCAAGCAACACACACACACACACACACACACACACACACACGCACACATGCACGTACACACACATACACACACTTTTGTCTCTTTGGCAAAGGACAGCTTGGCTGAATTTGAAACTTAATAGACTGAGGCTCATTGACTCTGGGGAAAAGGAACACAGCATTTATTCTAAAGCTGGGCCAGAATCAGGGTCCCGTTTCCACAGTGCAATTGTGAAATGGACTACTTCAGTCCCACAAAGGGGGTATGGATATCATGTTATATTTAGACTGGGAAAATAAAATAATAAGTACAGTATTATTGCAAAATCTTAAAATAGACCTTATTTCTGAACTACAAAAGGATAACTTTGGAGACAATCAAAGCTGATCTAATTCAGATTTAAATGGCAAAAGATCTCTGTGGACTTATCATATGCTCCCACTTTTTCTCTCTCTCTCTTTCTCTCTCTCTTTCTCTCTCTCTCTCTCAGATCTCAACATTTCAGCGGACTTAAAGGAAAAGGGATCAGGGTGGGGTTTTCTTTCTTTTTTTAAATACTGATGTATAGAACACTGTATACAATTAATGCAAGCAATTTTTGCTACTGGACATGTATGTACCACCACAATCTTGTGTTACTACCACCACAATCTAGGTACTAAATATGCAAGTGATCAAATCTTCCAAAGCTATATGAAACTGAGGTGGAACAAACACCACCAGGCTCCCCATCCATCTGATTTCATTCCCACTCTCATTCTTCTCACCCAGTAATAAAGCAGTCAATAATTCTTGATGAATGAGAAAGTTCCTAGGAGCCCAGAGACTATTATTGTTTTTACCATTACATTTTTGGATGCTCTTCCCTCTCTTTAAACCAACCAAAAGTTCAGTAAACACTGCCAAGGCTATTTAGAAAAAGAAAACTTCAGCTAAAGCTAGAATTAGCTAGAGTCAAAATAGAACTTTGAAATTTCTAATATTTAGTCATTTTAAACAAAAAACTTAATCGCACATGTCCATATTTCAACTAAATTAAAATAAAGGCAATGACTTGGCAATATTGTCCTAAGCTTTTAAAATATTGTTTTCAAGAATCAAGAGAAAAGATCCCTAAATCCTCTTGGAATCCAACAAAGCCAAACAATATTAGAGATAGATGCAGAATACTGATTCGTATTTATTTTGAACAACTTTGCAGTCTGGTAACATTTCTCCGTTCTATTTTTAATGGCTATAAAGTTTCTATCACATTCAGTAATTATCTTCCATCTCGAAAAGAGAAAGAAAATTCTGTAAGAACTACATGAAGCCCTGAGTGTACAGGTGCCAGAAAATATTGTTTTGTTTAGTGGAGATGAGATCGTAAAAATATGGCTGTTCATAATGCATGTTCTCAAGTTTATTTATGACACCAGATCCTAAACTCCTTATTTGATCTGGAATACTTTAATTTTTTTTTATTGAATCACTGTGAGATACAGAGTTTCAAAGCTGTCCACTGTCAGGTTTCAGTGATACAATGTTCCAACACCAATCCCTCTAAGTGTATTTTTTTCCCCAGTTTTCCTCCTGTCACTCTCCCCCCAGCCTGGCTCTATGACAAACACTTTCTCTCTCTCTCTCTCTCTCTCTCTCTCTCTCTCTCTCTCTCTCTCTCTCTCTCTCTCCCCCTCTCTCTCTCTGTCTCTCTCTTTCTCGCTCTCTCTCTTTCTACTCTGTCTCTCTCGCTCGCTCGCTCTCTCCCTCTTCCCCTCTCACCCCTCCCCTCCCCGGGCCTGGTCTCACATCTGGAATACTTTAAAATGATTCTTTCTCTCCAACTGTCTCCTTGGCCCTATCATCATCAGCTACAGTTACCTCTTCCTAAAAAGTTGGGAAGCAATTTAAGTTATAACTAGCAAAAGCATTTTAAATTTTTCCGGAGCAAGCTGTACTCCATCGTGAGGGAAATTGGGACGGATATCAAAAGAGAATTTAGTGTCTGATGATCACCTGTGAGATAAAACATCAGCAGTGAAGGGATCTCTTGTAAACTTTCTTTAAGGGCTGGCATGGAGAAAGAGATTGTGGTCTCATTTTATGCTCTGGAAACATGAATACCTTTGATAACAAGTGATTAATTCTTTGTTGCATCTAGAGATAAGTCATATCCAGCAATTAATGCCAGGTTATTATGATTGCTTTGGAAAGGACAAAATAATGACCTCATTAATGGTGAATTCCATTTAGTGCAGTGAAGAGTAAAAGTGTCTGCCATTCTGCCTATTCACAGTGGAATCATTAATAATTACTTCTTTCTACAGATGGAGAATGTGCATTAACTGGATGTTAGAAAAGTAAATAGTGCTTTTTTGTCTACTACAAAGTGTTTCCCGGGAGAATACAATCCAAAGATTGCTACAAATATACACCCACTTCTCAAAGGCAGCTTTACTATCAAATGGACGTTTCCTTAAGGGAACGGAGGTGGGTTACCCATCAATATCTTTTTGTCAGATCTCAATGTCTAATTTTGTGTCCTCCTAGGGAGGTAGATTTCAAGGATTTATCCCACAAAGAGCTAGGGAAATAAGTGGTTGCTTAATATCAACAGTGGAAAAGTTTCTCATACTCACTGATAAAACAGAACATTTTCAAGTACTGGATCCTCATTAATGAAGGGACGTGGGGTGGAGAAAGACCAGGAAAGAGAGAATACTTGGACACTTTCTTCACAAGCCGGACTTTGCATTCCTCCACTTAGTTGATAAAGGAAGTGGAGCTGACATCTCCTGCACTGGATGTTTGTTCAGACACATGGTGAATACAAAATCACCCACCAAAGAAATCTCCGGTTTCCCCGGAAACTGGCATCTCTTGTACCTCTGATCTGAACAGAATCCACTGGAGAAGCCCAAACTCTGCATTGCAGGGGCCAGTGACCCTAGGACATTTTAAAGCCTTGGGTTTTCTGCTGCTGACCTGGAGCTTAGGTAAACAGAGATAATTTTCAGCAAATACAAACTGCTCTCCTGATGACTGGAAGGCACACCCCCCCCCCACCCCAAAGATGTCCCAGCAGAGAGCAAACACCCTGCTAGCATGAGTTGTATTCCTCATGAAGCAAAGAGGGTGGAGCTAGAATTCTAGAAATCTGACTGTTGATTTTAGTGATCTGATCACAGAGCACTGATGGGAAGCACCCTCCCCCTACACACACACACACACACACACACACACACACACACACACAGATACACCACAGAAACACACACAGATACACACAGATATACACACAGACACACACACAGACACACACAAACACGAACACACACACAAAGATACACACAGATATGTACAGACATACACAAACACACACAGGTACACATACAAACACACAGATATACACACAGATATGCACAGGCATGCACAGACACACAAACACACATACAGAGATACACACACACACACACACACACACACATTCAAATCTCTGTTATCCCATTCAGATGAGAGGTTTTCTCAGCTTTCTTTCTTGTTAAACATTTAGAAAGGGATTATCCCAAGTTCTGCCTATCGCGTTGTGTTTGGGTCTCTGACTTAACATGCAACACGTTACCTAATAAAAATCACACCACATTAAACAGGCCTTGTTGAGTATGTTACAGTTAGTGTGAGTTTATGGGTGTTATTTTAAGTGTCTGTTCTCTGAATTCCCTTGGACTTGATGCTGTAAACTCCCACAAACACAAACAGACCTCCCAAGCCTGCAGCTCTACACACGGGATATTTATTAGGAGGCCACTTCACTTCCAGGCCTGTGGATAGCTGCATTTTGTCCGGGAACACTTGTATTCCTGCTGCACTGACTTGTTTGAAAACTCCTTTTTAAATAGATGGTAGAGCAGGCAGACGAAAAAATCCACGTAATCAGAGAGAACATTTAGAAAACATTGTTTGGGGAGGGAAACTGCTTTTATGCTCCTTCCAAGAGGATAAATAATGCAATTTCCCTTCTCCAGCAGGGGCCCCGAGAAGGGGTAGGCTGGCTTTTGTATTGCTAATAAAACAAAGAAGAGACTTCATCCCTTGAAGGGAGTGGTACAAAAACATCAAATATTTGGCCATTTGGCCTACAAATGTGGGCCAAAATCAGGTCCTCTCACTAGCACAGCAAATAGGAAAACATCCACTTCAAAGGTTTTTCAGAGGGAAAAGATAAGGCTAAAATCAAAGAGAATAAAAATCTCCTGGTACCATGTGAGACCTTGTATCTGAAGAGAAATCTTTTGTTTTTTCAAGAACTGTTTCACCCATTTTTTTAGAGTGAAACAGGTCTGTTCTTAGCACTGGGATCAGCATACGTTTCCCCCCTCTCTTTAATTTATCACTTCACTTTTTGTTTTTTTGGCTTTTTTTGGGGGGGAGGGATCACACCTGGCCATGCAAGGGGTTACTCCTGACTCATGCACTCAGGAATTAACTCCTGGCAGTGCTCAGGGGACCATATGGGATGCTGGAAATCAAACCCAGGTCAGCCACATGCAAGGCAAACACCCTACCTGCTGTGCTATCGCTCCAGCCTCTCACTTTGCTTCTTATTAATCAACACTACAACTTTGTTCCATGTGGAACACCTCCACTTTTGTTAGTTTTGGAGCTCGATGTCACACCTGGGTGTGTTCAGGGATTCCTTCCCTGCAGTGCTCACAGGATCGTATGTGGTGCCAGGAATTTAACTCGGGTAGGCTGCGTGCAAGTATCCTACCCATTGTACTATCTCTCCAGCCCGAAAACTACATTTTTAAATGAGAGAAAATCCACCCCAAATCATGGTACTTTTTTTAAATTTTATTTTATTGAATCACCATGTGGAAAGTTACAAAGTTCTCAGGCTTATGTCTCAGTTAGACAATGCTCAAACACCGGTCCTTTCACCAGTGCCCATATTCCACCACCAAAAAAAGAGGAAAAAAAATAAAACCCAGTAAACCTCCTACCCCCACCCCCCAGCCCACCACCCCTGCATAACTGATAAATTTCACTTCATTTTCTCTTTACCTAGATTACATTCCATATTTCAACACAAAACTCACTATTGTTGGAGTTTCAACACAGAACTCACTATTCTTGTTGGAGTTTATCCCCCAAGAATACGGCCCTATTGGCAAGGAAACATTAGATAATTAGTTTTCGTGGTACAGTTTTAATGTGTAACAATTGCTTCAGAGCAGTTCTGAATCGCTGACTACTGTCAAAAACAGGACTTTCCATTTTTTAAGTTTCCAAGATATTGCCTGTACTATTAAACAAAATACAGCGCTGAAAAATCATGGATAAAACTGTAGATGCGTAAAGAAGTTTCCTGAACTTTTCCTCCAAACCCTTCAAAGAGTATCAGAGAAGGGTGTGGGATGGCTGGTGACATAGCGACACCTGCTGGGAATTTGAAGAATGACACCAAAAGTTCCTTTTCCTTACAAAGGTCAGAACTTTCCAAACGTTGCCCCTATCTTTAGGGAGAAATCAGCTTGCTCCCTCTACCGAACAGTCCCAAATACATACAACATAGCACTGCATCTTTTCACTGTACTGGTTTGTGCCATATTGAAGAAGTTGCATTCCTAGATATCCAGAGAATAAATGCTACATGATAATCCAAATTTATGGACTTGCAATGTGAACACAGCTAGTGTGCATGCATCACTTCAAAGATCTTAAAATTTCCCCATTTGTAAAAGGAGGATAATAATAATATATAATTTTCAGAATACCTGGGGGTAAGCGGGGCAGCTCATCATGGGAGGTATTAATAAAATTTGTATTTACTTAGGTATTTACTCTTGGAATATCCCACCTCTTCAAAATTCTATGCATTCAATTTCTTTTCAGATGTAGGAAGTAACATTCATAGGACTGGCACAGGCTTCAACACCTGGAAAGCAAGCATCTACGCTTCTATTTAAGACGATGAGAAGAAAAAAAACGGTGAGAAGAGAATTGCCCTTCTCTTAAGTGAAGGAATTAACTCATCTGGTTTTCTTAGTCTTGCCTCAGTTTCTGCCTGCAGCCCCTGACGTCAATCCCTAAACTGGGTCCTCTTATAGCCACTGCCTTGCCTTGCTATGCATTTCTTCTTTTGCAAGTCCCACCTCCCTCAATTTTATTTGTGTTTTTGGCCTGGGGGCTACACCTGGCAGGGCTCAGGGGCTACTTCTGGCTCTGTGCTCAGGAGCGATCCCTGACAGTGCTCAGAGGACCATAGGCAGCACTAGGATAGAACTGAGGTGGGCAGGAGCATGGCAAGTGCATTTACCCCCGTACAGTCTCTCCCACCTGAGACCTAGTAATGTTGGAGGCATGGACCTTCCCAGTGAGCTGCTCGCCCTCTCTCTTCTTCCTTATCCCCCATGCCACACCTAGTCCTGCTGGTCGTTCCTCTCTGTCCCCTTGAAATTTTTGTCATCACTGTCTTAACTTGCCAAACATCATTGTCCCCAGCAAACAAGCAGGATGTTTGTTCTGCTACTACACACCATGACATAAATTTCCATGCCCACAATTCACCCACCAAGATGTTCTGCTCAAATTTGCCCCAAACTTGACTTCCAGGCCACCCTAAAGAACACCTCAGGGGCTGGAGCTATAGCACAGCGGGTAGGGCGTTTGCCTTACACGCGGCTGATCCAGGTTCGATTCCCAGCATCCCATATGGTCCCCCGAGCACCGCCAGGAGTCATTCCTGAGTGCATGAGCCAGGAGTAACCCCCGTGCATCGCCAGGTGTGACCCAAAAAGAAAGAAAAACAACAACAACAACAACAAAGAACACCCCAGAAAATTAAAGCAGTTATTTTATCATGAAGAGGACAAGATGGTAGTAACTTTTCAGTGTTGCACAGAACCTTATTTCTCTAGAAGTCCCGGAAGCACTGATTTGTGAGTCCTTGTTCACCTTCTCAGGCTGGCCCTGGCATGGAGAAAGTGGTCTTCATCCTCGCCCCTATAAGATGCTCAGAATAATAACTCACAAACTCTATTCGGGTCCAACCATGCAATGACGGGGCTCACAAGTGTGACCGCAGAAGCCATTGGTGTGGAAGGATTCCTTTCAGGGACTCTTGGGTCAACATTTAGAGAATGCTGGGGAATGCCCAATTCCCCAGCATTCTCTAAATGTGAAGAATCAGACCCGCACCATCTGAGATCAACCAGCAGAGGGCAGTCAAGGACAGTTGGAAGTCTGACTCCAGGCTTGCAAGGAGGATGGCCTCTCTATCCTTAAGTCAGCGGAGCACTTTATGGTCATACTTGGCTTTCCTGCTTACTGTGCTATACTGTCCATTAAGAGTTACACAGAGCCACTGCGTCCCCCTTCTGCCGGTAGGAGAGCCATGCCATGCAAGTCTGTGCAGGGAGATCAGCCACAGGGCTATAGAGACAGGCGGGAGGCTGTCACTTGGGGAAGAGAGGAGACCGTGACATCACGTTTCCATGATGTAAGAAGAGAAACTGTTATTATTAGGGAGATTCAAATCAAGTGAGAATGAGATATCATCTCACACCATACTGGGAACAAACTGTGTTAGCGGGGATGTGAGGAGAAGGAACTCTCATCAGTGGGAATGTTGTCTGGTGCCAGCCCTGTGGAAAACAGTTCGGAAATTTCTCAGTAAACTGATCATTGTGACCCAGTATACTGAGAACTGAGCTTCCATATGAACCAGAAATTCTACTTATGGGAATCTATCCTTAGAGGACACAAAGATGTGCATCCAAGAGGACATATCAGATCATTATTCATTACAGTGTTCAGTGCAATAGCTAAAAGATGGAATAATATGGTGTCCAATGACAGATGAGCAGATTATGAAGATACACACACAATGGAATACTATACAGCTGTAAGGAATGACAAAATCATGCAATTCGCCACAGTATGGATGAAGCTAAAGGATATCATGTTAAGTGAGGTAAGTCAGAAGGAGGAAGACAAACACAAGATGGTCTCATTTACCTGTGGTATACAAAATAACTGGAAGAGGGAATGCAAGGTATTAAAAGAGGGTAACTCCATCAGCCTTGACTTGAGATCATAGGAAGAAGACTGACAAAGAGGGAAAGAAATTAAGGGGGATGGGTAGCAAGAAGAGGTGGAGAGTAACCCGCTATAGCCATGCCTCCGGACCCTGCACCAGGCTGTTTCACTAGGGGTGCCCCAGAGGGGGCTGGTGAGACTCCTCCCTGCACCAAAGGACCCCAGTCCTGGCAGCCAAAAACCTCCACAACCCAACCATCGTCATGCTTAAGGCCGCTCCCCACACGCTCGGACCGAGACTCACGCATGAGTTAATGTATTCCTGGACACATCATAAGACACTCCCTACCCATTCTCCAAGAATACCACACCACATTTGATGGGGTTCAAATAGTAGGTAACCAATCATAGAGGGAAATATGTATATATGCTTATATACATGTTTTCCATGAAAGAGCCTGGCAAACTCCCGTGGCATATTTGATATGCCAAATACAGTAACAATAGTAACAATAGCAGGTCTCATTCCCTTGACCCTGAAAAAAGCTCCAATCATTGGGAAAGACGAGTAAGAAGAGGCTGCTAAAATTTCAGGGCTGGGACGAATGGAGACATTACTGGTGCCCGCTCGAGCAAATCGATGAACAACAAGATAACAATGATACAGTGATACATATTTTCAGATATATATACAAAAGCTCACATCACTCAACCTTTAACAACATGTTAGTGATATCCTAAATAATGTCTTAATGGCCCCTGCCAAAAAAGAATAATCTTCACACTGTTTCCTCTATGGATACTTTTTTATAGCATTTTCAGTAATCATAACAGACAATACAAAATATATTATTTTGGTTCTGCTTTGGGACAGGGATTGGGGCTTGGGATGGGCACATCCCAAATATGGTAGTGGAAAGGTATAATGGTGGTGGGATTGGTGTTTGAATATTTCACTGTATCACTGTCACTGTCATCCCATTGCTCATCGATTTGCTCGAGTGGGCACCAGTAACGTCTTCATTGTGAGACTTGTTGCTACTGTTTTGGGCATATCAAATACACCATGGGTAGCTTGCCAGGCTCTGCCATGCAGGCGGGATACTCTCAGTAGCTTGCCAGGGTTTCTGAGAGGGACAGAAGAATTGAACCCAGGTCCGCCGCATGCAAGGCAAATGCCCTCCCTGCTTGTTAACTACTTTATAAAATTAAAAAAAAATAAAAAAGAGGTGGACAGTAAATAACAAGGGGTAGGACTCAAAGTGCATCAGTGATGGAGAGGAGTGATGGGGAGCTCTATATCCAAACCACCAAGAGCATGAGATCCAAACCACAGCAACCGAGAAAGCAGGCTGTGGGGTGGGAGGGAACCTGGGGACACAGTGCAGAGAAGTTGACACTGGTGGTAGGATGGTGCCAGGACACTGTATGTCTGAAAAAGCAGAGGAAGAAAGGAGGAGGAAGAGGAAGAGGAGGAGGAGGTGGAGGAGGAAGAGGAAGAGGAGGAAGAAGAAGAAGGAGAAGGAGAAGGAGGAGGAGAAGATCTGGAGCAGGAAGAGAGAGAGCTGGTTGTGCCTGGGCCTGAACAGTGAGGGGTGACTAAGGGGCATGAGAGCCAGTCAGTTCAGTAAGACACAGAAGGCAGCAGAAACGCTCTCACAGGCTGGCGGCACAAAGAGAGGAAAAATGGGAGCCCTAACACTCAGGAGTCAGACCTGGTGGCAGCACACACAATAAATATGTGGAAACAGACTTCAGGCCATTTGAAATAACGCCAGGAAGCTAGAGAGGGTATAAGGCGCATGCCTCGAAGAGGCCACCCTCCAGGTTAGATCCCAGGCATCACACGGTGTCAGGGGGGCCTGAGTCATCCCTGGCGCGGTGGGGCTGAGCAGCGCTGCGTTCCCTGGGCTCTTGCCTGGAGCCACGGGTCAGGGTGATGATCTCACCAGGAGAGGTCCAGAGAGCCCTGAGAGCTCTCAGGCAGTCCCAGTGACATAAAATAGAATCCAGAAATGTTGCAATTGCTGCCACGCTGTGTGGTTTATACTTCCTAATGACAAGTATGAGATGTATTTCCTGCAATGCTTCACTGCTTTAAAAATGTGTTGTCTGGCATTACTTTATCTCATCTTCAAAGCAATCCAGGAGTGCCTGAGGCCACACACCCCTCTTCCTGGAAGCCCCCTCGTCTCAGGGTGTTTTCAGTCTTCCCTAAGTCTTTGGACATAACAGACATTCCTGAAATATCTGTTGAATAGATAATTTCTTAAAAGATAAAATGATCTTGGTATCTACGTCCAGGACACAAAAATATTTATTCCAAAGGACATATGCACACCATTACTCACTGCAGCACTCAGCACAACAGCTAGGTTGTGGTCTCAACCTCGGTGCCCAACAACAGATGAGTGGATAATAGAGGTGTGGTATAGCTACATTGTGGAATACTATGCAGTTGCAAGGAACTGTGAAACCATGCCAGTTGCTGTAACTTGGATGGAACTGGAGGAGATCACATTAAGTGAAGTAAGTCACAAGAAGAAAGACAAATATGAGATGATCTCATCTGTCTGTGGTTCATAGAATAACAGAACGGGGGAATGCAAGATATCAAAGGGGAATCCCTAGATTACACTGGTCCCTAGATTATAGAACTGAGAAGTCAGGAAGGAAAGTAATAGAGGGAAATAAGAGGCAGGCTGGAGTTATGGGGGTGGAGAGTGCCTTGGGCATATTGACAGTGTAGGGCTGTGGCATATCTATATCTGAAGCACAGAACCAACAAAACTGAGAGCATGAGATCAACACTGCAACAACCAAATTTTAAAATGTGCCTATGAAGGAGGCAGGCTGGGGGACTGGGAGGGAAACTGAGGGCATTGATGGAATGAAGTTTACACAAGGTGATGGATTACTGTTGGGATATCTTATGCCTGAAACTTAACTGAAAAACTTTGTAAATCATGATGCCTTCATTAAAATGAGAATTTCTACTACTTATTTCCATATAGTCTTTTTTTTCCATATAGTCTTATGACTGGCATGATAAATATATCATGAATACAAAAGTTTTGACTCATTTGGACATTTAAGTTGCCACAATATCTTAATAGTTTTAGGTACCCATCCAAGTTGGCGAAAGTCAGCATTGGGTCTTAGTACTTAGTTCTTTTGCCTCAGAAACAACTTGAAATTAAAAGTCTTGCAAGGTGTTCAGGATGTAGCACAAATGTTAGTGTGCATACCTCGCATGAGCAAGGCCTTGGGCCCCACCCCCAGCACCGAGTGGCCCCCTGCTTACCATGGGGTGGAAGTTCTGGTCCCCAAGCACTGCAACACACACACACCAGCAATCACCACCTCAAGCACCTCGTAATGGCTATAGGGCTGAAGGCTTTATCTTAGTGGCTGGAGGGGTTTTTGCAAAACCCCAGTCATGGCTCATGGGTGGAGATGGAGTGAGTAGATGTTTTTTTCAACAGGATAAATATATCCGGCAACGGATGGCAACTAGATACACTCCACAGTAAATTGTACATAAAGAATTATGTACACAGTACATAAAGAAGCTGCTTAGAGAAACTGAGGAACTATAAGGCACCAAGGCTAAAGAAAGGTTCTAACACAGAATCTAATAATCATTTTGAAAGGGGCAAAGGCATTCCAGGGAAACAGTATATGGGAATAAACAAAGACAGAATTGAGAATGTTAAATGGCCTGCTGAGTATCCCAGCAAATTTGCTAGATGAATAAAGGTAGAAATTACTTGATAGATAAATGGTTACATAAATAAAATTGTGGAGATATTTAGATTTCATCCAAGAAAACTACAAAATTACAAATCATCAAGAACTCATCTTCCTTGGAGCTAAAGAGATAGTACAGCAGGTAGGGGCTTTCCCTGCATGCAGCTGACCCAGGTTCAATCCCCAGCACCCCATATGATCCCCTGAGCCTGCCAGAAATAATCCCTGAGTACAGAGGCAGAAACAAGCCCTGGGCATCTCAGGGTGTCATCCCCAAACAAAAACAAACCGAAAGAAAGAATTTATCTTCTTATAGTCAGTATTTAATTCATAGTAGCTCAATTTAAGTTGAACAATAGGACATTTTACTTATTAGAAGTATCTTCCGAGGCCAGAGCAATAGTACAATGGGTAGGGCATTTGTCTTGCATGAGGCTGGCTGGGGTTCAATCCCAGCATCCCACATGGTCCCTGGAGCAATGCCAGGAGTGATCCCTGAGTGCAAAGTCAGGAGTAACCCCTGAGCATCGCTGGGAGTGACCCAAAAGAAAAATTGTTTATTTCTTGTTCTTTAAATTTTGTCTCCTCTCAGCTGTTAACCATCAAGTATTATGCAAAATAATGCCAACTTTCCTTCTAAGTGGCAATCTTTCCAATGCCTGAACCCCACCCCTTATCTCATCCTCTAGAATAAACACCTTCTGTTTTTCCATGTGTCCTGCCACCAGCCCTTATGCTTGAGCTCTTGTTGTTTAATCAAAGAGTGGCCTCCTTTCAATGCATGTGTAGGAGGCTGGGGAAGCTCAAGTGCTTGAAGCAACACCACACATGTGTGAGTCCCTGACTTTGATCCTGGGGGGGGGGGGAGGGAGGGAGAGAGAGAGACAGAGAGGAGAGAGAGAGAGAGAAAGAGAGAGAGAGAGAGAGAGATCCAACAACAATAAGCTCTGGGCTGTCACAAAACCATGGCTCATCTCAGAGCAAGTCAGAACCACCACCACATACTGTTGAAATAATAATACCACTCAGCAATTGGATCTCTGGATCTCCCCTGGGATGAGATCTGAATTTTCAGCCCAGCTCCTTTGTGGAATTCCAAATGCTCCGAGCACATTATCCATTCGCCACACATTCTCATAAAGAAGTGCTGCCTCCACTCATTTGTGGGAAGTTGGTAAAAATGAATGGGTAGAAATTGGAGAGAAACTGGAACAGAGCTGGGAAAGAGAGAGAGTAACACACAAACTCTGAGTGCAGGCCCAGGAGGACGCTTTCTTCCCCTATGGAGACAGTCTGGAACCTGGGCATCAGAGGGGAGAGCCTGCAGGGTCCCTGAGCACCCCCGGGGAGAGACTTGACCTTCCTCTTCCTGTCAGGTTCCCCACACTCACCCAGGCACACTCTGGAGCCGCCTCCCAGCTGGGTCAAAGAGCGGACACCGGCAAGGGGGATCTGGCCACCAGGTGCCTTTTTGACTTGCCAATTCCCTTTCAGCAGCAGCCGGGATGTGAGCGCTGCCCTTGATGGGCATAAATGCATGCGGTACATGCTGTCATTTATTAGAGAAGAGGGAGGCAGCTTGTGCCTTGGGAAAACGTGGGGGTTCTGTCCAAGAGGTGAGGAAAAAACTGTGAGAAATGACAGGAGGCGTGAAGGATGGGCCAGACAGAGCCTAAACACCTGGCAGGGTGAGTCCACTGCCAATAATTTAATTCCAGTCTAGTCTATATGTTTGACATCATCAAATTTAGAGGGTTGGGAAATGGCTAGGTTAAGAATAATAAGAACTCATACACCATCATCGTATCCTCTCTGTCCATTTCTATCTGTCACACACACACACACACACACACACACACACACACACAGAAACCATTTTTTCTAGGGGGAAAGTTGCCGTTTCCAACCTCATGGCAGTGTCTACTCTCCCCACAAAAGGGTAGTTGTGCTGTGGCTTTGATGCCAGAAAATCTGGCCACTATCTTCCAGCTCCTGGCCAAAGAGTGACAGGCTTAAGCCCAAGTCCCTAAGCTGCCTTTCTTGACTAATGAGTTCAAACCAGTGACTTTCCTAACAGAGGAGCTGAGAAAGGAGAGCTGGACCCTGCAACTTATCCCAAAGCCTCTTCCCCACCCGCCTCCCCACTCACTCTCCTTTCTTTCTAGGACTGCTTGCATTTGGAAAAAACAAAACGAAAGAAAGTTGGCCCAAAATATGGTCTGGATATCTCTGCCCAGGACTAGCGAGACTATTTTGGCAGAATTTCCAAAGTACAAGCAAACTCCTAACGGGCTTTGGCAGATCACTAACAGTTAGGCACTCCATGATCTGTCTGTGGGGAAAGAGCCATGGGAGACCAGATTCTTGGTTAAGGTCTGTTTGGGTTGGAAAGAGGGTGATTTTCCTTCAGCATCCCCAACCTCAAGGAGGCTGAAGAGAACACCAGAACTTCTCCAGGGGAAAATCTGACACAGACGCTTTTAGGGGGTATTTCAAGCCAGCCACTACAGTGGGCATATAAGGGCTCCTAAATCCACCTGAGAGACAGATAGGTAGGTAGGTAGATAGATAGATAGATAGATAGATAGATAGATAGATAGATAGATAGATAGATAGATAAATAGATAGAGAGAGAGCGCACTTCACACTTGTAGGAAAAGGACTCTTTCTTTGTCACAAACGTGTATACAGTGAGGCCTGATGGTTGACCAGTTGTCCCAGAGGAGGGCTTCTCTCTGAGACCCTGGGAATGTAGTTGCACACGGAACTTCTGACAGGAGGCAACTCGAAGGTCCATGGCTTCCTAAAGGACTCCATCCGCTGGTGAGAGTGTGGTGGAGGTGATGGAGGGGATGCTTCATCGAGACTTCTCCAAGGTGCAGTCCCACTGAGGGACTCAGACACATAACATCAAGACCCACTTTGGGGACCCTAACATGCAGCCTGTCCTCAGCCTTCTAAGCTGTGTGTGTATCCCGAAGTCTGCTACACAGACATAAAAGCTGCGGAATTTTCCCCACACTGCCCCACTGTTGCCCAGGTGATGGAGACCCCATGGGTTTCCATCCTTCTCTGGCCCGGTGGCTGCCCCCCAGGTGGTGCTGGCTCCTGACAAAGATGGAGGCAGCGATTCAGCTAATGGGAAAATACTTCCGAAATGGGCTGCAAGTCAGTTTACAAAAATGGAGTCGGGGAAAAAAAAATCTATTAGGTTGCAATCTCTTTTTGGGGAATGTGTTTCTAAAGGGAGTTTACATGCCATGGAAACAAATCCCTGAAGCCCAGTTTCAGCTTATTAGCGCTAAATTGGCCACAGCAAATGAGCACTGCAATTGTCAGTGACCTGAGGTTTTATAAGCACTCGGGGACCATTTGCAGAGATTTTACATGCACCCTGCTGAGCAGCAGGCGACCTGCGATTCCATTTTCAGAGCCCAGAATAGCGATGAAGCCACCCCACGGTGCCCTTCGAGGCACCCATCTCAGGAGTGGAAAGTTCTTGAGCTCTTTACCCCACAGTTTGGCTTTACCCTAGAGGTGGTGAGTTCCACGACAAAGCTCCACCTGGGGACGGAGCCTTCCTCTCTCAAAGCCTTGAAGGGCGGTGCCCATCCTGGCAGAAACAGGGTCAGTGTGTGTGTGTGTGTGTGTGTGTGTGTGTGTGTGTGTGTGTGTGTGTGTGTGTGTGTGTGTGTGTGTGTGTGGTGCGAGGGAGAAGGGGGGAAGGGGGGGAGAGTGCTATGAAAATCAGCAACAAGAGGACAGACAGGAAGAGTGGCCAATGCAGGCCAGCAGGGGAACAGGCAAAAAGGGACCAGGAAGGGAGGGGGGTGGAATCCATTGTTCTGCTGGGCATCTGGGTCAAAATCTCCTGTTTTTTATTCTCATTTCCTGTCGTCCATGACTAGGCCTCATCCTCCCTGGAGTGCTCATGCAAGGGGCAGACAAATGAACAAATAAAACATGAGCTTGCAGGAATTCAATAACTGTAAAATGGGATTTGTTCTGTGATGGAAACCAGCCAGAGGTACAAACAGGCAGAGGTGGTGGTGGGTAGACACCAGTGCTCTTTGGGGGATCGGGGGTTGGGGGAGAGACACACTAGGCTTTTAGGGGGACCTGTTAAGGGGCAGCAGACAGAAAGCAGGTCTCTCTGAGACCAGGTGCAGGTGGGAATTCCAGGCAGGGGAATGGTGACTGCCAAGTCTGAGAGAAAGGAGTAAGTTCTGGGTTCTCTTAGAAGAGAAAGAAAGCCATTGTGAGGAAGCCATTGTGATGCTAAGGTGTAGAGGTAGGCCTGGCGGCTCAAAGGAGCAGATCCTTGAAAGCAGGTTTGGATTTTAATTTTTTAATGTTTTGCCTTGAAACTTGATTTCCTCACTTCTGTAAAAGAACAACTAGGGTGTTTCTCTAAGCCCTCTGGCCAGAGGATGGCTCCAACCTGACAAACCCCTTTGTTTCCCTCCCACCCCCCTGTTTCTGTTTGTTGTTACTGGATTCTTGTCTATTTTCTCTCTCTCTCTCTCTCTCTCTCTCTCTCCATTCTCCCTCAGAGCCATGATAGTAGCATCTTGCAACATAACATGCTTCTCTGTTAAATGACTTTCAATATGGCCTTTTCTTCAACTCCCAATATTTGATTAATAGATTAATTAATTCAGTAAACCTTTAGAAACATCTACTTTGTGCCAAATATTCTGTTAGCTTCTTGAAATATTAAAAAAAATTAAATGAGACCCCTATCATGCCCTCTTGGACCTGCAATTGGGGATTCGCTATTTAGGGCATCTGCAGAGTTGAATGGGGAGAGGAGAATGTCATCCATCATCGGGGCTTAATGAGATGACATTTGAGATGGGTCCCCAAGGGCAAATAGAAGATTTCCATCGAGAAGAAGGGGCTGTGGGTGAACCACAAAGACAAAGAGACAGCACACACGAGGCATAGGAGAGGGACCATCTTTAAGGCACCAGCAGCAGTTATTTTCATTCTCTTTACTGAACCCCAAACCTGTTGGGTAGGTACCAGGGTCTGCAAGGCAGCCATGAAATATCATTTCTGTTTCTCTGGACCCTCGGCAAATAAGGGATGCAGAGCATTGGAAAATAGTATCCACACATGAGCAAGATGCATGTTTGAATGGAGAAGACTTGGCCACACTTCCATGGAAATTTACCAGGATAAAAAATATATATAAATATGCCAAACTAAAATCTTAGGCTCAATGAGTTAGAACGGACAACTCCTACTCTTACCAATTATTAATACATTTAAAATTCCTTGGGTCCAAGTATGAAGATGCACCCCCCCACTCCCCGCCCCCAGTACAAGAGGAGATGAACTACAGGGAAGACACACTCATGGAGCAGTGTAATAGGTGACTGCACACCTTGAAAATAGCACCTGAAGCCTGCTTCATGAGCGGAGGGGAGAAGGCAGATGGAATAGAGAGGGATCACTAAGAAAATGATGGCTAGAGGAATCAGTCGGGATGGGAGATGTGTGCCGAAAGTAGATAATGAACCAAACATAATGATCTCTCGCTGTATGTGTTGCAAGCCATAATGCCCAAAAGTAGAGAGACAGTATGGTGAAAACTGTCTGTCATGGAGGCAGGGGAGGGTGGTAAAGGGGGGGGTATACTGGGGATACTGGTGGTGGGGAATGTGCAATGATGGAGGGATGGGTGTTTGATCATTGTGTGACTGTAACCCAAACATGAAAGCTTGCAACTATCTCACAGTGACTCAATAAAATTTTTAAAAAAGAAAGAAAATAGCACCTGTGGGGAAACTGATAAAACTGCGTATGGACAGATCAGGGTACATGGGTGAGTCTCAGTGGAAAACAGGCTTTGCTATTAAAAAAAAATAAGATGGTTGATCTTTTTATATGCCCTTACACACACACACATGTGTGCACATGTGCATACACAGATAGAAATTGGTTTATGGGTAACCCAGAGTTTTGGTTGAATATGAGTTTTACAGGCAAGGAGGTCTTTTCAAAATGTGACTTATCCTTGCATTTCTGACATAACATAGTAGTGGGTTTGCCTACAGCACATTGAAAGAGACCATCATGTTTGAGAGGTAACTTCCCTCTCAAAATAGAGATTTATTTGTTTTGTTCGTTTTGTGGGCCACACCTGGAGATTCTCAAGGCTTACTCCTGGTTTGGTTCTCAGGAATCACTACTAGTGATGCTTGGGGGACCAAATGGGCACCACGGATCAAACCAGGGTCAGTCACATGCAAGGGAACCCCCTTTAATCCCTCTCCCTGGCCCCTCAAGCAGAGTTTGTATTTTTAGGCTAAAGAGCTCTAATTGTTCATGAACAATTTGGAATTGGCCATTTCAGTCCATGTAGATGCTTCAGAGCCTTTTTCCAGATTATTCTATATCTAAATCCTGATTTTTTTTTTGTTATTGGTACCTATTTTTGTTTCCTGAACCACCGTGACTTACACAGTTATAAAGTTGTTCATGATTGGATTTCAGACATACAATGTTCCAACACCCATCCCTGAATCCTGTTTATATCTGATCATACACTTTCTATTAATTCTCAAGCAGTCAAAGAGTAGCTGCCCATTGTTCAAAATAGAATTCTACCACTCTACCCATCCTACTTCAAACAGAGCAAACTGAATTGCTCATATTTTCATTCGCTGTTTGCTGGTATTATCAAAGGCTTTTTAAAATTTCATCAGCTTTTAAGAAATGCTTTATTTGTGTCTTAATGGCTATTATTGCCATGAAAGAGAATTCTTGTGCAAACTGCCTTCCATAAACTTGTTTAATAAATAGAACTCAAACATTACTGTGCCTTATGGAGGTTTAAGGAGGTCTAGAAGCCGAAAAAGAGAACTGAGACCAAAAACGGGCTTGTTTGCCCAAAGGGTCACTCTGAGTCTATTGTAGAATTAAAGAGACCAACTCTATCTCTAGAATATGGAGAGCTTTGCACCTTACCTTTGAGACCCTTCAGAGGCTAGCTAGACAATTGTGTGGACTTAACTGCATATTATTCGGGTTTCTTCATTTATCCTTCACTTCAGTACAACCACACCCGTCTGCTTTCATTCACTCCCACCTCTCCCACTTCCCCAGGAGGGGTACCCTCCAACAGCTTGTGTCTTACAGAGGAGGAGCTACTGTCACCATCCACCAGTGGGCAGCCTTGACCCTAATCACACCACATGTTTGGTGAGTCTGAATCAAGACCCTTGCCAGAGCCAAGGTTGTCGGAGCGCCAAGCACTGCAGGAGACAGCAGATTCCAAGCACCATCCTGCACAACATACTGAATAGACCTGCCACCTCCCTCATCCATCAAGCTGCAAAGTTACTCAAAGCTGTTGTTCCTTGCAAGAAAACTGTGCTGCCTGATCACCTGCCTGAATAAAACTACTCATTTGTACCTAACTTACTTTTCCAGCTTCCTCCCAGCTCTCCAGCCTCGATGTCGAACCACGTTAACAACGGCTGGCTTGGGACGTCCCTGTAGGATTTGTAAGAAATTAATGTTAGCTTCCTCTCAACAGAAAGCTCGGGCTTTGCAAAACACACCATATGCTTGTCACTTTGCCAATGAATCAAGATGTTTTTGCAGCCTTCTGAGTCTAAATAATTAATGGTAATGTCTAAAGATTACCCCAAGGTTCAGGGAGTACAGATAGGGCCTTCACAGTGTCCAGAGTTACACACCCTCAGCCAGGCCAATAATTTATGTGATGGATGGTCAGGCTGAGTGACCACTCCCCACCCCCCACCACATACATGCACTCCACTCGTCACCATTGTTCATTCCCTTTCCTTTCCTTCTCTTCTTCTTTTTTCCAGAATTAGACTTTCTGGGTTGCTTGAATGAAGTGCTATTGCCTCTTCCAAACCCTCTAATAATATTCTCCAAGCCAGGTTTCTCAAGCTTCCCTTATGGGTAAGCATAATCATTTATTCATTCATATTAACATTGTTATTATCAAGGAATGCCTTTCCTCTCAATTCTTTCTCAGCAACCAATTCATGAAAACCAATAAATCAAGCTAAATAAATCAATAGTCAAATTTTGGTAATTATAAGGATAATATGTTTTTTTCTAAAAAGTTTTTCTAAATTTTCTAAATTTCTAAAGAATAGATTCCAAGTTCTTGCTCTATAAAATAAAAAGACACATCCTTGATAATTTTAAATTTCTTCCTCTTAACCAGCAGAATCCATCTTCAATTTTTCTATCCTTTGGGAAAATGCATCCACAATAGTTAGTTCTTATTTTTGATGCATCTTTTCTCTCATTTTATCTTGTTAAAATGGCATGCTGCTCAGTCCTCCTGTGAATGGTTCATTTTGATATATATTTTTCAGTTTTATAGGGACCACTCTCCCAAAGGTATTCCATTCCTTTGAGCTGTCTCTTTGTATCCTACTTTGATTTTTTCATTAAATAAATAGAAAAATCTGTCTCATTTTTGTAGGAAAAAAGAGTTCACTGCTATGGAGTGTATCTCACATACTGTATATTATATTATAGATGTCACAGTCATTAGTTCACAATTCTAACACACTCAGGAAACTTTTAGATGAGGAAACTGAAGATTGGAAATGTTTTAGAACTTCCGTACAAAGTCAAACATGCAGTTGGTCATTGGAAGAGCTGGAGTTTGAACTGAAATGCTAACTAGCCATCAAATTTTTTCCCAGATTGGCTCCTCACTACAGCCCTTTCAGGACACAGTAGCATCAATGGGTGACTGGGGGAGAGTGAGGAAACCCCTCCCACCACTAACAACAGACTTAAAACTCCCTTTGAACTAGGACTCCATTCAAGCTCACCTTCTAAAGGATCCATTTGGTAATTTACTTCAGGTTACATGATGCTTAATGTTAACTGACCAAAGGCTTTAATTGATTAAAAAGTGGGAAACACCATTATATTTACTGTAAATATTCTTAAATGTGCAGGTGGTCTTATTCATCATTATTATTATTTATGTGTATTTCATAGCAGTTCGGATTCCTTTTCCCCCCTCTATTTGCATTAATCTGGAAATATTAACTGGAAGTGATAAAAGTTAGCACAATAGAATAGCTAGATTCATAATCTCTGTTCTGAATCCACGTAAAATATACTGTTGTGCATAGTTAGAGAAATTCGGCAATCTCTCTGATGTATATGAGCATTAGTTCCACATATGTTTTAACTGGACCCATACTCATGCTTAATGTCTTAGTATATGCAAAAGAAAGTCAGTTATCCTGCCTGCAAAAGGCTGGAGTGCATGCTTTGCATGCTCAAGACCCCAGGTTTGATTCCTTGCACTGCATGGCCCCCAACACTGTGGGGATATCCCTGGGAGTCCCCAGCACCATGGGATGGATTCATGAACTGTCACAAAGGCAATGCTGGATCACCAGAGAATTTGGACACATATCTCTTTCTTTCTCTCCCCTCACATCTCTCAAAATTAAAAGTAAAAACTACTTTGGTTTTTCAAAAAAATAATTTCTATTTCCCATAATTTATTACTGTTAACTAGAACAACGGTTTCTGTCTGTTATGCCACACCCGGTGGTGCTGAGGGTTACTCCCTGCCAGGAGCTCAGGGGACCATGTGCTACCAGGAGAGTAAATCCCAGCAAGTTCCATCCCTTTGAATTACGTCCCCCCCGCCAGCCCTAAAATCATTAATTTTTAACTAGAATAATTCAGTTTTTAAATGTTATAAAAATGACTCAAAACAATCTGCAATTTATCCGAATCAATCAGTGCTTAGTAAGTCAATCAAAACTGAAGTCAGTTCCGGAAGACCCAGCAGTCACACACACAGCCCAAAGCCACCACCCAGTTAAAAAATTAACTCCAGCTGTATCACTCCTGGATTTTATTTTTAATAAAATTTTGGGCATCCTGGAGCTTGCGGCCACATTTGCAGCTACACAACATCTCAAACTCTATAACACTGATTGACCAAGAATAGCACACCCGATTGATGAGATGTAATATATAAGACAACCAATCATGATTAACAAAATATAAATACAGAAGCCTTAACCTGTAACAACATCTTAGTAATCTCTTATACAAGGCTTAATGGTTCCATAGTGAGATACAGCAATCTTAACTAACTTTCTTCTGAGGAAACATTTTTGATTATCCTTTTAGCAAATTATTTATAACAAGCAATATAAAATAAATGATTGAGGGCCTGCTATGGGGGCAGGCATAGGGGTGGTTAGGAAAATTGGAAATCATGGTGGTGAGGAGGTGCAATAGTTGTGGGATTGGTGCTGGAATATTGAATGTCTGTAACTAAACTGATGACTTAATAACGTTATAAAATTTAAAAAAAAACTGGAGTCAGTGCTTAATAGATTATCTTATAAATCATCACCCATTAGGTATTTGATAAACCATATGAAAATTTTTAAAATATTTTCCCACTTGAGAGGAGTCTATAATATTATTAGGGAGACAAAAACATATACAAAAATCCTATAATCAAAAAGCAGAAAATGGCCCTTTAACTGAAGCACCAAGATCCAAGGGAGAGTGAGGTTTTGGGTACTGGTACTGTAAGAGAATAATAATAGCGGTGACTATATGGGGGAAAATAGTCTCAGGGAATTAATATTTTGAGAAGGGGGATGATAAAGGAAAAGGAGGGAGAAAGCGAATTAAGCTGCCTATTTGAAATCTCTATTATTCAGATATTTAGGCTGAAGGCAGAATTATTTCTCCTAGGAATTCTATTATAATTCTGCTTGATCACTTTTATGTCTCTGAATTATCTCTGTATCAGTGTCATAATATTGTTGAACTTCCCCTAGGAATGAAAAACAGTCCATGATCCTCAGGTCATGGACTGAGCACACATTTTGTCCAGTTAAATCACCAGCGCCAAAGGGAGTGGCCCCAAGCAGAGCCAGCCAAGAGTAGGCCCCATATACCACCGCATGTGACCCAAAAACAAAAGCTAAAATAAAATGAAAAAGAAGGGGAACAGAGAAAGCAGTCCTCTACAGACTTGTAAAATGGCTCTCTTCCTCACCAGCTTATTCCCTAATTAGAAGAGCTCCCAACCTTGAGGAAATACCAGAGCAGTCCCAAGAACCCACTGAAGCTTTCTGGATTGAGAAGACCACATGCAATGGTGAGATTCCTTCAGAAGTGAATTTGTGGTGGGGAGCCCAGAGAGATAGTCTAGTTAAGGTGAATGGGACAACCTGGTTCAATCCCTGGCACCACAATATAGTCTCACAAACATCATTTGGAGTGATCCCTGAGCACAGAGCCAGGAGTAAGTCCCAAGCTCCACCAGGTATGGTCCCAACCACATGCTCAAAAAAATTACCAAAAACATTGGTGGATGGAAATGTGTGCTGGTGAAGGGATGGGTATTGATTGGAATATTGTATTATTGAAAGTTGATCATTAACAACTTTGTAACTGTGTATCTCATGGTGATTCAATTAAAATATAGAAAAAACCAAAACAAAAAAGTAGGAAGTGGATCTTTTGAATCCCCAGAAGGTCATTCTCTTGAGTAAGTTTTCTTCAAGACAGGGAATTCATAATCCAACATCTATATGTTTAAAATGCAGACAGTTGACCTTCAATTCAAACCCAATGAATCAGACCTTTAGCAATTAAGGTTAGGAATCTGTATGCATACTTTTCCAGTGTCCTCAGATGATGTTTGTCCAGGAAGAAGCTTAAAAACCTTTATCTTTTTTTTTTTTTTGCTTTTTGGGTCACACCCAGCGATGCTCAGGGGTTACTCCTGGCTTTGCACTCAGGAATTACTCCTGGCGGTGCTTGGAGGACCATATGGGATGCCGGGGATCGAACCCGGGTCGGCCGCGTGCAAGGCAAACGCCCTACTTGCTGTGCTATCGCTCCGGCCCCGAAAACCTTTATCTTTATCTATAAAGGAGTTGATCAGAAGGGCTAGAGAGGCAGCTGTTTCACATTATCTCACACAACTGTCTGCTGATGCCATTACCCCCAAATTTCCTTGGACAAAAGATCCTTGGCTCCTCTCGAGGAGTGCGGTTGCCAAGGGAGCCAGGAGTCTGGACAAACTCTCAGAACTGTGGGACCATGAAAGAGCCTTCTGACACATGGCTGGATTTGTTTTTAACTTTGGTTTTTCCTTCTTTGTTCCATGGCAGTGATCTAAGAGTCGAAGGGGGAAAGATGCTAGGGACTCTAGACAGAGAAATGTGTTTATTTTTCAAATGCTAGTAAAACAAACAATTCCAAGGGACTCAGTCTCGTTTTCCTTTTCTACCCCTGTGAACTTCTGTGTAAGATAAGAAAACTAGCATTTTGGTTGGTGTAGGTCCTGTATCAGAGATCCCTGTGCTTAAAAAGTCAAAGGAAGTCTAACCAAGACTGCCCTATGCCCTACTCCCTAAGAACTTTGCCTTCATAACCCATCTGTCTGGTTTGTCATGAGGGTTAAAACTCAACTTGAACAAAGGTTGGGGCTTTGTTTATGCTGATGGTGTGGGAGAGTGGTGCAGTTACATATTCAAAGCAGATCCAACAACAGTGAAAACATGAGGCCTATGGGACAAGGGCTGAACTTCGTAATTTGCCTGTCAAGGTGATAGGCCAGGGTGTGGAGGTATGGGGGGTGGAGGAAGACTATGGGAGCACTAGTGGAGGGAAAATGACACTGGTGGTGGTGGGATTGGTACTAAAATATTATGTGCCTAAAACTCGACTATCAACAAGTTTGTTAAGCACAATAAATTCTTTAATTAAACCAAAAAGAGGGAGCAAGAAAAAAACGAAGAAAAGAAAAGAAGAGAAAAGAAAAAGCTCCAAGCTGTAGAAAATTTGCAGGGAAAGAAAAAAAAAGAGGTGGGTGGGAGAAAGTCATATCCATGAGAAAACTGTTCTTCCCTGGTCATTGTGACATCAACAGAAAGGAAGTGAGGGCAGGGAGACAGAAAACACAGCTCTTTAGAACTCCAAGCTGGGAGCTTTAAATCAAGGACCTCACCATCCAGCCCACTCACCACATGCTTTTAGATGACATGCTTATTATTAGCTGATTTCTCCGATAAGATATTTTGACCAACTAACCAGAAGCAGTTCATGGGCTTGGGAACATATCTCAATTTTACCAACTCAAATTCCAGTTTAGAAGGGTTGCGAATTGCTCTGCCTTGTGTTTAAGAGAATTAAATCTTACTTGATTTAATACCTTAAATACCTTGCAAAAATAAATGTGGAGGCAAATTTGAAAGCAACTTTTCATATTTGTGAAATTGGTATGCATCGTCCACTCTCAAAATCAGTTAGGTAAGTCTTAATGCCAGCTCCCTACTGTTGCAGTTACTTCCATCCAAGATAGGGTATGGAAGCTTTGTCACAATCATACCTTTCTACTTTCTGATAAAATATCAATGATCTTGGACCTGGTTCAGCTTGCCTCAAATTCTAAGTTGAAATAGTTCCCCTTTATAACTAACAAAACATAAATCCACAGTTTACTCAACTAGCAGCGCTTAAGCTTTCAATTCTACTCAGTCTTTTGTATGTGACCTATTTTCATTTATATATCTTTCTGTTTTCTTTTTTTGAAGCTTAGAAACTTCTCTCTGACCCAGAATTCTTAACTTTCATACTCATATACCTTGACCTGAGTATTTTTTAAAATCTGTTAAAAATAGGTGATAGGCATAACTGGTTTTCTGTTTTTTATACCTGGAAATGCATGCACTTTGGGTTTGTTTTTTTTCCCTAAATAATTTCTTTAATGCTGTCCTCATTTTACCTAGGAAACTTTACAATTCAGTTGTTGCATCTCTTAGGCTAGTTCTCACTTCTTCACTTCAGTAGTTTTTATTTTGATGCTCTCTCTTTGACTTTCTCAAGATTTTCTCAATTACTTTCAATTTTTCTTTTGAAATATTTTTTCTATCATAATTTTAATTTCTAAGACAACTTTTTTTCTTCTAAGTGAAGCTTTTATATTCTTCAGTTCATTGTTTTTATGAAATATCTTGTTTTAGTTCTCTGCATATAAATTACTTGCTGCTGCTCTTTTCTTTTTTATTCTTAATGCATTGTCAATTTTGGTTTTGCTTATCTTTATCTCTAATCTTTTATATTAGAAGTTATCCTCCGGGGGGAGCAGGGTGGAGCTATGCTGTGATTCTTGGTGGTGGAATATGTGCACTGGTGAAGGGATAGGTGTTTGAGCATTGTATAACTGAGACTTAAGCCTGAAAACTTTGTAACTTTCCACATGGTGACTCAATAAAAAAAATTTAAAAAATTTAAAAAATAAAATTTAAAAAATAAAAAAAAATTATCCTCCAATGTCTGTTCATTCTTTTTTTTTTTTTTGGTCACACTCGACTATGCCTCAGGGTTACTCCTGGCTCATGGACTCCTGGGGAGTCCTGGCTCAGGGGACAATATGGGATGCTGGGAATTGAAGCCAGGTCAGCCGCATGCTACACCCTACCCACTGTGCAATTGCTCCAGCCCCTGTCTGTTTATTCTTAATAGAAGTCATGCTTAAATGTAGAGGCCATAAAGTGCTAATTGAAAACTTTATATGTAGAATGTTTATCATGTAAAAGAGATTATGCTTTTTTAAAATCTTCTAAAATATGCACATAATAATTCTTACATTCAACTCTGAAGGTTCACACATTAAGAACTCTTAGGTAATAGACCAAACTGTTATTTTCATACCTTGAAACTTATGTTCCTAACTTTTGTTTAAATGTCTTGAATGCAGGGAGCCTGCTCTCAGGTCACTCCGTCTGTTTTTCTTGGAACCAGCTCTATTATCAAAAAGATACTCTTTGATCCAAAACCTCTTTCTCTTTATCTCTCTCTTTATCTCTCTCTCTTCTTGTTTAAACTTCTTGAGTATACTGAAATCCAACAAAGGATTTTTTTTTCTTCTTGGCTCTTTATAACATAATTCTACTCCAAAAATTCAAACCTTGTGGACTTATGGTATAAAATTAATATTTATATTCCTCTTAGAGTATAGGAAGAAAGGAAGGAAGAAGGAAGGAAGGAAGGAAGGAAGGAAGCAAGGAAGGAAGGAAGGAAGGAAGGAAGGAAGGAAGGAAGGAAGGAAGGAAAAAGGAAGGAAGAGAGGAAGGAAGGAAGAGAGGAAGGAAGGAAGGAAGGAAGGAAGGAAGGAAGGAAGGAAGGAAGGAAGGAAGGAAGGAAGGAAGGAAGGAAGGAAGGAAGGAAGGAAGGAAGGAAGGAAGGAAGGGAGGGAGGGAGGGAGGGAGGGAAGGAAGGAAGGAAGGAAGGAAGGAAGGAAGGAAGGAAGGAAGGAAGGAAGGAAGGAAGGAAGGAAGGAAGGAAGGAAGGAAGGAAGGAAGGGAGGGAGGGAGGGAGGGAGGGAGGGAGGGAAGAGAAGGAAGGAGGGAGGGAGGGAGGGAGGGAGGGAGGGAGGGAGGGAGGGAGGGAAACAGTGAGACAGATAGGGAGGCAGGCAGGCAGGCAACCACACTCAGACTTTTATAGACAATCCTGGATTGCTAATGCTTAGACTCGTGTTCTCTTTGAGATGTCCTGATGCAAGTGGAGCAATCAGAGAGAATAGATATATTTTTATTATGAAGAGTTGAGAACTACTGTGAGTGGGAGGCAGGTGGAAACTAGACCTGTCAAAGTTGGGGGCCAGAAAAGAGCCCGCATCAGCTACCTTTGGGGAGTTTTGGGAGAGTTATCAAGACTTGTCAGTCCCTTATCCTCACTTCTCTAGGGACCAGGAACCTCTTAAGCTTTCAACATTTCAAGTATTACAATACATGTACTTTATCCTCTTACTCCACACTTACAAAGTTAAAGAGCACAAGCCTGTTCTTTCACAGCTACTCCACACATATTTGGAGCCAAATCCTTAGGCAACAGGGTAGCCAAGGAACTTGATAAATCTTTCACAAACTACAAAAGCCATTTGTTCTCCCTACATAGAGATGAAGAAGAGCTGGCAAACCATCCACCAGTATACAGGAATATAGTGATCTAACAGAGGGAGAAAATCCCCAACATTCTAAAAAAAAATCTATATTCTTTGAGAGGCCAGAGTGATAGGGTAGAGTGTCTGCCTTGCACATGGTGGTCCTAGGTTTGATTCCCCGCACCCCATATGGTCTTTCAAGCATGGCAGGAATAATTCCAAAATGCAGAGCCAGGAGAAACCTCTGAACACTGCAAGGTGTCACTCCCAAAACAACAGCAACAACAAAATTCTTTGCACTACCATTTTGCTTCTTTAAAAGCCAATCTGCCCCCAACTCCCATGAAGAGTGGAATCTAGAGACTGTTTAACTTTCTTTCTTGTATTTTCTCTTTAGCATTAAATCACAATGGTAGATGAACTTCTGTCTCTAACCTGGCTCTACCCCAGGCACCTGACTCTCTTGCCTTTGAGTGAGGACTGGCCAAGAATGAACTCAGCTGGGGAGAATGTGCAGAGAGGATGGGAGCCAGGAAGCCAGGGGCATAAATACCCCCTGCCCCAAGGTGCTGGTTTCCACAGCTATTCCAGGCTGCCAGAACTTGCTGTGCCAGTTAGGGGGCTCACTCTGCCCACATCCCCTCTACACTCCTGGCAACACTCTTTTTGTTGTTATTCTTCCTCTTTTTCTACTGATTGAGGCCCAGTGTTTGCTTGTTTTGGAGCCAAAGAAAAATTCTTGGCATTCAGACAGCTACTCTTTATTACTTATCAGAATGGAGTGCTGCCTGCAGGAAATGTTTGTCTCAAAAATTGCTTCCCCTTTGCTCATGTTATCTAGGCACACAGATTCATGAAATCTCAGGACTGACAAGTGACATAAAATGCATCGAGCAACCCAGCCTAGTCCTTGAACTCTCTTCACACCGCTATAGATCTATCTATATGTACAGTCTTGGGGCTGAAAGGATAGTAGAATAACTAAGGCATTTGCCTCAAACTCAGCCAACCTGGGCTTGATCTCCGACACCCCAGATGGTCCCCCTGAGCACTGCCAGGATTAATTCCTGAGTGCAGAGCCAGAAGTAATTCCTGAGTATTGCAGGTGGAGGGTCCCAAACAAACAACAAACAAAAATTAAAATCAATGCACTATCTTCCTCAGAGGCATCCATAATCACACAAAACTATGAGAATTCTCTTCTGCTTTGTTCACTAAAAGTAAGATCTACAACTAGAAGGAAAAAGTCCAATTGTGGTTTTGTGCACTGTTGGTCAAGAACTCTGTGACCATTTCAGGGATTTTCATTCCAATTGAAAATCAGACTGCTTGGGCACTCTTTCCTTTTTTTCTTTTCTCTTTTGGCTTTTGTAGGTATTGAAAATAATAGTCCAGACACCGAGATTCATCTCTTTAGAACTTAGGATAAGACTGAAAATAAAATGCTAAGGGACATCGTTGCATTCTAAAGTTTGGTCATTTGGAGGAGCCCAGCAGAGATGGTGGGAGGTAAGAGAGTGAATAATCAGTGCCTTCCAGAAAAGTCGGTCTCTCTCACAAATGCCATGGTCGATGCCAGCTCAGCAAGGAGCCATGTGCATTCAGTGCTTATTCAATGCAAAGCATACTTGCCGCCAACTGAATAATAAACAGAAGCAAACATCCCTAAAAGCTGCCTAGAGAAAAAAGCAGTGAAGACAGTGAATACAGAGCTATGCCAGAGGAGGCTGTAGGCTGTCCAAACCTGGGGCACAAGGGTGACCTGTCGACCAAGCTAGCAAAGGGGACTTGGTGGGCACATCAGGGAGGATATTTGGAAGTCAGAGCACAGGTGCAAGGTAAAGCATGATTTATTATTGCCTGTAAATAACTGGATCAATCTCTACTACCCCCCCCCAAATGAATGTGGAGTCAGGACTTTCTGCTGGCCAGGCATTCTGTGTGCCAATTAGAAAAGTGGGACAGGGCCAGCTTCAGGAGGGGGCTACAGCGTTTTATGAATGTTGCCCCATCTCTGGGCGGACACCTGTGGGCCCTGGCAGGGCCATAATGATGTGGCTGAGCCCCATGCCTCGTCAGCACAGAGGGACCAGTAACAGCAGGAGCGGCAGGAGAAAGTACGTTTTCCGTCTGTTCTTACACCAGTCAGGGAACAGCTGGGCACTGGGCAAGTGAGCAGGTAATTCCAGATTTACCAAGACGCAGCATGACCCCCTAGGTAGCACCTTTGAGATCAGAAGGTCGAAGGCTGACAGAGATAGGTAAGTGTGAGCGTCTGAATCCAACATCTTAGCTCTGATTAGTATGGCCCCTGGAACAGGACACTAGAAGGGGCTAAGCTGGTGCCAGGAAACAGTGCCTTTCCTGGCCTAAAATAACCAGGTAAGGCTTGCCACTGCTGAAGAGTTCTGTTGAATAAGGATCCTAAAGTTGACTATGTGGTTTTAAATATCTGCTGCCGATATCTCTCATTTTGACTTGAATCCACTTCTAGGATTTTCCTTTGGATACTGTTGTCATTTATTAGATGACAAATTCATTCTCACCATTGTGTGTGTGTGTGTGAGGTGGCGGGGGGTATCTCCAAAACCCCTCTTTTTCCCCTCCAAGCCCCCAAGATGGGAAAAAACAGATTAGAAATTACAGAAGAGAAAGGAGCATCACGTTAGCTTAGGGGTAGCATTGCACTGTAGCACTGTCGTACTGTTGTTCATTGATTTGCTCAAGCAGGCACTGGTAACATCTCCATTGTGAGACTTGTTACTGTTTTTGGCATATCGAGTACATCACGGATAGCTTTCCAGGCTCTGCTGTGCCGGTGGGACTCTCTTGGTAGCTTGCTGGGCTCTCCGAAAAGGACTTAGGGGTATAAATATTATTGTTCACAGATATTTGTTCTTTGAAGAAGACATGATGCCTGGCCATAGGCTTGCTTTCCAAAATGAAATGAAAGCAAATAGGATGTGTATCACATTTCATTTATGTCTATCTTTATGGCCAGTGCACAACCTACTGTATTCTCTTTCCTTTCTGTCATGAGGTGGCTCCAAATAGACGCAGCTCTTTCACCTTGGGTCCCCGAATAAAGAGGATGTGGAGCACAGCTGCAGCTGACTGCTAAGGTTCTGTAACACAGAAGAAAAACAAACATTTGCTATCATGTGCCACTAAGATTGTAGGATCACTTATTACCACAACATAACCTGGCCTAAACAACAAATTCAAAGTACCTTTAAACAATATACATCAACATTGTTTTGAAATATGCATTCCTTAATTTAAAAGATTGATAAGAATTTTAACAAAATAATAGTGACTCTTCTCTGGATTAGATATTATGGATTATTAATTCATTCATTTCATGATCTTCTATAATTCCTATTCCTTCTACAATTAGCAAATATTGTATTCTGTTGTTGTTTGGGGACCATACGTCGCTGTATTCTGGGATTACTCCTGGCTCTGTGGTATATATAATGGGGACCAAACCCAGGTCAGCCACTTGCAAGGCAAGTGCCTTACTGTATTAACTCTCTCATATTTATTATTAAGAAAAACAAAAACATTATGTTCTTTTAAAGGTGAGGTTATTAACAAGAAAAGGGAATTAAAGGTGTCAAATGATAGAAAATCCTTAGCCCTGGAATATAAAAATTGAGAAAGACAAGAAAGGAGGGGGCTTGGGAGTAGGAGGGAGAGGAAATAGAGAGCAAGCTGGTGATAACGTTAGAGCATTGATCAAAGGTCTTGGTCATTTCCGTGATTTGGAGGTGAGGTAGAACTATATGACTCAAAAACCATAAGACTCGGGGGTATGGTGCTGCCAGCAGGTCAACCTGTACCTGCAGGGTGAGTGCATCAGCAGCCAGATGGTGACTTCTGGCTTCCTGATACCCAAAAATTGCTGCTGTGCTTTTGGTCAGATCCCAACAACTTGCGGCCAAGTTTACCAAATTAAATGACCAAAAGTTACCTATGTGGGAGCCATACCCACAAACCACCCCTGGCTCAACTATACAAGCTCATTTACGGCCTTCTTTCAGAGACCCATAAATAAATCTCAAAAGAGATCAAAAGTCGCAGTTAATCTCAGACCCACGTGTGGCTGAACAGACTGGGGTAAATCAAAGAGTGGAGGATTGGCCTGTGCCCACCCAAGCAGAGGCCCCAGCAGCCGCTTGCTTCCACGATCCAAAATTGCTGTCATACCCCCAGCCTGACTCCACTGTCTCAGGACGGACCTCACCAATATGCTGAAAATTCGGATCTGAGGGTTTTGTGACTGAAATCTCCAGGCTTTCTTGGGGTTGAGATGGGCTACTTCTCCCTACCTCCCTGTACTTCTGGAAGCCTCAACAGTCACATCCACACCTCAAAGCAGTCATCCAATTAAAAAGCTACTCCATCCTTACCATCCTGGTAAAAATATTGAATGCCCTGAACAAACACCATGACCTCTTGGCACCTGTATTGCAAACCATATCCACAAAAGCAACAGGAAAGAGAAAAGCAAGAAGGAAAGTACCTCCCATAGAGGGAGGCTGGGGTTGGGGAGGGGAGGATGTTGGAGGATGGTGGTAGGGAAATAGGAGACATTGGTGGTGGGAAATGTACACTGGTGGAGGGTTGGGTGCTGGATCATTGTATGACTGAAACCCAATTGTGAACAGTTTTGTAATGGTCTCTCTCACAAAATAAATGGTCTATTTATATTTTAATTAAAATTTTTTTAAAAAAATTTTTAAAAGTAATGTGGAGTTCATGCCCAATTTAATCAGCATAACCAATGGCTGAATAAAAAGCAGTACTCCTACATTTAAAAAAAAAACATAAGACTCAAAACTAGTATAAGCATGTAATCTATGATAACTCAAAAATTTCAGATAAGGGGCTGGAGTGATAGCACAGCGGATAAGGCATTTGCCTTGCACGTGGCCAACCCGGGTTCGATTCCCAGCATCCCATATGGTCCCCTGAGCACCACCAGTAGTAATTCCTGAGTGCAGAGCCAGGAGTGACCCCTGTGCACCACCGGGTGTGACTCAAAAAGCAAAAAAAAAATTTTCAGATAAGTTTTCTAATAAATCAGGGTGTCTAGAGGGAAGGAACCTTGGTTCATTGGTGGAGGGATGCTGATAGTGGTGGTGGGTTTGGGGTTGGAACATTGAATGCTTGAAACTCTTGTTATCAACAGCTTTGTAAATCAGTGTGAGAAAAAAATATTAACAAAAACAGATTAACATAGATTTGAAATTTAAAAGAGCAAGGTTATCAGTCAGCTAGACAGGATGTTCTAGTGTGAGTCTTACCATGTAAGATATGGGACTTGACGTGACAGGAGCAGCATCTTTAAATGGATCCCTTCGTGCTGCTACACCAATGACTCCAACTGACTTCCTGTGCCCCAATCTCCTTGCTTCTACTCCAGCCACAGTCTTGCATTTGTTCCTCCAGCTTGAGACTGCACTGCATGTCCCACAGTGCCATCTGCAGTTTTGGTAGCACACTAAAGTGACAGCACATGGGAAACTTGATCCTTCATGGTGACTCCATGAATACTTCTATCTTTGTCTCTGTATCTGGTCCCCACTCTCACCTCGTCCCCACCCGCTTCTCTACTGTGACCATCAAAGGAAAGGGAGCTCTCTCCTTCACCATGAAATGTGAGAATCTCACTGCTGGTGGGGAATATAGGGATGATGCCTTTTATCAACTCTCCCAGAAAATGAGCAGGGTGTTCCAGAATGGAGACATCTTAAAATCTACCACTTGGAAAGATTCCAAACTAGACCATGACCTTGTAATTGTGCAATTTTTATTTATCTTCATTCCAGCTTTCAATATCTAAACAATGTGCTGTTATGGAATTCCTTCATGACTCAGCCAGGATAAGAAATGCTGTGAGCTGTATATCAAAAAAATCCCAAAACCATGGTAACAAAGACTAGAAGGTCTTACTTCTCTCTTATAAGCTGGTTTGGGCTGAGATGCTCTCCTTAAGACAGTGAGGTACTCACCTTTCAACAGAGACACTGTAATGGCCATAAAAGGTGAAAAAAAAAACATAGGTGCTCACATAGGGACTTTTATAAAATACCTGGAAATGATATACATCATCACAACCTCATTCTGTTAATTAGAAATCAATTAGATTCACCAGTCTCACTGAAAAGAAAACTGGGAAATGGAATCTTCCCTGTGCTTTACGGGTGGGGATGCAGATTTGGGGAGAGGTGTGTGATGTTTGTTAACCGTATGGTAAGTCTGTGACTCAGTTTTACCTTGTAATCCCCAAATATTCATTCTATTCTTCCTCCAACATATAGAACTCATTTGCCTCTCCTAAGAGAGATAACTTCAGGTTTTCTTCACACGTGGAGTCCAGCTTGAATAAACTTGGATCTCTGGGAGATGATCATACTTTCCAATGAAAAGCCTCTGGATCTTCTGACCCTTAAGCAGGGAAGTTCCCTGACCCACCATCACCATCACAGATACCCTAGAGATGCAGAAACATATCACACAGAGCCAAAATAAGCTTTCCCACTTGGGGGAGGAAGCAGGAAAGTTCCATGTTGGTGATAGCATTCTAAGACTTCTGAAGTTCCTCTGAGCAAACACTGAAAGACCACCAACCTTGGGCTTGTTGGTGGGGGGGGGGGGAATCTGTCTTTGTGGGCCCTGGCTTCCTTTCTCTGAAAGATAACCCACTGTCCACTGTTCTCCAGGGAACTCCTTTTGGTAAATTATTCTCCCTGGTCACATTGAGGATGACTTTAGAAGAACCAAACAACATTCAGAGCTACCTGCATCCAGCCTCAGATGCCAATTTTTCTGCCACTCATCTTTAGACATCCATACCCCCACGTGACTTTTCTTTCAAGGAATCACTCCAATCCAGAAAACAGAAACTGTTTTTGGCATTCTGGGTCAGAAGTAGCTTAATAAAGGGAATTAGAACCACATAGCTAACTGAAAGACCAGCGAGCAGGTTTTTTTAAAAAATGAATCACAGCGAGATAGAGAAGGGATCACTAAGAAAATGAGGGCTGGAGGAATTGCTCAGGATGGGGGGCGGGGCAGAGAGCAGTTTTAAGAAATCTAGAGATACATGGGTCTTTACAAAGTTCTGCCTATGGGCTCTGCTCCTGTAGCACAAACAAGGTTGATTCTCAGATGTTGAGCAGAGCCGTCATCTCCCTGCAAGCACAGTGGATTGTGCTTTCTTCCTAAGCGGAATGTGCTTTCATTCTGCTCAAAACCAGAGATCAGCTGCCTCCCCATGCCTGTAAGGAGATAAGCTTCTCCCTTCCTCCTGCCTTCCAAATCTCTAAGAGTCCTCCTTCTCCTACGGAATCTAACCAAGACCCACCTGGAAAGAGAAGGAGATGTGAAGTTTCCATGCTTTCTCTGCTGTTCGGAGAAGGCTGTCTAGAAGGGTGGCCGTGATATTGAAAATCACAAAGAATATTTGGCACCCTGAAGTCCATAGAAATGACTAACAGCCAAGGCCATTTTGACCATTTTCCTTTCTTCCCTCCCCTGTTTAGTCTGTCCAGCACACCTCCTGCAGTGTGTCAACAAAGCATGAGAGAAAGAAGCATACCATTTGAGGTCAACATGAGAAAAAGAAAGATTCTGCCAGGGTCTAAGTTTCTGAGACTCTGACCTTGAACCTCAGCTATATCTGGCCTTTGATTGCCATGAGCATCAAGTGGGAAAATGACGAATGAGCCCTGAGACGCAGTCCAGTCCGGGGATTATCACTAGGATTTTTTCAAAAAGAAAGTTATATATCTTTTAGAAACCCCATTTTTTTTATTTTATTATTTTTTTAAATTTATTTATTTTTAATTAGAGAATCACCGTGAGGGTACAGTTACAGATTTATACACTTTTGTGCTTATACTTCCCTCATACAAAGTTTGGGAACCCATCCCTTCACCAGTGCCCATTCTCCACCACCCGTAAACCCAGTGTCCCTCCCACCCTCCCCAAACCCATCTCCCCCCCACCCCACCCTGCCACTGTGGCAAGGCATTCCCTTCTGTTTTCTCTCTCTAATTAGCTGTTGTGGTTTGCAATAAAGGTGTTGAGTGGCCGCTGTGCTCAGTCTCTAGCCCTCATTCAGCCCTCAACTCCCTTCCCCCACATGGCCTTCGACTACAATGTAGTTGGTGATCGCTTCTCTGAGTTGACCTTTCCCCGGAACGTGAGGCCAGCCTCGAAGCCATGGAGTCAACCTCCTGGTACTTATTTCTACAGTTCTTGGGTGTTAGTCTCCCACTCTGTTATTCTATATACCATAGATGAGTGCAATCTTTCTATGTCTGTCTCTCTCTTTCTGACTCATTTCACTCAGCATGAAACTTTTCATGCCCATCCACTTGACTACAAAATTCTTGACCTCCTTTTTTCTGACAGCTGCATAGTATTCCATTGTATAGATGTACCAAAGTTTGCTCAACCAGTCATCCGTTCTGGGGCATTCGGGTTTTTTCCAGATTCTGGCTATTGTAAACAGTGCTGCGATGAACATACATGTGCAGATGTTGTTTCGATTGTACTTTTTTGCCTCTCTGGGATATATTCCCAGCAGTGGTATTGCTGGGTCAAATGGGAATTCAATATCTAATTTTTTGAGAGTCGTCCAAATTGTTTTCCAGAAGGGCTGAACCAGTCGGCATTCCCACCAGCAGTGAAGAAGGGTCCCTTTCTCCCCACATCCTCTCCAACAGCGGTTGCTTTTGTTCTTTTGGATGTGTGCTAGTCTCTGTGGTGTGAGGTGGTATCTCAAAGTTGTTTTGATCTGCATCTCTCTGATGATTAGTGATGCAGAGCACTTTTTCATGTGCCTTTTGGCCATTCGTATTTCTTCCTTGGTAAAGTTTCTGTTCATTTCTTCGCCCCATTTTTTGAGGGGGTTGGATGTTTTCTTCTTGTGGAGTTCAACCAGTGCTTTATATACCATTGATATCAACCCCTTATCTGATGGGTATTATGTAAATATCCTTTCCCATTCTGTGGATAGTCTTTGTATTCTGGTCACTGTATCTCTTGCGGTGCAGAAGCTTTTTAGTTTAATGTAGTCCCATTTGTTGATCTCTGTTTTTACTAGATTGCTTAGTTCCGTGTCACCTTTGAAGATGCCTTTATCTTCAATATCGTGGAGGGTTTTGCCGACCTTGTCTTCAATGTACCTTATGGTTTGTGGTCTAATGTTGAGGTCTTTAATCCATTTTGATCTGACTTTTGTGCATGGTGTCAGGTCAAGGTCTAAACCCATTTTTTTTGCATGTGGTTGTCCAGTTGTGCCAGCACCATTTGTTAAAGAGGCTTTCCTTGCTCCACTTCACATCTCTTGCTCCCTTATCAAAGATTAGATGGTCATACATTTGGGGTTGTGTGTAGGGATATTCCACCCTGTTCCATTGGTCTACGGCTCTGCCTTTGTTCCAGTACCATGCTGTTTTAATTGTTACTGCTTTGTAGTAAAGTTTGAGGTGGGGGATGGTGATGCCTCCCATCATCTTTTTCCCAAGAACTGTTTTAGCTATCCTTGGACGTTTGTTATTCCATATGAATTTTAGGATTGCTTGATCCATTTCTTTGAAGAATGTCATGGGTATACTTATAGGGATCGCATTGAATCTGTATAATGCTTTAGGGAGTATTGCCATTTTGACAACATTGATTCTCCCTATCCACGAGCAGGGTATATGTTTCCATTTCCTCATGTCCTCTTTGATTTCATGGAGTAGCGTTATGTAGTTTTCTTTGTAAAGGTCTTTTACTTCCTTGGTTAAGCTGATTCCGAGGTACCTGATTTTCTGGGGCACGATTGTGAATGGGATTGCTTTTTTCATGTCCCTTTCCTCTGCCTCATTGTTTGCATATATGAAGGCCATGGATTTTTGGGTATTGATTTTGTAGCCTGCAACTTTACTGTATAAGTCTATTGTTTCTAAGAGTTTCTTAGTAGAGGTTTTAGGCTTCTCTAGATATAGTATCATGTCGTCTGCAAATAGTGAGAGTTTGATTTCTTCCCTTCCTATCTGGATGCCCTTAATCTCTTTTTCTTGTCTAATAGCTATCGCAAGTACTTCCAGTACTATATTGAAGAGGAGTGGTGAGAGTGGGCATCCTTGTCTTGTGCCTGATCTCAGAGGAAAGGCCCTTAGTTTTTCCCCGTTGAGGATAATGCTTGCCGTAGGCTTGTGATAGATGGCTTCGACTATCTTGAGGAAAGTAGAAACCCCATTTTTGCCCCATTTTCCCATCTGGAATAAAGATATTAGAAACTAATTTAGGGATGAGGTTCCAAATATTTCATCTATATATGGAGCCATTCTTCCAAAGGAATCTTCCAAGAGTTTCCAGTGACTAAAACAGATAAGTGAAAAGTTGCTTGTCAGCAGCAGCGTAGAGTAAGGGAGTGCAGTGTGGCCAATGGTAACACAGTATATACCCTTAGACGCCACAGGGTACTAGAAAAACTCCTGAATGAGACCAAAGATAAAATACCCTCCACATATGTCTAACGTTATGAGATTAATCATTTTCTGAATTTTGACTCTCTAAGAGTCATGCCATATGTTCATTTAAAAGAAATAAACATACTTGGCAACCTCTAAGACTAATTTTAATTTGTAGGCATACTCCTGAGAAGGGTGGGGAGTTTGTTTAAAGGGGAAAAAATTCAACATTTTGAAAGCATAATGATTGAGACCCAAACTCAGATTCCAAATGTTGTATGATTTATTTAAGATCTCAGGTGCCAGAGCAATAGTACAGTGGGTGGAGTGCTTGCCTTGCATGAGGCTGACCTGGATTCGATTCCCAGCACCCTATATGGACCTCTGAGCACTGCCAGGAGTGATCTCTGAGCACAGAGTCAGGAGTAAACCCCTAAACAATGCCAAGTTTGGCTTCTCCCCCCAGAAAAATAATCTGGTGTGCCATTATTCAAATACTATGACAGTTGGAGTAATGCCTCCAGGTCTCATAAAAGAAAAATGAACAGGTGTTGCTTAGGGCACAGCAATTAAACTTTATCAGAACCTGCTGATGTCATGTGGAAATGCAAAGCCAATATTATTTTCAACTGGGGAGTAAGAATTCTACAGTATTCACCAGACCTCAGCTTTATTAAGTGGATGGCCAGTCCTAGTTAGTGTCCATTTGGAGTAAATAACAGTCAATAAATACAAGAAAAGTGGGGACACAAAAATTCATGATGACTAGTATTTTCTTAACTATTTCAACTTTGGGTCTAGGGGGTGTGGCTCAGTGGTCAAGTGCATACCTTTATGTGTGAGGCTCTAAGTTCAATGCTCACTCCCCTGCACTGAAATAACATATATTCAATTCTGTCTTTCCACAGGAGCTTCCACATCTTTCTTTTCCTCTATTTCCTCTAGATAATGATCTTTTTACTTGAGGTACTACAAAGCTTAGATTGCAAAGGCTGCTACAGAGAGCTCAAGGAGAAGCCGCTTGCTATCACAGCATCAGGGATCCCAGGAAAGCCTGTAACTTCATCATCGTCTTAACCTGTTTAGGCTTTGTTAAGAAAAAAAAAGGTACCAGGGACAAGGTATCTCGTCAACAATGGGAATGTATTTCCCATAGTCCTAGAGTGAGAGACGCCAAGCTCAGGGCAGCCAGTGTCTAAGAAGATGGCTCCTGGGTGCAGGCTAGCTTTGCTTAGAGTTTACACCTAGCAGAAGTGACAAGCAAAGGTTCAGGGTCTTTTCTATCAGAACATTAACTCCTGAGAGCCATAATGACCTAATCACCACCACCTGAAATCCCCACCTTCAATACCAATATGCAACCTAAGAACCTGGGGGTTGAGGGTGGGGAGTGCACAGAGACAGAGAGACGAACATTCAGTCTATGGTAGATATGTAGCAAGCACCGCCAATTTCTCTGTACTTGGCTCCTCAAGTCTCCTGGGTCATTCTAAGATCATCATCTAGACACATACCTACAAAATCCCCTCATAACTCTTTTTAATTGTGCTTCTACATGTGCCTCTTAGAACTTGGGAATCCATAAAGATGGACATAATCACCACTTCTTATTAGATGCTATACGCGACCACCATGATGCCTGGTTCTTACCTTACTGCTTCTGTGACAAACATACATTGCTAAGGTTGCTATTGTAACACTCCCTGGGTATGTACCAGCAGCACAAGAAAATGGAATGCTCACAGACTTTGAGGTTACAACACATCAAAATATGAATCTAGATTCCGTCCCTTACTAGCTAATGATCTTTGTGGCAATATAAACCTCAGTTTTCTCATGTGTAAAAGGGAGATGCTGGAATCAACTCTTGTGAACAGTACCATTGGAAAATGCTTAGTATAATGCATAGCATATAGTAGCTGCTCAATAAATATGAACTACCTTCCTCTAACTCCCTCTTTCTCTGGAAAATTCCATGTATTTGTATCTAGGGCATTTCTCAAGCTGGGGACAGTTTTTCAATTTTCAATTTAAATATGATAATTGTATTTGAAGCAGAAATTAGAAAGGTTTGTGGACATTAAAAAATGCACTACTCCATCTCTTTCCTTCTTCTTTGAGATCTTCGTGTTGGAACATTTCTTGGGTGTCCTCTGATAGGATTCCTGACTGAGTAGTCATAGGAGATGTTACAGAAATCACATATTTTCCAAGGCTTCTGTCTGATATGGTTTATTCTTAGGGGATTTGGTAACCTGAATATCACCAGTGAATATGACAAGCATAGACATAAGTGGTTGGGCAGGTTTTTTTCCTATTGATGATCTATTTCCACTTTCTAAATTTCTACCTTTTTAATGAGTCTTGAAATATGACTAAGTGTCACCTTGATGAAAGTAGGAATGACTCAGAATTCCCATTGCTTCAACCTTGTTTTCTTCTGGAGAAAGAATCTCTAGTCCCGGAACTCAGTGTCCCCCGGGTGTCTAGATATTCACTGAGAAAAACAGATCAATCACTAAAAATTCCAGTTTTTATCAGGAATGTTCTTTGACCACACTCCTGATTGGATAATCACAGACGCAATCAGGGGAGCTCTCCTACTGAAGAGGAGAAGCCATAGATTTTCTCAGACCTCTCAAGCTACTGTACGCTGCAAAATGGAACTCTCCCCGTTGTTAACTTCCTTGGTTGGCATACAGTTGTTTCAGAAAATCTATTCAAACCCTGGTGTCCATTGGAACACAGTTTGGGGAAAGTTGATCTGTTCCAGACTCTTCACTTTAGGAAGAAAACTTTTAAGATTCAAAGATGCAGACCAGCTCAATGATTTTCAACTGTCGGTCCACAGCCTGGTACCCACCTGTGATGGTAAATGGTTGAATACCACTGGTCTACTGTAGTGGTTAGTTACTGCCCCACCTGAGGTTGGTGCTGAAGTGTCAGTCATCTCATGTAAATGGACTGAAAAGACACTGGTCCAGCCAATGGCAGACAATCCATGTCTCTATGCACAGAATGCTTTGGATAGTCAGAGGGAAGGAAGCAACTAAAAAAGATAAGCCAAATTGTCTATAGAGACTGAAGAAATGACCTTCATCTTCTGTTGAAATCCTAATGGTCACATATTGACTCTATTGATAATAAATTTCCATTTCCTAAATACCTGCCTTTTTATTATGTTAGTGAGATATTATTATGGGTCTTTTAAATGTGACTATGTGACACCTTGACCAAATAAGATAATGACTCAGAATTCTTCAACCTTGTTTCATTGCTTCAACCTTGTTTGCTTCTGGAGAAAGAACCTCTATGCCCAGAACTCAGTGTCTTTGGAGTGTTTAGATATTCTCTGAGAAACGTGGTTCATTTGCTAGAAACCCCAGTTTTACCAGGAATGCCCTTCAGCCAGACATATCCATGTCAGTAGAAGCTGTCTCTCTCCTTGGTCACTCTTCTGCCAGGTTATCACTGTGTGTATGCACCTGCACTCAGGGCAGAATGCAAGAATCTTCTCTGAGAAATGCTGGTGCCCTCCTCTGTATGGGATGATAACTGCGGCTTCCATTTCACTGAACCAACAGCTGGTGACAACCATGTGGGTGCTGAAATGCAGCATGACCCTAGAACGCTCATTCCACTGGGGAACTGAGACACTCCTATTCACATCGTGACAGCTCACTCCTTCATGATAGCCATTCCTTCCACCAGTGTTTTTTGAATGCCAGTTGAGCCAGCATGTGGGCTGCATGGTCATGAGGATTAGTAAAGCCAACAGCTGCTTTCAAGCTGCACACATTCTAGTGATAGGAGAAATGGGGTGAAGAACCTGCTTCTCCAGGAGAAGCTCATTTTCTCCCATGACCTGGGACATTGGGGTAGGATGCTCTGGCAGTAATAGTTTGAGCAGATCCTAATAGTCACACATTGACTTTGTTTCCTAAAGCACTTAGCAATCTTCTCTCCAAAGTTGGAAATCTCTCCTTTCAATCAGTCAGAGCCACAGCACAGATAATAGAAAAACAAAGACCACGAAAAGGCCAACTCCCTGCCTGCTTCCTATGAATACTACAACCAGCCCACCCACAACAGCAGCTTGCCTGGCTAATTGTGTTTTCTTACAGCAAATGCTAACATTGGTTTATATCCCTTGAGCGCACACCAGCTGGATAGCAGGAGGAAGCCAGTTCAGCAGTAAAAATTGACCACAGATAATTTAGAGGGCAGACAAGCCACAGGCAGATAAGGTGAGGGAGGGGGAGGGGACTCGCTCCTTATTTATAACCTGTGAGGTCATGTCGCCCACCCGGCAATACCATCTCCCATCCCTACTGAGGGGGTGGTCTTGGTACAAGTCTCAGCAGACCCTGACCATGAATAGATCAGTAGGCATATCAAACAGGTCACGTGCAACTTTGGAGCCTTTAATGAGACCTCTGTAAATTTAGACAGCCCAGAATGCAGTTGCTAGATCATTTTCCAGTGAATAAAACCTGAATGTGCTTTTCACTGTGCAAATCATCCCCTTCCCAGCCACTGCCCCCTGTAAGCACTCTCCTAAGCCCATAAAGCAATGTTTCATGGAATAAGGGCATCAAATTAAACGGCTGTTTACTTTTGCCGTTAGAAGCCCTGACAAATAAAATGGAAGATGCAGTTGCCATTTTCATCAACTCAAACAAATCTTTCCTGGGGAGCAAAAGAGGAGAAAGAAACGAAAATGTCAGTTGCTGAAACTGTCATTCCCTGCCACTCAGTAAATAAACATAACATCTATTAGTTGTCATGGAAACACTCTGCCCGGATGCAGAGCATCAAGGCTCAACAATAAAGAAGCCCTGATATTTGAGGCTGGGCACAAACAACTCGCTGGCATTTCTCATGAGCTCACCAGCACAAGAGCTAACATTTTCCCAGTTTGTTTTCTTTCTTAGACGTGAATGCATTGCAGGGGAGGCAAGGAGCAAGGGGGCATGTATCTTAGAAACCTATCCAAAAAAAATTTGAATACAGTTACCTCTCTAGTCCCTCTCTCCCTGCCCCCAACCTCTCTTTTAACCTTTGCCTGAGAAGAATTTAAATGGCAGATTTTGTTCCCTGCATATTATGCTTCCTGTGCCAAGAGCTGAGTAAAAAGGATTGATTTAAATCATTTACAGTTAAGGGGAGGGCGGGGGGGGGGTCCAGTTTTCTACCAAAAGCTCCTGGGTCCATAATAAGAAGCCAGAAATACAGACAACAAATGAGTGTGCTTCTATTTATGTCTTTTGGGCTAAAGAATTACTCTTTAGTAAAGACTATGCATGTTTTCAGCATTCAACAAGAAAGCAGCTTGGATATGTGAGCAGAGAGAAAGAATTTTTAACTCTCCATTTCCCAGGTAACCAGTCCCAAAAATGTTGGCTGAAAGAATCAGAGAATGTTCCTGTTATGTTTTTCTTTTAATCATAGAATTTATAACACTTCACAAAGCATAAATGAACCAAATCTAAAGGTTACAGCTGAGAGGTGCTAAGGTTTTCAGGGCAAGCATTATTACTAGCCATCTGTAAAAAGCAGAGCCCACTCACTCTTAAGAGCTTCACTCCAACACGGAGAACTTCTTAAATTCTAGAACCTCTGACACACAAGGCATAAATTAGGACATGTACTCCCGATTTTCTGGCAGTTTTCAAAATATAAATCCCCTACATTACCTAAAACCTAAAACCACATTGTCCCATGACGAGCTGATGGCCAGAGGGGATTGACTATAGTTCTGGTCAAACTAAAATAAAGAGAATCTGCTTCTTTCCAGATCTTAAAGCAATTTTCTCTTATGGAAAGTCAGAGCTATTTTCGTTTTGAAGTGAAGCCAAAAAGGCATTACAACTATCCCCCATATACTGCTGGGCGAGTCTTTCTCACCCTTCTATATAGGTGTCTCTGGATTGTTCTCAGATCCCATCAATCCATGTCTCCATGCCTAGAATGGTTTGGATATCCAGAGGGAAGGAAGCAATTGGAAAAGGTGAATCAGACAACCTATAAATGGATGAAGGTGATATCTCATGGCCCAAAATAGGCCCAGGGACCACTTGGCATCAGAAACATCTGCAATGTTAAGAAGCTGGGTCAAGTCAAGATGGAGGGATCAGAACTCCCAGAGGAGAGAACACAACTAATGAAACATATGTGTCAGTCCTTTTGGGTTTGTTAAAACAGACACAAAACCTTCACCTCAAAGCGTGAAGCCTAGAAATCTACACTTTGGACCACAAGGCCAGGCCCAGTCATGGGCCCCTGAAGGTTTGCTCTACTAAATTGGATGTCTTGATCATATACCGCTTGATTCTGCAAAGAAAAGTCAAGAGCACACTCTTACCTCTGCACTTCTATTATGTTTGAGATGTGTTATTTTATTGGGTGGGGTTTGGGGCTTCCGTGAAGTGATCAGACCACCAGGAGGCCCTTTCTAGTGATAGTTAATCAACCAGTTTAATGCTTGGGCTCAGTGGTTCTCAGGGGCTGCTGGGGAAAAGAATGCAGTATCGGGGTGGAGCTCAGCTCCTTACACACACAAGGCATCTGCCCCTGAGCTCTCTCTTCAGGCCCAGGTTTTGATTCTAAAAATGGCTCTTCCCCTGGGTAGGGATGGGGGGTGCGGTGGTGGCAGAGGGAAAATGAGGACATTGGTGATGGGAAATGTATACTGGTGAAGGGATAGGGTATTGAAGCATCCTGTGACTTAAATCCAATCACAAACTTTGTAACTGTATGTCTCAAAGTGATTCAATTTTTAAAAAATTTTAAAGGCTCTTTCTATTTTTTCCTGAGTGTAATGTATATTTATTTATTAAAAAAAATTTATTAGTGAATCACCGTGAGACAAAGCTACAGACTTACAAGTTTTCATGCTTACATTTCAGTCATACAATGATCGAGTACCCAACCCTCCACCAGTGCCCATTTTCCACCACTAATGGTCCCAGCATCCCTCCCACCACCCCCACCCTGTCCCCTTCACCCCACCCTGCCTCTGTGGCAGGGCATTCCCATTTGTTCTCTCTCTCTCTCTTTTTGGGTGTTGTGGTTTGCTACAGAGGTATTAAGTAGGCATCTTGTTTGATCTATAGTCTATTTCCAGCCTGTATCTCCCATTCCTAGTGGGTCCGCCTAGCACCCTTTGCTTGGTGATCCTAGAGGCTCTTTCTAAAGGGCAAGTTGGTGCCAGCAAAAATAAATTTAAAAATTTTTAATGAAAAAATAAAAATGAAGAGACTCTTCCCTCATGTGATGTGTCTTTGCTCTCTTCTGGGCAGCTGCTTTAAGAGTTTTTCTCTTCTCAAAGCTTGACAGAAGGGGCCTCCCCCCGGGGAGAGGAGCAGTGGGCCCTCAGGATTTAAGAGACCTCAGTGGGCCTGGCTCTGTCCAGTCTCTGACCATCAGTCTTCTGTGGTGAACACTCCAGACACTCCAGTGGTGATTATTCGAGATGGAAGCAAGTAGAAGAGGTAGGAGAAGAGGAAAAGCTGCAAAATATTCTTGGCTGGGAAACATTATTTTCCAGCTGTCACAGAAAAAGAAAACTAAACAACCTCTGAATTCTATGCCTTCCAGCTCTTTTCAAACGTAACAGAGGCTTGATGCTGAAACCCCATGGGTGGGCCACCTGCAGGTCAGCATTTCCCAAAGCAGGGGATACTGTGCCCTGGAGGACAAAGGGATTGGGATAGTAGCCTCAGGTATAATTTGGGGATGCTTTCTGTTTGTCCTGCAAAAGAGGGTCCATTTCTAAAATTGGGGGGAATGGGGGAAACATGAATAAATTTTTTCTTAAAAGAGAAAGAAAGAGAGAAGAAAAGTACCTGCTTTAGAGGTGGGGGGGTGCAGGAGGGAAAATGGGGACATTGGTGGTGAGGAATGTACACTTGGTGAAGGGACTGGTGTTGGTTGGACTGGTGTTCATTCATGATATGACTGAAACCCTATCATGAGCAACTTTGTAACTAAGTATCTCACTGTGATGCAATTAAAAAATTTTAAGTGTCATAAAATCACTAATCACTGAGATGCAAATCAAAACAATAATAAGATATCATCTCACACCAGAGATACTGGTACACATGAAAAAGAACAAGAAAACCCAGTGCTGGCACGGAGGCAGAAAGAAAGAGACTCTCATTCATTGTTGGTGGGAATGTCAACTGGTCCAGAATTTTTATAAAACAAAATGGGCATTCCTCAAAAAACTAGAAATTGACCTTCCATGTGACCCAGCAATACCTCTCCTGGGAATAAAACATAGGGGCAAAAAAAAAATACACAGCAGAAATACCATCTGCATTTCTATGTTCATTGCAGCACTATTCTCAATAGTCAGAATCTGGAAACAACCCAAGTGCCTGAGAACAGAGGACTGGATAAAGAAACTATGGTACATCTACACAATGGAATACTATGCAGCTATTAGGGAAAACGAAGGTATGGAATTTTCTTATAAATGGATGGATATGGAAGGTATCATGCTGAGTGAAACAAGTCAGGAGGGAGAGAGATACAAAATGACTGCACTCATTTGTGGGATATAAAAATAAATAGTATGAGACTAATACCAAGGATAGTAGAAACAAGGGCTGGGAAGATGGTTCATTGTTGGAAGCTTGTCACAAGTGGGGGAAGGGAGAGGGAACAGGGCAGCTAGGATAGAGGAGGGACCACTACAACAATGATGGTTGGAAATGGTCACTCTGGACAAGAAGTGAGTGCTAAAAATAGGTAAAGGGATATGCATGATAACCTTTCAGTACCTGTATTACAAACTATAATATAATGCCCAGAAGGAAAGAGAGATAAAGGGTAAGAGAGAGTGAGAGAGAGAATGAAAGGAGAGAATAGGGGGGTGTTAGGAAGAAGAAGAAAAGTGTCTGCCATAGAAGGGATGATTGTTTGGAAGGAAACTGGATAAATGGATGGTGGGAAATGTACACAGGTGAAGGGACCAGTGTTGGAACATTGTATGACTGAAACCCTAGGTGTTATTGATGCGCAGTGTGACTTTGTGCAAACTGTTTATCATCTCAGAGTCTCCATTGCCTCCTCGTATAATTAGGTAACATACTGACTTCACAAATTGCCCTGCAACATAAAAAGAAACACAAAAACACAGAGCAATCTTTCCCCCTTAATTGTAAGACTCCCATCCCCAGAAGTCTGTAATATCCTGGTCATGTCAGCCAGTTTCTAGGGGCCTCTACATGCATTTTATTCTGCTCTCTTCCCTGTGGTCATGCCTTGATCTGTGACATTAGCATGAAGAAAGCTTTCAAGATGAATGGAAGAAAGAGTTGCAGAGACAGGATGCTTCACTAAACAGTAGTAAACTGAAGTGAGGACCCCAGCTGAAAGCTGGCCTTGTCAATGCAGGTTCAAAGTGGAAAGTTTGATGAAGGCGGAATCAAATCAGATGTGCAAGCTGAAAGCAGAAGGGAGGACGATCTAGGGCAGGGAGGGAAGGAGTGCTGAATGAGCCAAGAGACCCAGCTTCAAGATCTTTATTATGCCACTTATGAGTTTTATAATCTGGCAAGCCACACCACATCTGTGTCTCATTTCTGTCCCAGGTAAAGGAAGACAACAAGTACCTACAAATAAAATAAGAAAATGTGTAAAATGCCTGCAACATGGGGGAAGCGACCATTTTTCAGCAGCTGCTAGACACTTTCGTACTGAATATGACCTGGAAGGTTTCTGTATTGCTGGTGCCTCTGTTCCTTTATATTTAAAGGTGGATCTGAGTGAACCCTACATGCTCTTCCAATTGTACCATGTTTGTATCCATCTGGAAGTGATGAGTTTGGTTTGCACATGTTGAGTGCAGATTTTCATCTCTGTGGAAAGTGTCCAGGTCACGTTTCTAGCCCAGATCACGACCTCTAAAGAAGTAGTTCGCTAACAAAGGGTCATGGCAGCCAGTTCCTAAGAGAGAGGGTGGAAATGTCTGGATGTTTTGAATGTCATAATGATGAGGGAGCACTGCTGACTTCAGAGAATGGGAACCAGAAGTATCACGCGCATGCTACATGTGCTTTATAGACACAAACAACAGTGCTGTGAGACTTTGTCATGTGCATGCCCCCAGTAGAAGCCTCATTTCCAGGCACCTAGAGGCTATGAGAGCCTTTCTTGACTACCTCAAAGTAAAAACCATCTTCATAGTAATGTTATCACATTATTTGCTTTATTTACTGAGTTGGTATTTGCAATAAATGGGCTAAAAGAAATGGCAGATAAAATTGCTGATGCCAAGGTAGTGAAATCAAAGTGTCCTGTGTTCTTGGAATCCCTGCTATCAGCTCTCACAGTTAAACAAGAAAGAAAAAAAAATAAAAAACTTTGCCTAGGAATTTTCTCGGTGAAGCAATTAAAAATTCTTAATTTATAAGAAAGAATTTTTAAATCCTTAATCCAAATTGTCTCTTAGATAGACACCTTTAAAGTATTCTGTTCTCGGGGTGGAGCTATACTGTGATTCTTGGTGGTGGAATATGTGCACTGGTAAAGGGATGGGTGTTCGAGCATTGTATAACTGAGACTTAAACCTGAAACTTTTGTAATTTTCCACATGGTGATTCAATAAAAGAAAAGAAAATAAAATATTCTGTTCAACAAAATACTACATAGCAACAAAAATATAATTTTGTTTAATTGCAAGTTGAACTAGCCTTTTCATTCATGGAAGTCATTTTACTTTAAAAAATGTCTGTGACTATTCAGCTCAAGACCTTAGTTTTTTTGTTTGTTTTTTTTTTTTTGGTTTTTGGATCACACCCAACGATGCACAGGGGTTATTCCTGGCTCTTCACTCAGGAATTACCCTTGGCGGTGCTCAGGGGACCATATGGGATGCTGGGATTAGAACCCGGGTCGGCCGCGTGCAAGGCAAATGCCCTATCTGCTGTGCTATCGCTCCAGCCCCCTTTTTTTTCTATTCAGCTCAAGACCTTAGAAAAGGACCAACAAAAGGAACCCAAACCAGGCAGAAGGAAAGAGATAACAAAACTTAGAGCAGAAATTAACGACATGGAAACCCAAAAGACAATCCGAAAGATCAATGAAACCAAGAGCTGGTTCTTCGAGAAAATAAACAAGATTGATAAACCACTAGCAAGACTCACAAAGAAAGAGAGAGAGAGAACCCATATAAGCCGAATCAGAAATGAAAAGGGGGACATCACAACAGAAACCAATGAAATTCAAAAAATCATCAGAGACTACTTTGAAAATATGTATGCCACGAAACAAGAGAACCTAGAAGAAATGGAAAAATTCCTTGACTCCTATAATTTCCCAAGGCTGAACCAAAAAGACCTGGAGTACCTGAATAGCTCAATTAACATCAAGGAAATTGAAATGGTAATCAAAAGTCTTCCCCAAAACAAAAGCCCAGGTCCAGACGGATTCACTAGCGAGTTCTTCCAAACACTTAAAGAGGACGTTTTGCCAGTCCTTCTCAAGATTTTCCAGGAAATTGAAGAAACAGAAACCCTCCCAAACAGTTTCTATGAGGCTCATATCTCCCTAATACCAAAAGCAAACAAAGACACCACAAAAAAAGAAAACTACAGGCCAATATCCCTGATGAACACAGATGCGAAGATTCTCAACAAAATATTAGCAAATAGAATTCAACAACTCATCAAAAAGATCATACACCACGACCAAGTGGGATTCATCCCGGGGATGCAAGGATGGTTTAACATCCGGAAATCAATCAACAAAAGATAAAAATCATATAATCATATCTATAGATGCAGAGAAAGCATTTGACAAGATCCAGCATCCATTTATGATGAAAACACTCGCCAAAATGGGTATAGAAGGGACATTTCTCAATATAGTCAAAGCCATTTATCACAAACCTATGGCAAGCATTGTCCTCAATGGGGAAAAACTAAGAGCCTTCCCTCTGAGAACAGGGACAAGACAAGGATGCCCACTCTCTCCACTTCTGTTCAATATAGTACTGGAAGTACTTGCAATAGCGATTAGGCAAGAAAAAGATATTAAGGGAATGCAGATAGGAAAGGAAGAAATTAAGCTCTCACTATTCGCAGATGATATGATACTTTACCTAGAGAACCCTAAAACCTCTACCAAGAAACTCCTAGAAACAATAGACTCGTATAGTAAAGTTGCAGGCTATGGAATCAATACCCAAAAGTCCATGGCTTTCCTATATGCAAATAATGAGAGAGAAGAAAGTGACATGAGAAAAGCAATCCCGTTCACAATTGTGCCTCAAAAAATCAAGTACCTCAGAATCAGCTTAACAAAAGAGGTAAAGGACTTGTATAATGAAAACTACAAAACGCTACTTCAGGAAATAAAAGAGGACATGAGGAAATGGAAAGACATCCCCTGCTCATGGATTGGAAGAATTAATATTGTCAAAATGGCAATTCTCCCCAAAGCATTGTACAAATTCAATGTGATCCCTATAGGGATACCCCTGACATTCTTCAAAGAAATGGAGCAAGCGCTCCTGAAATTCATATGGAACAATAAGCCCCCACGAATAGCTAAAGCAACTCTTGGGGGAAAAAATGGGAGGAATCAAACTCCCCAACTTCCAACTCTACTACAAAGCGGTAGTCATTAAAACAGCATGGTACTGGAACAAAGGCAGAGCGGCAGACCAATGGAACAGGGGTGAATACTCTGACACACACCCCCAAATATATGATCATCTAATTTTTGATAAGGGAGCAAGAAATGTGAAGTGGAGCAAGGAAAGCATGTTAAACAAACTGTGCTGGCAAAACTGGACGGCTACATGCAAAAAAAATGGGCTTAGACCTCCATTTATCACCATGTACAAAAATCAGATCAAAATGGATTAAAGTCCTCAACATCAGACCAGAATCTCTAAGGTACATTGAAGACAAGGTCAGCAAAACCCTCCAGACATTGAAGCCAAAGGTATCTTCAAAGCCGACACGCCACTGGCCAAGCAAGTGAAAACAAACATAAATAAATGGGACTATCTCAAACTAAGAAGCTTCTGCACCTCAAAAGAAACAGTGACCAAAATACAAAGACAATCTACAGAATGGGAAAGGATATTTACGCAGTACCCATCCGATAAAGGGTTGATAACAAGGATATACAATGCACTGGTTGAACTCCACAAGAAGAAAACTGCCAACCCGATCAAAAAATGGGGTGATGAAATGAACAGAAACTTTCCCAAAGAAGAAATCGAATGGCTGAGAGGCACATGAGAAAATGCTCAACATCACTAATCATCAGTGAGATGCAGATCAAAACAACAATGAGATACCACCTCACACCACAGAGACTGGCCCACATCCCAAAAAACAAAAGCAACCAGTGTTGGCGTGGATGTGGGGAGAAAGGGACTCTCCTTCACTGCTGGTGGGAATGCCGACTGGTTCAGTCCTTTTGGAAAACAATATGGACAATTCTCAAAAAATTAGAAATTGAGCTTCCATTTGACCCAGCAATACCACTCCTGGGAACATATACCAGAGAGGCAAAAAGGTATAGTAGAGATGACATTTGCATTTCCATGTTCATTGCCGCTCTGTTTACAATAGCCACAATCTGGAAAAAACCAGAGTGCCCAAAAACAGATGATTGGCTAAAGAAACTCTGGCATATTTACACAATGGAATACTACGTAGCTGTCAGAAAACATGAAGTCATGAAATTTGCATATACGTGGATCAACATGGAAAGTATCATGCTGAGTGAAATGAGTCAGAAAGAAAGAGACAGACATAGAAAGATCGCACTCATATGTGGAATATAAAGTAGCTGAGAGATACAAGCTCACAATGTTGCGATTCCTGGCAGACATTTCTCTGGACTTAGTTACTAAAATACTAAAATACAGAAATCCAAAACTATGCTGCTGCTAGTGCGGCCTCCTGACCTCATATCTCTTCATTCTCAGCAATGGAAAACAAATTACCAAATGCTTTCTTTTCAGCAGGTCGACTTTAGGGGAGAGGAACTCCAAATCAATGATAGTGAATTTTTTGTTGAAATATTGAATGTAATCAAAGTAAAGTGAAAGTAAATTGAAATTTACCAGTTACACATGCGGGGGGGGGGGCTGGGGAGGTGGGGGAAGGGGGGAGGTATACCGTGATTCTTGGTGGTGGAATATGTGCACTGGTGAAGGGATGGGTGTTTGAGCATTGTATAACTGAGACTTAAACCTGAAACTTTTGTAACTTTCCACAAGATGATTCAATAAAAAAATAAAATTAAAAAAAGTGTCTGTGACTATAGAGATAAGTATATTGCAGGCCCTTTCCTCAATGAAGATTTTTTTATTTCTTAAAAAAGAACTAATTGGCACTAGAGCTATAGCACAGCAGGTAAGGCATTTGCCTTGCACGCAGCTGACCTGGGATCAATTCCCACCATCCCATATGGTCCCCTGAGCACCACCAGGAGTAATTCCTGAGTGCATGAGCCAGGAGTAACCACTGTGCATAGCCAGGTGTGACCCAAAAAGAAACAAAAAAAGAACTAATAAAAAATACACACCACCAACCACCAATATTGCCAAAATAAATGATATACAATGACAAAATTTAGGGATCCAAGCAAAAATTAGGATTCTGGAACATCTATACCTATTGCTAGAAGTCTGATAGCTTCCTAACATCTTTTTGATGAAATTAGTGACAAGACTAAAGAATGTGATTCGGTTTTGTTTGGGGGCCAAGCCCAGCTGTGTTCAGGGATTAGTCCTGGTTCTGTGCTCAGGGATCACTCCTGGTGGGGTTTATGGAACCATATGTGGTACTAGGGATTGAACCCAGGTGCGCTGCACACAAGGCTAGTGACTGACCCACTGTACTATCTCTCTAGATCCCTGTACTATCTCATATCCTGATGAATGTGATTTGAATCAATACTGTATAATAAAATATATCATCAACACCTAGATGCCCTCTATAATCCCATCAGCTAATCCTTCACAAACAAAGAAATATATCTAAAGTAAGATGATACAAAATTGTGCACAGTAAGAGATATGGTCAAGGTGCAAGGGAAACCAATGAATTTTATGTATCCACGCACAAAATGTTCACTAACATGATTCCAGTTTCCACATCACAACTAACCTTTAAGAAGTGATCGATTGTTGAGTTCATATCTTATTAAAGAATAATGCACAATTACCTGAAAATCCCATAATAACATTCCCACCTTTCCCAGAGGCATCTGCATGGGCCTGGATTTTCTTCACTTTTAATAAGATACTATAGTAAAACAAATTGATAAAAGAAGATGATATGGGAATTGGCTCCCTATTGATCCAATGGATTGATATGGATGAAGTTGTCTTGGACTTGACTGCTTGCTTGAATAATAACTACCTCTGAAACCCCTTTATATGAGCCACACTTTCTCTGAATTTAACCTCAGTCCACCAGACTTGGAGATCTACTACTGCTAGACTTTAGCTTCAAAAAACCATCATGATATCTGATGACAAAAAGGACAGAGATCACAGAGGTCAAGTATAAAAAGAAGGAAGGTGAAAAACAAACATCTTTGATACTATGAGGTTATAGTACATGCTACCCACGACCTCCCAGTCTCAGCTAAGCCTTTGTTCTTTCCCTCCCATGAATTCTGAAATTCATTCTATTTCACAGTTTTATAAAACTATAAACTGTCTCACTCTCTTAGACCATGATTAAAATCCAGTTGTTTATTTATAGGGTCATTTGTTGCTAAAACCGCTCCTTAAAAAAAATAATAATTGCTTCTTCAGATGGTTTTCTTCTATCTGTCTGAAGATGTCATTTTGGGATGAGACCATTCAAACTTGCTTAAATCTGAGCAATAACTCAAATAAAATGAGGTCAATGTAAATGACTACCCACAACGGGGAGAAAACCTGTTAAATTAAATCCAGAGTAAGTACCAACATATCATGTAGTGAGAGTTACATGTGTCAAATGAAGGAGTGTTATGAGGATTAATGAGTCCATTATTAAAAACGCTTTGGGATTCTTGGATGAATGGCATTGTTGAAAGTGGGGGTAGTGCTAGTGTTTACAACTGTAGTTAAATCAAGGCCTTGTAACAGACTCTGGGGAAATATTAGATAAAGCAAGGAATTTTATTATTGATTGTTGTATTTTATACTACATTTAGCAGTCCTGATACTGAATTCAGCAAAATGCGTAGGCAGATGCCTTGTCTGCTTTGCAAAGGTCTAAGAAGAGTAGTATAGACTCGGAAGTTCTCTACAAGGTGTCTTAGTCTGTGAAAGAAACACTGGAGCTTATGAAGAAATACAAGAACCAGTTTAACACAAATGCACTCTTACTCTCCATTACTGCTTATGTAACGATCTGAAGTCAAAGGTGGAGAATATTAAGGAATTCTCTATTGGGTGAAGTGCAGAACTGGTGAGAAACAATGACATAATTCTAGGCTATTTCCCTGTGGTGCTTAAGATATTTCATAGATCACAGAAAAGGAAGCCAATTGCCTGGTTGTTTCTCAACGTCTATAAATCTCTGATAGACTTTTAAATGACTGAAATGTTCTTCTCTTTTTCATCTGGCACTGAGCACACTATGAAACGCTCAGTTGAGACCATCCTATCCTTTAAGAGATCTAGAAAATTTCTTCTGTACCTTCTCAGAGACTTTTCTGTGTCTTGACAAACATAGGTGTTTGTTCATTTCCCCCTCCCCTTATATTGCTTATGCCTACTTATTCCCTGATACTTTCCCTCCATTTTACAATATAACTTAGAGATTATTTCTCATCAGTAAATAGAGTAGTAGATGGAGACATCTCATGATTCATATTGAACCCATGATTTTATATTGTACGTATACATTATAATTTATTCAACCATTGATGGAGTATAGATGGTTTTCAATATCTTCATGGTATGAATAATCCTGCAATTAGCACCCGTCTGAATATGGTACTGAGTATAGTAAAAATATGTCCAATATTTTCTACAGGACAAATTTTGGGGAATGAAACTCTTCTGCTAAACGGTACATGCTTTTAAATTTTATTAGCAATTCACCAAATGCCTTCCACTGAGATTCACTAATTGAACCTCCCAGCAATGTGTTAAAGAGACAAGGATTTATCTGCACCTTAAGAGATGGATAAGAGTTGGAATGGCATACAGAAAAGAAAGCAGAATTCTTGCAAAGAGAAATGGCTTGCTGCTACTCTGTAAGCATCATGAGAACAGACAGTGTATGTTTATAACCCAATAATACTATTCCTAGCACAATGCCTCAAGTATGTAACTATGAGATATTTGTGAATTACAGCAGACTAACAGTTCAGAGGTAGAAATAAAACCTAGACTGTCCAAGAGACTGAGAGTAGATCAAATAAACTAGGGTATTAATTAGGACTGATAGGAAAGAGACCCCCGAAAGTTGAAAATATGAATCTCTTCTCTTTAAACAATACTTCTGCCCAAGCTACTATTAGAGTGAGAATGAATACAAAAACTATTGTAAAATTTACTTTGAATATTAGTCTTCTGTAAGAAAGCATTGATCCTGTCATCTAGAAGAACATTAACTTGTGCAAGCTTTCCAAGCACCGGTCATTAGTTTTGTCAATATGCAGCCTTGGATCAGGATGTTTTAAGTCCAGACTAATGGTCCTGGCTGCCCTTAAGGTCAGCCAATTGCTGCAATTGCCTCACTGGCCAGCAATCTATCCTGACCAACAAGCTAAAAGAAATGATCAAGAAGAGATTTTCTGTCATCAGCCCATTTTGAATGTGTGAGACCAATCCAGGACTATAAGGGGAATAGAACTCCTGAGTTTAGTTATTGCTTCAATAATTTTAAATATATATATGTAATTACTGTGACGTGGGAAAACTTAGACTCTAAAGATTATGTAAATATTTCATATATATACACACATATACACATTGAGACATACAGACAGACAGACATACACACACACATACACAGAGGTATACACATGCTTCATTAAATACTATCTTCCAGGCACTGTTCCTATATTATTCCTAAACTTCTTAGCTCTGGGTTTAAATATTCTACAGACAATGAAACTGAGGTCTAGACAAGTGAATTGATTCTCCTATGACCACTTAGCTAAGAGGAAGTAAAAATTCCACCATAAGAGGCTCTAAATGTACACCTCTACTAGTCTGAGACTCAAATTACAGCACAAACCAAGAATCTGGTCATTACTATCCAGACCATTATCACACACTACTTTCTGCAGAGTGACTTACTCAATAGATGGTAATATTTATGAGCTACAACCAAATCTTACATGCGGGCCAACTCCTCTAAGTAACTTGTGATATTTCAACAATAACAAAAAACTGATTATGCCTTATATCTAGTAGTGGGGCATATTTGTAGAAGACAGAAACTTATTCTGGACATTGGGGATACTTCAGCATTTAGACTCTACATTTATCACAGTGTGCTGCCTGAAATGTTTTTTTTTTAATTTTGGTACCTGGCTCATTAGAGAGACCACTAGTCATTTAAAAACCAAATTGAGTTTAAATACATCTCCTTGACACATCTGTTTTGTTAAATGTATCCCACGAAACCAACATTAAAAGCCAATGCCATTAAGAGGGCATAAGGTAAGCTCATTTAGTTGACCAAATTGTATAACACAATGAATTAATATGGTAATATGCCTTTGGAGACCAGCAGCAGATAATAGAGGTGAACAGAGGAGCTCGAGCCTGGTTTTGGAAAAGCAAAAGCAATTCATCATTATGCTGTAACAATATGGGAGAACATTTCTCATTTCCCACTTGCCTGCCCCCATTCTGGAAACCTTTGGGTTGTACTTTTTTAGCACCTGCTTTGAATCTTGTGGCTTTGCTCAATCCAACTGCTGTGTTTTGGCTACTTAAAGGATTCTCTTCTTTGTCTTTTGAAGCAGTGGTAAATGAAGTGGCGATTTTGGTTAAAAGTGAGAGTTGGTGGAGCACGAAGCCATAAAACCATGTTCTTGTTGCCCTGTAGCAAAACAGTCTTCAGAGACAGAAGGTCAAGACAGGGGAAGAAGAAGTGAGAAACAGGCAGAACAGAAACCACCACGAGGATTCCAATTATCATTTCCTGGGAGTTGGGCTTCAACACAATGCTTTGTGCACATTGCTGATTTGGAAGACTCAGACCTCCCTCTTCTCAGTATTTTGCATTTGCTTCTATCTGCCAGAAAGAACCTAATTAAAGCTTATTGTGCCTACTCAGCGAGAATGTATCCCCCTAGCTGCTTTCAAAACAACAACAGCAAAAAAGTTATCTCAATGTTTTCCCTCAACCATAAATTAGATATGCTCATTATAGAAAATTTTAGAAGACATAGAAAGGCATAAAGGAGAAAAATGCAAAATCCTTTAAAGCCTTAGCTCTCGAAGATATCCTGTCAGTGTTTTAATGTATTTTTCTATAGCTGTTTGATTTATTATTAAATAGTCTCCAAAACAGGATTTGGGTTGTCTCATAATGATGCAGGAGAGGTGGTGTGAGTCTCTGTGCTGGTCCTCGGTTCCCTGGTTTGTCAATATTTTCAGGAATGAAAATATTGAGTAATAAAGATATTCAGACTCAGAGTTAGAGAGATAGAAAAGGTTATTGAAAAGAAGAAGAGAGAAACTCCCCAGCTGGGGAGGAACTTAGTATAGGACTAAATTCAACTATTACTCTTTTTGTAGGATTCTTTATAGAAAAATTGACTCTGTGGTTCTTATCAAGTGGCTGGATAGTTACTGAATGTGAGAGGGTTCCTGTTTGTTCCCCACAGACATTCTGTTAACAGAGTCCCTGTCACATTGTTAAAATAACTCTACAATCCCATATTCCCAGTTAGGGCAGTGGGACTGTCATCTTACGAGGGTTTGTTTCTGTAAAGTTCCTGTTTGCCCTGACTCAGTCATTTCAGCATCCTATGAGATAACCCAAATTCTGGGGCATCATTTAGTTCATTTGCCTTAAGTTATGGCCTTAGGAAGGTATCGACCCCCTCAGTTCCAAAGAGAGCCTGGGAAACTGCAAGAATGTTTAGAATATAGAATGAGGACAGCTCAAATGGAGTTACTCTCATCAGTGGGCAAAAGGAAACAGACTTCTGCTTTCATTAACGCACTTTTAATAATTTCTGAGGTTGAGCATTTAGGTTCTTCTTCCTTCTTTCAATCACAAACAGAGCAAGTACAAATACCATTCTTGGGTTTTTTAAATTTATTTTATTTTTTATGGGTAAGGATATTCACACAATACCCATCAGATAAGGGGTTGATATCAAGGGTATATAAGGCACTGGTTGAACTCTAAAAGAAGAAAACATCCAACCCAATCAGAAAATGAGGCGAAGAAATGAACAGAAACTTTCCCAAGGAAGAGATACGAATGGCCAAAAGGCACATGAAAAAGTGCTTTACATCACTAATCATCAGGGAGATGCAGATCAAAACAACCATGAGATACCACCTCACACCACAGAGACTAGCACACATCCAAAAGAACAAAAGCAACCACTGTTGGAGAGGATGTGAGGAAAAGGGGATCCTTCTACACTGCTGGTGGGAATGCTGACTGGTTAGGCTCTTTTGGAAAACAATATGGAAGCTTCTCAAAAAATTAGAAATTGAGCTCCCATTTGACCCAGCAATACCACTGCTGGGAATATACCCCGGAGAAGCAAAAAAGTATAGTCAAAATGACATCTGCACTTATATGTTCATCGCAGCACTGTTTACAATAGCCAGAATCTGGAAAAAACCCGAGTGCCCTAGAACAGATGACTGGTTAAAGAAACTTTGGTACATCTATACAATGGAATACTATGCAGCTGTTAGAAGAAATGAAGTCATGAACTTTGCATATAAGTGGATCAACATGGAAAGTATCATGCTAAGTGAAATGAGTCAGAAAGAGAGAGAGAGACATAGAAAGATTGCACTCCTCTGTGGAATATAAAATAACAGAGTAGGAGATTAATACCCAAAAATAGTAGAAATAAGTACAAGGAGGTTGGCTCCATGGCTAGGAAGTTGGTTTCACATGCTGGGGAAAAAGGCATCCCAGATAGAGAAGGGAACACCAAGTAAAATGTGGTTGGAGACCACGCGAGGGAAGGGAGATGCGTGCTGAAAGTAGACTAGAGACTGAACACAATGGCCGCTCGACACCTTTATTGCAAACCACAACACCTAATCAGATAGAGAGAATGAAAGGGAATACCCTGCCATAGTGGCAGTTTGGGGTGGGGGGAGACGGGACTGGGGAGGGTGGGAGGGACGCTGGGCTTACTGTTGGTGGAGAATGGGCACTGGTGAAGGGATGGGTTCTCGAACTTTGTATGGGGGAAACATGAGCACAAAAATGTATAAATTTGTAGCTGTACCCTCACGGTGATTCACTAATTAAAAATAAAATAAAATAAAATTGTGTCTCAGCCTGCCTTTTCAAGTTTGAGGATATAGAACTTGAACTCCCGAGCTTCTTAACTTCACTGCTCACAAGCCTCTCAAATCTGCAGTCTGACCACACAAACTTTTTTGTTTGCTAATTTGTTTGCTAATTCCATTTTTAGAAGAACCATAATAGGGCAATGATACCCATTTCTTCATTCCTAATTTTATTTTATTTCTTTTGGTTTGAGGACTATACCTGACAAGTGCTTGGAAATTATTTCTGGCTCTGTGCTCAAGAGTGACCCCTGATGGTGCTCAGAGGATCATATGCAGTGCTGAGCATCAAACTGGTTTCAGCCACATGCAAGGCAAGCTCCTTAGCCCCTGTATTATCTCTTCGACCACTGTTCCTGATTTTAACGGGAATACCTCCTGTGAGATGCATTTAACAGGATACTGCCTGTTGGTCAGGGACTCTACCTTTTGTCTTCTGTGTGTTGATTCCATAATATAGCCTGACTCTGTGCTCTGTCTTACCAATGATCTTCCCTTTGGGGGCTAAAATTAGCCAACCCATAATAATCACCATAAAGTTGACAAAAGCCAAACCTTCACAATAAAATTGACCAAACACATTCAATAAAGGATCACATATTAAGATGCATACAATGCACAAATAAATTGAATATAAGAAGTCTATAAGAATATTTTTAAAAAATCAAAATCAACCAGTGGTGAAAGAGTACAAAACAGAAATTCTGGGGATTTCAAGGCTGAAAATTTTTTATTTCCTCCTTGTAATTTGTAACTGTAAAATTTGACCCTTAAAGTTATAATTGGGAAAAAATAATGAGCACAAAAGAAAACTCACAAAGGTGAAGTTCTTAGCTGTAAGATTTGATGTGAACCAAAGGTGGAGGATTGCAATGGGGAAAAAAAGCTAGATAATTCAAACTTCTGTTGAGTTCAGCAAAATAATCTTAGAAGCATTAAAATAGAAATAGAAAAATGAAAACTCTTTAATGGCTTTATAAACATTTAATTGATTAAGGAATTGTATTTTATCAGTGACTGTTCATGGAACAAAGGATAAAAGATTTCCTCTGAAGACAGTTCATATTTAGAGGATGGCTTCTCTTTCTCTTCCTTTCCAGTTCTGGCCTAGAGGGAGCTAACTGAGCCAGAGAGACAGTTACAGAGGTTAAGCCTTGCATGTGGCTGACCCTTGTTCAATATCATGGGCACCTTGCATGGGCTCCATATGGTCTCGCATGCACCACTGGGAGCAATCCCTGAGTCCAGAGCCAGGGAGTAGCCCTAAACACTTTCAGGTATGGCCTCATCCTGTACGTGCCCTCCCTTCCTCCCCCAAAAGGGGACAACTAAACTACTTTCTGACTCACAGTAGAGTAGAACAGCATGGCTGCTTCCATGTCCACAATTCCTTTTGGAGCTCTGGAAACCCGAGGCAGAGCTGCCCTGAACACAAGCCAAGCCCTTGGCAGGGCCCTCTTAAACTTTCCCCTGGTACCATACTTAGAATACTATGAAAACCATCTCAAAGGGGAGAATTTTTATTTATTTATTTATTTTCTTTTATTGAATCACCATGTGGAAAGTTACAAAGATTTCAGTTTTAAGTCTCAGTTATACAATGCTCGAACACCCATCCCTTCACCAGTGCACATATTCCACCACCAAGAATCACAGTATAGTTCCACCCAGCCCCCCCCCACATCCCCAGCCCCCCACCCCACCTGTGTAACTGATAAATTTCACTTTACTTTCTCTTTACTTTGATTACATTCAATATTTCAACACAAAACTCGCTATTATTGTTTGGAGTTTCTCCCCGTTAAAGTCGGACATGCTGAAAAGGAAGCACTTGATAATTTGTTTCCCATTGCTGAGAATGAAGATATGAGGTCGAGTGGCTACACTAGTGGCCGCGAGGTTTTAGATTTCTGTATTTTAGTATTTTAGTAACTAAGTCCAGAGAAATATCTGCCAGAAATTGCATCATTGCAAACTTGTACTTCTCAGCTATATTATATTCCACATATGAGTGCAATCTTTCTATGTCTGTCTCTTTCTTTCTGACTCATTTCACTAAGCATGATACTTTCCATGTTGATCCACTTATATGCAATTTCATGACTTCATGTTTTCTGACAGCTACATAGTATTCCATTGTGTAGATGTACCAGAGTTTCTTTAGCCAGTCATCTGTTTTTGGGCACTCTGGTTTTTTCCAGATTGTGGCTATTCTAAACAGTGCTGCAATGAACATAGAAATGCAGATGTCATCTCTACTATACCTTTTTGCCTCTCCGGGATATATTTCCAGGAGTGGTACTGCTGGGTCAAATGGAAGCTCAATTTCTAATTTTTTGAGAATCGTCCATATTGTTTTCCAAAAGGGCTGAACAAGTCAGCATTCCCACCAGCAGTGAAGGAGAGTCCCTTTCTCCCCACATCCACGTCAACACCGGTTGCTTTTGTTTTTTGGGCTGTGGGCCATTCTCTGTGGAATGATATCTCATTGTTGTTTTGATCTGCATCTCTCAAAAGGGGAGAATTTTAAAGTGTCAAGGCATCTTGAAAAATATCTGCTTCCCTTGCTTCCAGACTCTGGTTCTAGCATCCTCGATACTCAGTGCAAAGTCAATCAATAATAGATGCTCTCCCATTTACTTTTAAAGGCTCCTAAATCGATTGTAGTCTTGTCTCATTCTGTGTCTTCTCAATCAACAGTTTAAAAGTCTGGTAATTAGCATGTGGGAATATCTTTTTAAAATTAAATGATGTCTTTAAAGTCAAAACTGTTCCAGCCAAATCCCTTCATCTTAAAAATGAGGAACAGGTGAGTTTAGGGATTCATTCAGGGTCTCTTGATTGAATTAATAAAGAGCTAGGTCTCAATAGTTGTGCTCCTTTACTAGTTTCCTTTCTGAAGAAGGTCAGTCGCAAACAAGTTTGTGTCTTCAAATTTATTTCTTCTGAGGTTTTTCCTAGCTAAGTTCTAATATTAAGAAAAAAAAGCTGAAAAATACTTTATGCTGATCTCTACTGAATTATTATTTTAAGATAACCACATCTAATTTAATCTAAAGTTTATGTTTTTTATTTTATCTGGCTGAACTCTTTTTTAAAATTTTTTTAAAATTTATTAATTTTATTGAATCACCATGTGGAAAGTTACAAAGCTTTCAGGCTTATGTCTCAGTTATACAATGCTCAAACACCTGTCCCTTCACCAGTGCACATATTCAACTACCAAAACCCCCATTATACCTCCCACCCCCCATCTCCCTGCCCCCCACCCCCACCTGCATAGCTGATAAATTTCACTTCACTTTCTCTTTACCTTGATTATATTCCATATTTCAACACAAAACTTACTATTGTTGTTGGAGTTTCCCCGCAAAAAACAGCCCTGCTGTCAAAGAAGCATTTGATAATTAGTTTTCCATTGCTGAGAATGAAGAGATATGAAGTTGCATGGCCACAATAGCGGCTGCGTGGTTTGGGAGTTCTGTATTTTAGCATTTTAGTAGCTAAGTCCAGGGAGATTTTTGTTAGAAATTGCATCATTTCCCTTCCTGGGGCAGCATGGGGCTACGGCTTAGTTCACAGCCTAGAGGCATTTCTGCAAGCAGCTGCTGGTACCAAAAGTAGTCTAGCTGGCCTCCGGATTGTTGTCGAGCAGCAGCAGAGCGGTCGCACAAACGTGTGGTCACCCAGTTCGCATCTCGGTGGAGAGCGTGCCGGTATCACCCACGCATCCCGCTGTTGCAAGTTCATACCTCTTTTTTTTTTTCTTCTAAAGTTTATCTTTGATGTGAGAAAATGTCTTTTCATTTTCCTCCTTAGCCACCTCAGGACAATAATAACAATATCTCAGTGACAGGGAGACAAATTCAAACTTCTGTTAAGTTCAACAAAATAATCTCACAAACATTAAAAGCAAAATGGGGGGGGATGGGATCATTTCAATGACATTATAAATATTTGACTAGTTAAGGAATTAGATCTTGTCAGTGACCCTTCATGGGACAAAGGACAAAAGATTTCCTTGAAGATAGGTCAGTTTAGATGATGATGAAGTTTCTATTGAAAGCAGATCTCTGTCTGGGGCATCTGCTCCCCTGATGGAGACTGACAGTTCAGCTTGCCTTAGCATTTCTCAAAATCCCCTTTGGCACTGTCCTTCATGGCCAGATATGTCTATGAGTCTAAGGGGATGAGATACAAAGAACTGATGTGTACAAAGCCTGTCTCACTTGCTTTGAAGAAAATTTCTTACCTTGAATTTTTTTCATCTTTTCTCTTTCCATTAGCTGCAATATGACCGTATGGATGACTTGCTTTGATTTAGTGGACAAAGTAAGTGCCCCCTCATGATGGTGGAGCAAAACTATTGTAGACATTGAAGTCTCTGAGTGACTACATAGAGAATAATTGCCCATCAGCCCAAACCATGAAAACTTTGATCCACATCACCTATGAGCTGCAGGGACTTTTGCTTAGCACCACTCCACCCTGACTAGAACTTACACAGTGAGCAAACATTCTTTTGCCCTTTAGAGCCACTAAGAGAGAAACTAAGGTCATCAGCTTGTCTGATGGACCAAGATATATTTTATTCTGTATTAGTCTGTACAGTGTCTGGAAAAGCCAGGCTGTGTTTTGCAATCAAAAGGGTCTGGATCATGTTATAAAAGGAAGCCAGTGATGTCTTGCCCATATTTTAAGATCTCAATCACCTAACAAATAATAATAATAAAAACATCTCCTCCTGTTTTCATAATTCCCAGTGAAAGAATTATGTGAGCAGGCAGAGGGAGAAAAAACATGAGAACTATGCTATGCATGTCAACGAAAAAATATTTATACTTCTGAAATCGTGATAGGGGACATTAACTTAAATCATAGTTGACATTATTAAAATATGTCATGTTGATCTTTTTTGTCATTCTTGCCTTTTCTCCACTACACTAAGAAAACTTTGTAAATGGGTCTTCTGGCAAATATGGGGAGGAAGAGAATCCTAAGTTCTTTTCCTCTCTTGCCATGTCCTTGAGCTCCAGCCTGATATTATATCTGAATTCCTATCTAACTGCAGCAGAATTGGGAGCCAACGGCCTGAAATCTTGGGTGTGCAAACCAGATCCTCCTGAAAAAAAAAAAAGAATGTTCTCTGAGGTTGTCTTCTTAGGGACCCAAGAGCCGGAAAATAATGCCAGTCATGTATACCAGCACTCTGTTCAGAGAACTTGGGAAGCTTTATGGAGCCTACTTCCAAAGAGAGGTCTCAGCTTCCCTCCTCTCCTGCCCTATCCTGCAGTGCAAGAGCTAGCCAGTTCCATCCCGCAGAGACCCCAATGGGTATCTCCCAGGAAAAATGAAGTGCTTGAAGCTTCCCATTCTTTTCTGCTTTTCAAAATCTCATGATTCCATAATTTTTATTGGAAAGTGTTTCTCTGCAATTGGGAAAACAAAGAACAATGAATTTCCAGCCTGAGTTCTCTTTCTCTCTTACTCTCCCTCTCTCTCCTCATTTCTAAGTTTATTGCTTCCAAACAGTATGTGGTGAAGGACTGTCTTAATTTTTTATCTATTTTTATGGTGGCTGTACCTGCTTTATTTCAAAGTTATAGTATTTCCATATCCTTACTAGTGCTTCATATCAGCAACTTTTTTTCTTTTTTTTCCATTCTAGTATGCTATGGTATCCCATTACAGTTCTAATTTAAATTTCACACTGAGCATCTCGCATACTTGTTTTGTGCCTTATGAGTTCTTTATGGTATTTTAAATTTTTAAAAACATAATATGAGACAGATACCCAAGGACAGTAGAAATAAGGGCCAAGAGGATTGGTCCATGATTGGAAGCCTGCCTCAAGCGCTGGGGGAAAGGGCAGTTGGGATTGAGAAGAGACCACTATGACAATTATGGTTGGAAGGAATTGCTCTTTATGGAAGATGTGTGGGCTGGATCGATAGTGCAGCGGGTAGGCCTTGCATGCCGCTGACCCGGGTTTGATTCCTCCGCCCCTCGAGGAGAGTCCGGCAAGCTACCAAGACTATCCCACCCGCACTGTAGAGCCTGGCACGCTACCCGTGGCATATTCAATATGCCAAAAAACAGTAACAAGAAGTCTCACAATGGAGACATTACTGGTGCCCGCTCAAGCAAATTGATGAGCAACGGGATGACAGTGACAGTTGAAGATGTGTGCTCAAAGTGGGTAAAGGGCCAAACATCATGGCGTCTCAGTATTCTGTCTTGCAAATGGAAATGCTGAAAAGGAGAGAGAGAGAGAGAGAGAGAGAGAGAGAGAAGTGCCTGCCAGACAGGCAGGCTGAGGAGTCGGGGGGAAGGTAGCAGGAGGGATATGGGAAAATACTGGTGGTGGGAAATGTACTCTGGTGGGGTGATGGGTGTTGGAACATTGTATGACTGAAACTCAATCATGAAAGCTTTGTAACTGTATCTCACGGTGATTCAACTAAAAAAAAATAGTTTTCATTGTAAGATAAAAATTGCCTAGCTATGTACAGACACAGATGTTAACTAGACAGTTAACATATTCAATATATTCAAATATCTAATCATTATGTTATGTAACTGAACTAATGTTATATGTAAATTATACCTCAATAAAAACCTAAAATTCTATAATATTATAAATTCATAATAAATAAATAAAAATACATAATAAATGGATACAAATAAAAACACAAATAAATACATTTCTAGCATACTGAAACTGGGCTGGAGCAATAGCACAGCTGTAGGGCATTCGCCTTTCATGCAGCCAACCCGTGTTCGATTCCTCCGCCCCTCTCGGAGGGCCCGTCAAGCTACCTAGAGTAACGCGCCCGCACGGCAGAGCCTGGCAAGCTACCCGTGGCATACTGTTTATGCCAAAAACAGTAACAAATAAATCTCACAATGAGAGACGTTACTGATACCTGCTCAAACAAATTGAAGAGCAATGGGATGACAGTGACAGTGACATACTGAGACTAAAAATTTATAAGGATGTGATGTGAAAGGTAGTACTTAATCATTTGAAACATATTTCTTGTTGATGATCTGTTTACATTAATTTAAAAGTGGAATTAGCCTAGCATATTTTTAAAGAATGATAATTTTTTTAATTAATGATAACTTTATTGCTCCAGAATATTAATACAAATAAAGTGAATATTAATAAATGCACATATATAATACATTTTATCTAATTCTTATAAATGGTATTCTAAGAAATGCATTTTGGAAACAAAATTTCTAAAGGGTTACAAAAAGCTTTTTCCTCAGTCAACTCTATCTTGAATATATCCCTTATCTAGAGACTTTGACTGACTTTAAGAATATTAATCCTCCCAAAATATCATTATTGGCTCTTGCATAATGTAAGGAGCTAGCACAACCTACATCTCATTCATGTTTTGGCAGTCTAGAGTCTTCAGCTTATAGCCAAAGCTTATGGTGGGCCTTGTGCAGATGCACTGTATAGCACTGTATAGCACTGTTGTCCCCTTGTTCATCGATTTGCTTGAGCAGGCATCAGTAACATCTCCATTGTGAGACTTGTTACTGTTTTTGGCATATTGAATATGCCATGGTATCTTGTCAGGCTCTGTCAAGTGGGCGGGATACTCTCAGTAGCTTGCCTGACTCTCCAAGAGGGACGGAGGAATCGAACCTGGGTCGACCATGTGCAAGCAAATGTCCTATCTGATGTGCTATCAGATTGTGCAGATGAGTAGTATTAAAACTTGTGACAAGATACGGGGCTGATGTTGTCTGTCATGGTAGTAGAAAATGCCAACTAATATAATTTTAAGCTCATCCTCTATCCAATCCAGACACCAGCTCAGATTACAGAAATCTCTTCCTTCCTTTTCTGGCAGTAGCAAAAGTCAACACAGCTTCTCACTACCAATAAAATAGACAGAGAGACCAATATATTTTTAAAGACCATACTCAGTGGTAGTCAAGTTGAAAGAGAATGTTTTATTGCAACCATTGATTATAAATTGTTCAACAATTCAAGCATTCTCCTTCCTTCCATCGTTTGACCTCCAAAATGCTAGGCATAATATGTGATGCTCCTCCTGGTAAAACAAGATTTTAGGAAGAAGAATGGCTTTATTATCAAATTAAAACATAATTATGAAAGGCTTTAATAGAACTGTGGTTTAAAACCAATCCAAGGTAATGAAAGATGATAGATGTTCTACTTTAAAAATGCACATTATAATCAAATCACAGGGATAGTTCAAACCAATGCTCATATTGTTTCTGGGCTTACTGTTTATTTGTTGTAACTGTACATTGTGACTCAGTTCTGGGAAGAACTTAACACTTTTTATTTTATTTTATTTTATCTTATCTTACTTTTTTGCTTTGGGGCCACACCTGGTGGTGCTCAGGGCTCTGTGTTCAGGGCTCACTCCTGGCGGTCTTGGGGGATCATACCCAGGTCAGCCACATGCAAGGCAAGCACCCTACTTGCTATACTATCACTCCAGTCCTTAGCACATGTTTTAAAGTAATGCTTTCCTTACCTCATATTGAGAGGAAAATCTTGTTGCCTTTATTCACAACATGAAGACACACACACACACACACACACACACACATACATACATACATACAACTAAAACATGCAGTTCTACATATCCCAAATTACTTTGGAAGTTCTTTTAAAAAGATGTATTTAAAAATGTATTCACTCTCCAGTGGGGGCTGGGGGGAAATCCTGAACTTTCTGTTTTTAATACATAAAAGATCCTGATTTTTTTTTTTTTTTTTTTTTTTTTTTTGCTTTTTAGGTCACACCCGGCAATGCACAGAGGTTACTTCTGGCTCTGCACTCAGGAATTACCCCTGGCGCTGCTCAGGAGACCATATGGGATTCTGGGAATCGAACCCAGGTCGGCCGAGTGCAAGGCAAACGCACTACCCGCTGTGCTGTCACTCCAGCCCCAAAGATTCTGATTTCTGAAGTCTACTATGATCACTGTGCAGGCTTCAAGTTAGTCTTAAAAAGAATCATTTGCTAAATCACTGTTTTACTGTAAGTTGTTCCCATCTCAATTATCTGAGATAATTGAGTTGGGATGGGATACACCTCAAGTCCAAACTACACCTCAAGTCCAAACTACAAATTTATTCTTAAAGCACTTCTAATATACCTCTTAAACCTTATTCATTATACAAATATCTAAAAATTGCTGAATCACTAAGAAATATTAACTTTAGCAGTACCTACAAAAAACCTGTTGTCTATATCAAATATTTAATTAGTAGAATACCCCAATAAACATTGGGTAGTACTCAAAATAATATTCAGATCTCCCAGCAAGACTTAGCACTAGGCAGATTAGACTAAACTTCCAATTTAGATCTTATCTTTCTTCCAAATCTCATTACTTCTTGGAAGATCTCTCATAAAATTTGTATAAAATAAGTTACATACATTACATTTGTTTTATTAGAAAGAGTTAGGTACAATGACCATCATACTGACTCATGAGTCATGCTACTCATTAAGGCTTCAACTATAAGTCGGGCTTACTGGTTAGACTGTGTGGCATGTTTTTATTCTGTTCTTCTAAATAGATTGCTGGAAATGTCCACCCTAACCTCAGAATCCAAATTCTAATGTGTTCTTCCCATGCTTTTCATTTATCATCAGTAGATTTCTTCTGATCAGTGGGTAGTATTGATTGATTGTGTGCTTGGGACACGCAGTGTGCTCAGGGATCATTCCTGGAGGTGTCTGGGGGACCATATGTGGTATCAGGGATCAAAGTCGGTAGGCCCCCCATGCCTAATGTTAATTATTAAAATTTAATTCTCACACTATAATGATACTTTCTCTCTTTTCCTCCAATTTCTTGATAGGTTTTCCTGGGGATTCAGAAAGATACTGTGGATTGTGGCTTAAGTGATGAAACTTTGCAAATATGAAGCCCTGGATTTGTTCCCTGGAAGAACAGCATCTCTGGGTGTGGTTCCCACAATAATTGAAAAAAAGAGTAGCTAATCTTAAAATTCACATATCTAAAGTGTAATTAAAATGTCTTTTAAGAGAAAAATGTAAGTGTCCTGGAAATTGTCCAGGCAGAATTCCCATGTGGACATACTAGGTTTGACAGAGATAGAGGCCAATGAAGTAGAACAGTATTTGCTAAGAGAATTTTGCAATATTTTCAAGTACAAACGTACCTGCAATGTGGAAAATGATTCTGCAGCCAGTTTTTCTCTTAAAACCTCATCACCGGTTCCCTCAGCCCAGTCACACACCATATTCCTTTCCTTCTACAAAGCCCCTTGAAGCTAAGTTTGGACCCAGCTCATCTATCACAACATTGATTCTGGCAAGATGTTGGACAGGATATTCTAGAACTGGATGTTGAAATTTGTTCCACAGACACAGAGACATCCAGACTCAGAACACTGACGACATAGGGGTGGGATGGGGCGTTTATGCCAATTCTGATCTCTGCCTCCCACCATGACAACTTTGTGCCTACCAGTTGAAAATATCTGAATTTTTCCAGAAAAACTTCTTGTTTATTTAAAATAACGGAAGGAAATCAAGAGAAAAAGAGAATGGAAAGTAATAGGTGAATAGGCATCAGGACTTCAGTTACAATAGTGATGTGAGTGAGTTATATACCCAAAACATAGACTCACAAGACTGAAAAGCATGAGATCTAGGCTGCAACCAGGGGAACTTTGTAATGTGCCTGTCCAGGTGACAGGTGGGGGTGCGATGGGGAGGGAACATGGCAACATTGGTGGAGGGAAGTTGACACTGGTGGTGGGATTGTGTTGAAATATTATATGCCTAAAACTCAACTATCAACTTTGTAAATCACATTTTTTAAAACTTTTTTATTTTATAAGTTACTTCACAATATTTGATTATATTTAATATTCAAACACCCATCCCACCACCATTATACCTTTGCACCACCAAATTCAGGATGTTTCCATCCCAAGCCTCAGTCCCTGTCCCAAAACACAAATGAAAGAATATATTTTGTATTGTCTGTTATGGCTGGAGTGATAGCACAGTGGTTGGTCATTCACCTTTCACGCGGCCAACCTGTGTTTGATTCCTCCAACCCTCTCAGAGAGCCCGGCAAGCTACCGAGAGTATGGACCCCGCACGGAAGAGCCTGGCAAGCTACCCGGGCATATTGGATGTGCCAAAAACAGTAACAATAAGTCTCTCAATGAGAGACGTTACTGGTACCCGCTCGAGCAAATTGATGAGCAACGGGATAACAGTGACAGTGATTCTGTTATGAAGAACTGCTGAACATGCTTACAAAAAAGTATTCATATAGAGAACAGTGTGAAAATTGTTCTATTTTATCAGGAGCCATTAAGACATTCTATAGGATATCACTAACATGTTGTTAAAGTTAGGGTGATGTGAGCTTTGGTATATATATATATATCTGAAAGTATGTATATATGCATATATACATATTTCCCTCAATGATTTGTTGCCTACTGTGTGAATCCCGCCAAATATGGTGTGGTAATTATGAAAAATGGGTAGGGAGTGTCTTATGATGTGTCACGTGGCCACGAAAGAAGCTGCGTATATGTGTTCACTCATATGTGAAGCTCGGACCGAGTGTGTGGAAAGTGGCCTGGAGCACGATGGCGGTTGGGTTGTGGAGGTCGACTGCCAGGGTTGGGTCCCTTGGAGCGGGAAGGGCTCTCACCCACCCCTCTCTGGGGTGCCCTGAGGTAAATCACATTTCTTTAAAAATAAATAGACAATTCTGCTGCTAAAATAATAATTGTTGCATGAACGTTTGTGCAATCGGAGGCGCTGAGATAGGAACGCGGAAGAAATGCATTGATTGGAGGACTAAGGCTCGCTCTGGCTCTTAGCAAAGGCAGAGGGCTTCGTGGACCTCCTTTTATTGATCATGGTAGCTCTAAAGGACGCAATATAGTGAGGTCACCAAAGGCATCAAAAAATGTTACAGGGAGAACATTGAGACAACGGAAACATATTGTTTCCTTGTATGGGTAGGCCTATAGCCTCGGGAAAAGAATACATAACTGAGAAGGAAAAGATACAAAACCGAAACTGAAACCTTCTACAGGCACCTGGATTTACATCCCAAAGACAAAGCTGGGCCTGCACCTGAAATCTACAATTTACAATATCAAAGGTCAGGCCTGGCTAACACTATCTGCATGTCAAAGACCAGCCAGGCTTCTGTGAGAGAAGGAAAAACTGCTCTTTTCAGTATTCTGAAATTATTTTTCTGAAGGCAGTTTGAAGGGGGAAAATGTTCAGCTTCATCCAAACCAGTCAGGACACACGAGAAATCTCGCCCATTTTCATGGGTCCCTGTGTTCCTGTCCATAGTACGGTACAGTATACATGGGCTCGCCCTGATAGCTCAGTCCAGCCCCAACAAATAATGATTTTTTAAAGTAAAAAAGACTTGACAGTTGCTAACTCAGATACCACTGTGAGGCTTTGGAGGGCACCACTGGAGCAGATTCTGGCAACGAGTCAGTTTCCAGGTAGGGCCTGAAAATCCACAGCAAAGGAATGTCAGCCTTGGTGATTTCCTCTCTGCTCAGACCTGGTGGATAAACATGGAATGATTCTGCCTTCAGAAGTCCAACCATGGACAAAATCTCATGTTCATCATCTTCGTGACCCATCAGAACCATTCTATGAGACAGATTGCAGAGCTGGAGACAGAAAGACCTGGAAACACTAAATTGCATTTCTAAGCCTTGCTTAGACTTACACACACACACACACACACACACACACACACACAGAGCTGACAGTGATACACATACTTGCATGAAGACTGAAAAATGAGTAGGACACATCAGTCTCTTCTCCCTCTTCTCTTCCTCCTTCTTTCTTCTGTGGCAGCCAAGTTTGTTCTGTTGCTGCTACTCCTTTTATTCACAAGGAGAATTATTTCACTTTTTGCTATTGCTACTGATTTCTCCCCATTCTGTTAAATAAACTCCCCAGATTCCCATCCAGGATGCAGGCCATATTCCCAGCCAATTCTGTACCTTCTTCCTTCCCCTCATGCCCATACCTTCAAAGCTCCAGGTTGGGATACATATTATTCTTCCCATATTTGACTCACACTGATTCATCAGGATAGGGGTCCGCCCACACCGCATCTTTATCTGTGGAACTCCAACTTGATCTCAAGGTTCTTCTCACATCAGTCTGAACTGCCAGTATTCCTCAAAGTCATTGATATTCCCCCCAAAGTGGAATGAACCATCAACGCTCAGACCTCTGCCTTACTTACAACACATGCTCAATTCAAACTGAGCATCCCCCACTCCCAAAACACACATGGCATTCTTTATGCAGCACACTTGAAAAAATAGATGAGGGGCTGAAGCGATAGCACAGTAGGTAGGGCATTTGCCTTGCACGCAGCCGACCCAGGTTCGATTCCTAGCATCCCATATGGTCCCCTGAGCACCGCCAGGAGTAATTCCTGAGTGCATGAGCCAGGAGTAACTCCTGTGCAACGCCGGGTGTGACCCAAAAGCAAAACAAACAAACAAACAGATGATTGACTGGTTAACTAGATAGAAGAGAAGAAGAGGACAGCATTCCAGAATATTTGTGCTGCTCTTGGTTTTCATGTTGTGGCATGCATTTTCTCATAAAAGAAAAAGAAATGAATCCTGGATTTTACTCAAGTGGAAAATGTTTCCAGACTTGCTTTTCCCGCATAATTTCACACGTGCTCATTCTATGAATTTTTAAAATCTTACACTCAGCATGCTCAGAACAAATCTTAACAAAAACACAACAGACAGCCTCGGGCAGCACCTTCATTGGGTGTGTTAGCAACAAGAAGTGGAGGGTGTGGGAGGGGAGAACTTGGTGTAAGAGCAGGCGGCCTTTACACATTACTTATCTACCGTCCTGCTGAAGCATGTGGAATCAGCATCTCCATGCAGCAAGTGAATGAACGGTTGACTCAGGATCAATTCGATTGCAAAACCATAGGCCCTGAATAATTCAGAACATAAGCTGTCTTGTTAAATAAGCCACAGCTTTGATGGCAAAGAGGAACGCACTTCACAGAGCTGATTACTCCCTCAGTGTCCTCTACATTGGGATGGGAATAAATGCTTTCTCTAGGGTTCTCTGACACAAAGGTCAGACAACATTCCTTGTAAGTTCTGTGATAAGGGTGATGTCTTACTTCTCATCCTTGTTCCAGTGCCTAGCAAAGAGACAGAGGAAGTGCTGGACAAATTTCTAGGGATTTGGAAAAATATAACTGTCTTGAGAAATGTCAGGACAAATTCTCCCTTAGACATGCCAGGAGATGTAGGAGAACAGATCCGAGAAAAATTGCAGAGCTTCAGAGAGGCATTTTTCAAAAGGGACCAACAAAAAATGCGAGGAGCATTGGAAATTAGCAAGTTAATTAATTATCTTGCTAATTGATAAACCTTTATCATAAAGCTCGGTATTGATGAACCACAGGTACCACACAGATGCTTAAGGAACAGACCTGGTGAGAAAAGAGCTTAACCAGCTGAGCTGGAGCTGTGGGGCAGGGCGAGCCTGCACTTCTGTCCTGAGGGTGGAAGTGAGGGAAAACCTCCCACCCTGGAAAGTGCAGGCTGCAGAGCTTGAGCAAGCTTTCCTTCTGGAGAGCCTGAGCACCAGGCACTGAGGCTGTTAGCCATTCGCCTTCTCCTTAAAGGCCTGTTTGCCACTCCTCTTGACTGAAACTCAGTCATGAACAACTGGGTATGGAGCGATAGCACAGCAGGTAGGGTATTTGCCTTGCACGTGGCCAACCCGGGTTTGATTCCCAGCATCCCATATGGTCCCCTGAGCACCGCCAAGAGTGATTCCTGAGTGCATGAGCCAGGAGTAACCCCTGAGCATCGCCGGGTGTGACCCAAAAACAAACAAAAAAATTAATCATAAACAACTTTGTAACTATATCTCATGGTGATTCAATTTTTAAATATTTCGTTTTTTCTGAGATACTATGTGAGGAGTATCAAAACTACCTGAAAATACAAATAGGGCTGAGGAGGTAATACCGTGGGTAGGGAGGGTATTTGCCTGGTGAGCCGCTGACCAGAGTCGATCTTCAGCACTGCATCTGATTTGCTCAGCCCCTTCAGGAGAATCCCTGAGCACTGAGATAGGAGTAAGCCTGCAGCACCACTGGATGTGACCAAAATTAGAAAAACATAAAAATAAACAGAAAAGATACAAAATAAACAAAACCACTATCTGAGTATTTCTTCTCTGCTCAGAAAACAGCAGAACTAAAAGGATGCCTTGGTTGTTCCCTCGACCCAGACTCTCAGAGGGGCTTAAGCTGTGAACAGCAAAAGAACTTACCAAATAGTGAGGTGTTTGGACAAGACCAAGTAAGAGTTCATGAGAAAGGCCACAGGGCATGGGGCTGGAGCAATAGTATAGCGGGTAGGGAATTTGCCTTGCACACGGCCCACCCGGGTTCAATTCCCAGCATTCCATATGGTCCCCCGAGCCGCCACCAGGAGTAATTCCTGAGAGCAAAGCCAGGAGTAACCCTTGTGCATCACAGGGTGTGACTCAAAAAGAAAAAAATGGCCACAAGTCAGAGGGACCCTACAGAGTCCTTAGGTGACATACACCCGGCGCAGGCCTGGGGGAGTCTCTTCTATTCCTTAGGGAGTGGAGGTATGAGACACCACTGTTTTCATGGTCCCAGGGAGCTGAGCAGGGAGTGGCACAGGTGTGGGGTACAGGGATGGAGACACCAAGTTAGATCTGGGGAGTGAGCGAGTGAGAGGGCAATGTGTATAGGTAGGAAAGAGTATTCCTGGGCATTTCCGTGAGACCATTCCTATACAAGTGGACAAACAGGTCAGAAGATTTTTCCATGGGGACTTCAATAACCACCTAGAAAATTCAGCTCTGTATCTAGTTCCATATAATACTAGATAAACTATTTATTTCTGTGCTGTTCTATGTCCTCATTTTTAAGTTTCACTGATTAAGGGGCAGAGGGAGCATTCCAAGTGTTAATTCTAAAGGCATTTTTTGGCCTAATTTCTGACATAAAACCAATCCAAGTTAGCCACGGTTTAATTTAATTATAATTAAGTCTTCAGCTCTTCTCACTCAGGTACATTTTATCTCTTCTGGAAGCATCAGTTTAGCATATGAACAATGAATAAATGCTTCCCCTCTAGAGTGTATATTTATGAGTCTGAGCTTACATTAATTTTACTGTGTCATGAAACTGGAATTGTATGCATGAGGTAATGTAAGGCAAAGATATAAACCAGGACACAGAACAATCTATTTGTTTAGGATCCCTTGCCCCCATCCAATCACACAGAGATAAAAGTACTCACTTTCCCAAATCTGAAGCAGTTGCATTCAATTACATTCCCCCTCTGCCAGTTAATTAGAAATCAGTTTGTGATGTCACCACATCACGCTTGGGCATATAGTCATCAGAGGAATCAGACAAAACAACGTGGCCGCCAGAATTTCCAGAGCTGAAGAGTGAGGTGCTGGCTCCTTTCAGAAAGTCTTTCCAGAACACTTGGGGAAAACTGGAGTTATTTTTTTGCCACGAACTCTTCTTACTAGGAGAGCCGCATGCCAGAAAGTTCATCAAAGATCCCAATTTCCTTCAGAGACTGAGCGATCTGTATTGATTAAGACTCTCAAAATACAGAAGAAATGTGAAATTTTTGTAAGAGTGCTGAGCTCTACATCTAGAACAATCTAGAACAGGAGACGTGTCAAAGATAGACACACGGCTAGCTTTCTAGAGCTCAAGGAAAAGAACCCAAATGAACACATGCCTGGTAAAATGGCAAAAGGCCTAGTGAAGGCATCTATGTGTGTGTGTGTGTATGTATGTGTGTATGTGTGCATGTGCGTGTCTGTGTGCATGTGTGTGTATGTGTGCATGTGCATGTCTGTGTGTGTGTGTTTGTGTTTGGGTCACATTTTGCAATGCCCAGGGTTTACTGCTCCTGGCTCGGCACTCAGGGGATCACTCCTGGAAGGGTTGGGGGGTGGGGGGCGGGTATTTGTGGTATTGGAACTTGAACCTGTGCAAGCTACCTAAAAGACAAGTATCTTAACTCTGTGTCTCTCTGGAGGCATTTTGAAAAGTCCTCCTCTATACCAAACCACACATGGACCTTTAGGAAGATCTAATGCATTGGTTGAGAGATTTTAATCCATTGGAACCCTCTTTTTAACTTGGTATGAAAGTGTTATTCAGTTTACTCTCCCAGAGTATGGGAGAGTCTCCCAGGTAACTCATGTGAGTCACATGCCCCCACTTGGATGTAGGTAGTAGAGACCACAGGTCCAGATTAAATACAAAATCCATTCCTAATGACGATGGAAAATAATCACAGGAGTTAACATTTGTGTATGGGTGCACAGTTTGAAGCAGTGTACCTAGCACTGCCTCTATGATACCACCAAGATGAAAAGCTGATAATGCCGATTTCACAGATTTGGGAAAACCAAAGCACATAAGTGTGGTGTCAGTTCCCCAAGGCCTCATGCGAGTTGGGTTTTGACCAAAGTGCCAGATTTCAGTACCCAAGCACTTAGCCCCATGCTTTGGATAAAAGGCAAGTGTATGGAAGGCTAAACCAATATTTCACTGTATCACTGTCATCCCATTGTTCATCGATTTGCTCAAGCGGGCACCAGTAATGTCTCCACTTGTCTCAGCCCTGAGATTGTAGCAATCTCTCCTTACTCGTCTTTCCCAATGATTGGAGGCGCTTTCAGGGTCAGGGGAATGAGACCTGTTATTGTTACTGTTTCTGACATATAGACTATGCCATGGGGAGCTTGCCAGGCTCTTCCATAAACCAGGATTTAAATAGGTAAATTCAAAAAGTGCAGGAAGAGATGTTGACTCACCCACTGGTCCCACTCTATCAATCCCTGACTAAATCTCCCAGGAGATGCACACCAACCAGCTAAAACTTATGGAATCACCAGTCCCCACATCTAAAATCTCTAGGGCATTTTCAGGAGGCAGGCAGGCCAAGTACCCAGTTCACTGAAGCCCCAGCAGCCCACCCACACCCCACCACTGCAGTCATGCCAAGGGCTCCGCTTCAGTACCTCACAAATATTCTCTGCTGAGAAACCAAATGGCAAATAAGTTCAGGCATCCCAGTGCCCAGACTGAGAACTCTGGTGGTTTTTAGAGTTGAGGTGGGTAGTGTCTCCCCAAAACTCCAAACTTCCCAAAGTCCTGACAGCCACACTTACCTCCCACAGCCATCACTATCTCAACTCATTAGTCCAGACCATAGATCTTGAAATATCTGGACCTCGAGGTCACATAGGCCAAGCAACATCTCCTAAAACAACAAACAGCTTAATAAATTCTTAGACAAAGACTTAACCCTGCAATCAGATATAACAATTTTCACATAAATTGATCTTTTATATTTATTTATTTTGATAGTGGAGCTTTGTTATCTAAATCAATTTTAATCCTAGAATTATATCAACAATGATGGCTTTTTTTCTACATTAAAATAAATAAGAATTTTTGGCGCATATGCTGCCTGAGCCCATGTGTTGCTTGTGCCCACATGGCCAACCACATGTGGTGCCTGAGCACATGTGTCGTCCGCATCTTCCCTCTTGAGATGTGTACTTTCATGCTTCCATACTTTTGTGTCTAAAGCTCGGTTGTGTGTAGGGGCTCTCTCCACCCTTGGAGAAGCCCGCGTTCTCTCTTGAGCACATTACTCTTCTCTTTCTCTTTTATCCCTTCCTCCTTCCCTCAAACACCTCTAAATAAAATCTGTTTACTTAAAAATAAATAAATAAATAAAATGAATAAGAATTTTTAAAAAGAACAATTTTTTTTCAGAGCAGGAGAGGATGAAAGACACCCACCACTGTAGTGGCATTGTTAAGAACCTGGGAGATGATTGGGGGCACATCTGTCACCAGGCTGAGAGCCCCTCATCACAGAGACCTTAGGTCCTGATCCCATATGCTGGGCCTATCACCCCCGGAAGACAACTCCAACACCAAATATATCTACAGATTTGCATGCAATTTGCAGCAACTGGATGGAAATAGAAGATATCATGCTGAGTAAAGTCAGTCAGAAGGTCAGGGACAGATACAGATTGATCTCTCTCATGTGTGGGATGAAAAGATGAACAAAAGGTAGCAACAAAGGCCCAGAGGCAACATAATGGGAGAACTGACACACAATTGAGTTGGGGAATGGAGTCGGGTAGAAGGAGGGTTGGGTCCTTGGGAGAGGGAGGTGGGTACACTGGTGATGGGTCTGGTGCTGGAATTATGTGTGTGAGAAGCCATTGTTAAAAGCATTGTAAACCACAGAATCTCAATTTTAAAAAATTTTTATTAAAGATTTTCTACAGATGTGGAGGGGAGATAATTGCGTCTTGGATGCTTCCTTGCGTACCATTGTTCTAGCTATCACATCAGCACACTAGCAGGAAGATAGGAAAGGGAGAAAGCCCTGGGTGCAAGTGGAACTCTTCCCTTTCACGAGAAAGCAAGAGTTGTTTGGAGTTCCCTATGCCTTGGAATTTTGCTGTTGCCTCACTGGTCAGATTGGCATCAACACTGCTTCAAAACACATGGGAGTTTTCAACAGACATGTGACTGCCCTGTCTAAAATGGGAGCCACAAGGGGCTGGAGTGATAGCACAGTGGATAAGATATTTGCCTTGCATGCGGTCGACCCGGGTTCGATTCCCAGCATCCCATATGGTCCCCCCAAGTGCCGCCAGGAGTAATTCCTGAGTGCATGAGCCAGGAATAACCCCTGTGCATTGCCGGTTGTGACCACTCCCCCCCCAAAAAAAAAAAACTAAAATGGGAGCCATGAGCACCAAGTAGAGGATGTTGGGAGGACCCATTCAGGTTGGAAGATTCGAGCTGAAACTAGACTATAGACCGAACATGAAGGCCACTCAATACTGCTATGGAGGCTACAATACCCAAAAGGAGAGAGAACAAAAGGGAATGCCCTGCCGCAGGGGCAGGGTGGGATGGTGGGGGATGGGGTGAGGGTGGTGAGAGGGATACTGGGATTATTGGTGGAGGAGAATTGGCACTGGTGGAGGGATGGGTAAACGATCACTGTGTCGTTTACCCATACAAATGCAAACACAAAAGTTCATAAGTTTGTAACTACATCACAGTGATTCTCTTATAAAAAAAATTTTTTTTAAATGGGAGCCATGAGTATGAGAGAGGAGAGATAGATAATTAGGTAAGAGAATCACTATCTTTGCCAACTTTAAGCGTATGTGAATCGTGCTTGAAAAAAATCTTCTAAAACATGACAGGAAAAGCAGGTTGTAGGGCTGGGGAGATAGGCCAGGGATTAAGGTGTATGTCTTTCACATGGCCAAGCATAGTTTGAATCTTTAGCACCATATACAGTCTCCAGAGAACCACTAGAAATGATTCCTAAGCAGAGTGTTTCCCCCTCTTCTCCTGAAAAAAAAAAAGAGCAGGTGGTAGACACCTGTCATTGTTCAGCTGTGGGGCACGGGGCATGCAAACAGCACATTTAGGCAAGTGAGTCATCACCTGGTAGTCCCTCTCTGGGAGAAGCAGACAATGAGGCAGGAACCAAAATGAAAAGATAAGGATCATCTAGGTTGGTCTAGAAAGAGCCCTGGTTCTGTCCCCTCGACCTCCCCCAACTGGATTTCTAGATAATAGGCTGCAGTGGGCAAAGGAGGTTATGACACTTGGGGAACCAGATTGGAGGACAGATAGCTCATGGTCTGTCCTGAAGAGCAAGACATCCTCATAAGAAAGACTTGACCAACCACATTTTACTTGGTGGTCCCTTCCCTGAGTTACCCAGAACCAAGTAAAATGTGGTTGGAGGTCATGTGGGGGAAGGGTGAGGCGGGTGGAATACAGACTAGAGACTGAACACAATGGCCACTCAACACCTCTATTGCAAACCACAACACCTAATCAGAGAGAGAGAACAAAAGGGAATTCCCTGCCATAGTGGCAGGGTGGGGTGGGGGGAGACGGGCCTGGGGAGGGGGGGAGGGATGTTAGGTTTACGGGTGGTGGAGAATGGGCACTGGTGAAGGGATGGGTTATTGAACTTTGTATGGGGGAAGCATGAGCACAAAGATGTATGGATCTGTAACTGTACCCTCACGATGACTCTCTAATTAAAAATAAACTAATAAAAAAATACTTAAAAATAAAAAAAATATATTGATGGAATATTAGTTGTAAGCCTGTCTCATGAGCAGGCGGGGAGAGGACAGCTGGAATAGAGAAGGGATCACTAAGAAAATGATGGTTGGAGAAGTCGGTCGGGATGGGAGATGTGTGCTGAAAGTAGATAAAGGATCAAACATTATAACTCTGATATCTGCATTGCAAACCATGATATCTGCATTGCAAACCATATGCCCAAAAGTAGAGAGAGAGTATGGGGAATATTGTCTGCCATGGGGGCAGGGGGAGGGTTAGAAAGATGGGGTATACTGGGGATATTGGTGGTAAGGAATGTGCACTGGTGGAGGGATGGATGTTTGATCATTGTGTGATTGTAACTCAGACATGAAAGCTTGTAACTATCTCATGGTGAATCAATAAAATTTTTTTAAAGTTCAAATAAAAGAATATTTATAACACACACACACACACACAAAAAGAAAGACTTGACCACTGAGCTAGTGGTCAAGTGGGAAATGGTTACCTTTGCTAAAGGGGCCACATGCTCTGATACTGTCTCCAAAGAGCATCTCTTTACAGGCATTCTGCAGCACATCACGGGGGCTCTGGTTGCCCACAGCATGGGAGGGCATGAACCTCTGAGTTCCACTAATAAGGAGAAAGCTGCAAAGAGCTTCATGCTCCCAGTGTCAGAGCTTTAAACTCCTTCAGTAAGGAAATCCAATTTTATTGGCATAAAAATGGGCATGGATACATGTAATGAACATATGGCAGTTTGTCCAAGCACAAAGAAAGAGTCTGGAGATGATAGTGAGCAAGGGACAGAGGCTGTGGCTGCAACACAAATAAGCATTGCTCCAACATTTCATCTCTGGCCAGTTCTACAGGAAAACTATCAAGAGCTGCATGTAAATCTGTGGAGTCAAATGCAGTGAACCTCTGCTTCGCCTCTGTCTTTGGTCACCACCTCTTTGCCTGGCTCCAAGTTTTGATAAATGGTTGTATTGGGCTCTTGGTAGAACTGGTTTTCTAGCTCTTACTAGAATGGCTTCACTTGAAATGCATCAGGAAATGAGGATTTGCCTACCCCTAAAGGAATTTTCCACGAGGTAAACCACTAATGACCCTCAGTGATTTCATCCCTTCCAGACGCAAACCTACCCCTTCCAGATGTCGCTCCAGACCTGACACTGAACCTCCGCTTGACCAGCAGCCTCAATGATCACATTGATGAGATGCTTATTCCTTGAGGAAATGACAAAGGCAAGCTTCCAAACGGCATTTGGAAAATGCAATCTATTGTCATCTAGAATTTGCCAAGTGCCTAAAAGTACAGTTCCTGTAGGGTGAGGGACAGGAAGAGGAAAGGGAAGGCTTTTCCCCTCTGCGATGTGTTGCAAACCTCTGAAACCTGAGACATCTTCGGAGAAGAATCAGGCTTGCTTCAGTGCTGTGACCCAAGGCCAGAGTTCTCTCTGCTGAAGGGGCAGACTGATTGATTTATCTGGATACATTCATCCCCTGGGCTTGATATTAGAGGTACTATATTATGTGTGGCTAAAAAAACAGAAATGTTGTTTTGAAGGCCAGATGTCCAAAATTGAGGTGAAAGCTTCCTCTGTCTCTCTACCCATTTATACGTCCACATTTGTGCTCTCGCACCACACACACACACACACACACACACACACACACACACACACACACATGCCCTCATCCTACAAACACTTCAATCCAAATTTGGATCCAAGGTAAATAAAATCTATCTTGATTTTATCTCCTATTACAGTCTGTAGAAATATCATCCCTGAGTTTCCATGATTTATTCTGTCTTTGTAACATACACCCAGGAATCTAATTTTCAAACATGTACACTCCTCTCTTTGGCTTTCAAATTCTCAAGTTCCTGTGAATGGAAGGGAGCTATAATCTTGACTAGTAAAACAACATTTTTCCCTTTTGTTTTTATTATTATTATTTATTGAATCACCATGAGATAGACCACTACAAAGCTGTTCATGATTACTTTTCAAGTATACAATGTTCCAACACCCATCCCTCCACCAGTATAATTTCCCAGCACCAGTGAACCCAGTTTCCCTCCCACCCCTTCAAGCCACCCTTCCATCCCCACCTGCCTCTATGGCAGACACCTCTCTTCTCTCTCATAAGAGAATGTTTTTATGGAACTAAATCCCCAGCTATTACAGGGATTGTTCACTAAAATAATCAACTGGAGCAAAAACAGGATTAACTGGGAGAACAAAGGTTAGGGTAAAGCCTGCACTTAGTTTTCATGAAACAAACAATTCTATTGACTCTTCAACTTTTTGTTCCGAGCCCTTCCTGTATCATTTTGTATTTGATGAAGATGAAATGGAACAAGGTCACATGGCATGTCGTTTATGATAGCCAAGCATTATGGCTGGTTAGGGAAGCAGATCAAGCAAAGGAGACTCACAAATATGCTTGCTGTAAATTCCCAGCACCTGTTTATAATGCACTTTTCCTGAGAAAACAGCTCCCATAACATTATATGGCGTATTTCATGAATGCTATTAACCATCCTTTTGCACTTACAAATTTAAAAGGATTTAAACTTTACAGACAATTCATAGGTTTATAAATTGAAAGCCACTGAAATAAATCATTCTTTGTAATGAAAAGGGGGGAAGGCATGATATAATTTCTATTTGTCAAGGTATAATGATGTCACCATCCATTTATCCTCTGCACTTAAAGGTTGAAGCTATTCAACAAATCTCTCCTCAGCCAAATTCATCGAAAGCCTTAATGGAGGCCACAGCACAGGTTTCTGATTAGTTCACAGATCACTTGCCAATTAGAATAGAAGGCAAATTTGGGTTTTTTTTTTAAATCCTATGTAATTTATTAGAATAATAACCCTAAAAGTCCCACATAAAAGTGGGACCTTAAAAAAGAAAAACTGTGTTATCACTTTTAGATGATCTCTCCGAGCACTGCTTTTATCCCAATCACTGTCATTTTGTCATTTAATCACTTATTTAGCTAATCATTGAAAAGGCAGAATATGGGGTGTTGTGGTTTGTAATAGGGGTGTTGAGTGGCCATTGTGTTCAGTCTCTAGTCTACTTTCAGCATGCATCTCCCTTCTCGTGCATGGTCTCCAACCCACATTTTACTTGGTGTTCCCTTCTCTATCTGGGATGCCTTTTTACCCAGCATGTGAAACCAGCTTCCGAGCCATGGAGCCAACCTCCTCGTACTTATTTCTACTATTCTTGGGTATTAATCTCCTACTCTGTTATTTTATATTCCACAGAGGAGTGCAATCTTTCTATGTGTGTCTCTCTCTTTCTAACTCATTTCACTTAGCATGATACTTTCCATGTTGATCCACTAATATGCAAAGTTCATGACTTCATTTCTTCTAACAGCTGCATGGTATTCCATTGTATAGATGTACCAAAGTTTCTTTAACCAATCATCTGTTCTTGGGCACTCGGGTTTTTTCCATATTCTGGCTAAGGTACATTGAAGACAAGGCCAGCAAAACCCTCCATGACATTGAAGCCAACCGTATCTTCAAAGATGCCACTGGCCAAGCAAGTGAAAACAGAGATAAATAAATGGAACTATCTCAAACTAAGAAGCTTCTGCACCTCAAGAGAAACAGTGATGAAAATACAAAGACAATCTACAGAATAAGAAAGGATATTTACGCAGTACCTATCCGATAAAGGGTTGATATCAAGGATATACAATGCACTGGTTGAACTCTACAAGAAGAAAACTGCCGACCCAATCAAAAAATGGGGTGATGAAATGAACAGAAACTTTCCCAACAAAGAAATCCAAATGGCTAAGAGGAACATGAGAAAATGTTCAACATCACTAATCATCAGAGAGATGCAGATCAAAACAACAATGAGATACCACCTCACACCACAGAGACTGGCCCACATCCCAAAAAACAAAAGCAACCAGTGTTGGCGTGGATGTGGGGAGAAAGGGACTCTCCTTCACTGCTGGTGGGAATGCCGACTGGTTCAGTCCTTTTGGAAAACAATATGGACAATTCTCAAAAAATTAGAAATTGAGCTTCCATTTGACTCAGCAATAGCGCTCCTGGAAATATATCCTGGAGAGGCAAAAATGTATAGTAGAGATGACATCTGCATTTCTATGTTCATTGCCACTCTGTTTACAATAGCCAGAATCTGGAAAAAAACAGAGTGCCCCAAAACAGATGACTGGTTAAAGAAACTCTGGTACATCTACACAATGGAATACTATGCAGCTGTCAGAAAACATGAAGTCATGAAATTTGCATATAAGTGGATCAATATGGAAAGTATCATGTTGAGAGAAATGAGTCAGAAAGAAAGAGACAGACATAGAAAGATTGCACTCATATGTGGAATATAAAGTAGCTGAGAGGTACAAGCTTGCAATGATGCAATTTCTGGCAGATATTTCTCTGGACTTAGTTACTAAAATACTAAAATACAGAAATCCAAAATATCTCTTCATTCTCAGCAATGGAAAACAAATTATCAAATGCTTCCTTTTCAGCAGGTCCAACTTTGAGGGGAGAAACTCCAAACAATAATAGTGAGTTTTTTGTTGAAATATTGAATGTAATCAAAGTAAAGTAAAGGGATGGGTGTTTGAGCATTGTATAACTGAGACTTAAACCTGAAAGCTTTGTAACTTTTCACATGGTGATTCAATAAAAGAATAAATTTTTAAAAAGTATAGCTTAGGGATCTGAGAGATAGTACAGCAGAGAGGGTGCTTGCCTGGTACACAGCTGACCTAGGTTCAATCCCTGGCACCATATATGCCCCCCTGCCCAATTCCCCAGGCTGGAGCGATAGCACAGCAGGTAGGGCATTTGCCTTGCATGAGGCCAACCCGGGTTCGATTCCTCTGTCCCTCTCAGAGAGCCCAGCAAGCTACTGAGAGTATCCTGTCCACATGGTAGAGCCTAGCAAGTTCCCCATGGGGTATTCAATATGCCCAAAACAGTAACAATAATGTCTCACAATGGAGACATTACTGGTGCCCACTCAAGCAAATCGATGAACAATGGGAGGACAGTGCTACAGTGCTACCCAATACCTCAGGAGTTATTCCTGAGTGCAGAGCCAGGAGTAAATTCTGAGCACCACCAGGTGTGGCTAAAAACAAACAAACAAAAAAAGTCTAGCTTAGCCTTCTCTTTAAGGCAATAAGCATAGAGCAAGGGGCTCTGTGACTAAACAGGAGTGGAGTCCTGACCACAGTCTCTATTTGATGTCATCCCTACTCCCCACCCTACCAGACAGAAAATAGTGGGTCGAACTGGCCTGTTTTTCATCTATTTGTTCCAAAGTTCTCAAGGAATCAAACACTTTACTCTCCACTTCATCTGACAGAGCTTTCTTGTGGTAAGAGGAAGAGCAGAGGAGGGGACATCATATTTAACACACTGGTGTTCAACTGGCAGTCTGTGGACCTGTGCTGGTTTGCAGAAATTTCCCCACTAGTCCGTGAAAAGTTACTATCACTTAACTGCCTATGGTTTGCAAATACAAGTCTGCAGATATTTAAAAAAATGTTGAAATCATTTCCTTATAATTCATCCTAAACAGAACTGGGCGGTCATCAAAGTGAGTAGGTCCAGACTGATTGTTCAGAATATTCATGTCTGGGTGAGTCCAACTCAGGGATATTTGCATAACCTGACACTTTCTTCTAAAATATAAGGATGGCTTTGGGGGATGGGAAGGGGAGGAAAGATCCCATTTCATCACTCCACTCCAGATTGTACATGAGAATTCTTTCCTGGTCTCTGGAACATATGGCAGTGTTTTCTCTGGAACCCAAAGTGTTTCCCAAAGTGTTCTGATAAACTTGCCTGGTTCGGGAAGAGAAAAAGGCAGAATTAAAAGGGGGGAAATATGACATTTTATTCCCCTGAAATACTACCCTCCTATGTCTTTCTCCTGCAGGTGGAAAGCCACTTTTGCAGTTTTACCTGGCTTCTGAGAACACAAGCTTTGCATCAATATAATTCTGTAATAGACTCAAGAAAAACGAATATACGACTGTATTTCTCAAATGAGAAATTAGCAGGATTCACAGCCCCAGCTTTCACTAGTTACTAAACTACTGCCTAGCAATCCTAAAGGAGTCAGTGGATCAGCGGCTAAAGTTCTGGCCTTACAAATGTCAAGCCATGAGTTCATTGCCCAGTGCCACCACATGCAATTCTGGCAGCTTTGCAATTTGAGCCTGGCAGCTCTGTTTTTCTGTGTTCTCCCACATGAGAAGCAATTTCCGGCCCCACCACACACAAAGTTGTGTGTGAGCACAACTAAAAAAGAAAACAAAAGGTGTGTGTTTGGTGAGCCCCACCATCACAACAAAAACATATGGAAACTTTGGTCAAGAGTGAGAGTCATTCCCAGCGCTAGAAAGACAGTACAGAAGGTAGGGTGCTTGCCTTGCACGCAGTCAACCCAGGTTCTATTCCTGGCCCCCTACACTCTGCTAGGAGTAATTCTTGAACACAGAGCCAGGAGTAACACCTGAGCACCACAGTGGTCAAACAACAAGAAAAAAAAAAGTGATTCAATGTGATTCTCCCACACACAAACACATGTGCCCATGAGCGTAACTTAATGAGTGAGCACCACAAGACAGCTTGTATACTCTCCTTGATCACCAATACAAGGAAGGGGAAAGGATTTTGTTTTTTGTTTTATTTTGTTTTGTTTTATGGATTTAATTTTAATGATATGTAAATTTCTATTACTTAAAAAGGTAAGATCGGGGGCTGAAGAGACAATACACAGAGTACAGTATTTGCCTTGCACGCAGCCAGCCTGGGTTTGATCCCTAGCTCCTCATATGGTCTGCCAAGTTCACCAAGAGTGATCCCTGAGCACAGAGATAGGAGTAAGACCTGAGCACTGCTGGGTGTGGCCCCCCAAACAAATAATAAGTAAAAAAATCCCTAGCAACCTGGAAAACAATTTTTAGTGAATATATGACAGTAGTGGTTGCTTTGCCAGATGTTCTCACATCTCAGGACATCCCACAGTGACTTTGTCTCCCAAAGTCACTTCCAATCTTTGTAACTAACTCCAAGTTCAGAATCTGAGAAATTTGACATTCTCTGATTGAGGCTATGGGCACCTTTTATGCCTCTTGTCTCTATCATAGCACCTTTACAATCACACAATAGTTATTACTGAATTGCACAAAGGATGATTCCCATCCTTCATCTTTCCAAATGGTTCAAGGTAAAGCCTCAACTTCTCTTGGGCAGACGGTCAAAGGAGCACCAAGATCGCTTCCTTCTCCAGGCATCTCAGGACAGAAGAATGGATGCAAAGGCTCCAAACAGGAGACCTGACTTCAGCATACAGTCTGCTCTTCAGTAATCAAGATGCACCTTGTCAAGACTTCCAGGTGAATGAAGTTTTATGTCCTTTGACCTCAACTTGATTCTCTGAGAACTGAACTCAACCAGGCCTTTCTTAGTATAGTCTAGGAATGTAGTTTTCACCCCAAGCATATGTTCCTTGGTGCTTCATCTTCAGCTCAAGAAGTAAACCGTGCATGTCTGAAGCCCTGGAGTTCATTCCAGAAGTCCAGAACTTAGTGGGATGCTGAGAAGAAAAGAACTCGCTTGGGGGCTGGAGTGATAGTACAGCAGATAAAGCATTTGTCTTGCACACAGTCAACCCGGGTTCGATTCCCAGCATCCCATATGATCCGCTGAGCACCGCCAGGAGTGATTCCTGAGTGCAGAGCCAGGAGTAACCCCTGTGCATTGCCGGGTGTGACCCAAAAAGGGAAAAAAAAAACAAAAACAAAAATACAAAACAAAAAGGACTTGCTTGGCCTTTCAAGACTGGATCCTGCGACTGTGTGTCAAGGATTTTTTCTTTTTTTAATCTGAAGATCTCAAGTGAGGTTGATGTGTTGTGGTTTTTTGTTGTTGTTGTTGTTGTTGTTTTAATAAACACAGCAAGAGATGTGTTGGATCATTTTTTCTTGAGTTGTTGGAGCTCATCGACTCCCAACATGGTAAATGTGATCCTATTATTACATGTTCTAGAAGTGGGTTTTCAGAAAGGAACTGGGTTACTCAAGGCTGCTGGCCAAGGAAATTCTCATGATACAACAATGGGTCTGTCAGCTCATTCCACACCCATGTTCTCAAGGGGCATCCCCAGCACCTGTGTGTGTGTATATATATATATATATACACATATATACAATATATATACATATGTATGTATATATATATATATATATATTGCTTTGGGGGGTGGAGTCACACCCAGCGATGCGCAGGAATTACTCCTGGCTCTGCACTCAGGAATTACTCCTGGCGGTGCTCGGGGGGCCATATGGGATGTTGGGAATCGAACCCGGGTTGGCCACGTGCAAGGCAAACGCCCTACCCGCAGTGCTGTTGCTCCAGCCCCAATCTGTGTATTTTCAAGAAATGACCATGCCAGGGGCTCTGGCTTCTCTTTGTCTCCCACTGAGCAGGAGTTACTGTAACAAGGACTCCTTTGGAAGAGAACACGCCACACGACGTGACAGTCTGTCCTACGTGATGTGAGTCCCAGTCACAAAAATCAGAGTCTCTCTAAGCGCAGACCTCCCTATAGATGGGAACATAGATCTTAAGCACCCCTGTTGCAAGTTAATGCAAAAGTTCAGAGGTGCAGAATCATTTAAATGTGCCCAAGTAGCAGCAATAACATCTCTAAAATCTCAGCAGTGAATTATGGATATGTGGAATATTAAAAATGCAAAGCTAACGCGATTTGCATTTGCAATGCCCCCTAGCTGTTACAGGGGAGGAGGAAATTGCTTTCTGCTGAATCCAAGGGCACACTACTTAGTGGTGTATTTAAGTCAAGGCGGAAAATCACTCATTTTTATTCTACCACTTAACTTGTGCTTATGTAATCTGTCTGGCACTGGAGTCAGTTGTCTGATATTATTTTCAATCATGGAAAGAGAATATATAATTTAATCATTACACCTTATTTTCACTCGCTTGGCGATCTCTCAGAGGCTTATTCTACCAGTAAATGCCAGCCTGCCATCCATCAGCGCATGGCTCAGGGACAGCACGGTTGCAAGTCTTACGAGTTTTGTGTTTGAGAAGCAGGTGAGGCTATAGACCAAGCATGATGGCTGCTTGTTACCTGTATTGCAAACCATAACACCCAAAAGGACAGGGAGAGTAAGAGAGATTATGCCTGCCACAGAGGCAGGAGGTAGGAAGGGGTGGGGGTGGGGGGATACTGAGAACATTGGGGGTGGGGAATGGGCACTGGTGGAGGGATGGGTACTTGAACATTATTTGACTAAAACGCAGTCATGAAAGTCTGTAAGTCTATGAATGTATCTCGTGATGATTCATTAAAATAAAAAAAAGTTGTGTAAATAAAGCAGACATTCAAAAAAAAGAAAAAGAAAAGCAGGTGAGAGAAGGGGAAGGTTGCATTTATCTTATTAGATAGGCAGATGATGCCTTTTTTCACACTAGGGACTCCTCACCTCTGTCCCCTCCTCTGCCACCCACAGACTGTCCCCAGCAGGTCAACTCTCAAAGGAGCCAGTCAGTAGCAAAGCTGGAACCTGCTCTTAATTTTGTATCTTCTCCCATTTTCTTCCTTCCTCGGCTCCTTTTTGTTCTCCCTGCACACTCCATGCAAACAATCCTGCGAGATGCCAGAGAGCCAACACAAGGGCCGTGTTCCCTACCTTGCTCACAGGACACAGGACTGGTGTGGCTGGCACCTGCCTTCTGGCTGAGACTCTGCAACGCAGGTCAGCTGGCAGAAAAGTAACAGTGGAGGTTTCTGAAGGTGAAACCCCACTGGCTAATGTCAGGGTTGGAGGTCCTGCTCATAGTGTACATGAGAACAGTTCGGCTGGTGGGTGCTGGCCGCATGTCTTACTGTCAAGAACTCTCGTGGTGTAACTGCTGTGCTTGAGGCTGAGCTGTCTGTGTCCTTTGCATTCGGGTTCCTTGTACTATCACCTCATTGCAGTCAGGGCTTTCATGCATAGCTGGGACATGACTGATCACAGTAGCTCTTAAGTCACAGTTTTATGAGAACTATGTAGATACTTAACTAAACCAAGTCTGAGAGTGGTCTGAGGATCTACATTGTTTTTGTTTTTGTTTGGCTTAGTTTTTTTTTTCCAGAAGACTGTACTTTTATTTTGTAGGTAACTTCTTTTTTAAAAATTTTTTAATTAGTGAATCATTGTGATGTACAGTTACAGACATACAAACTTTCATGCCTGTGTTTCAGTCATACAATGATTGAGTACCCATCCCTCCACCAGTGCCATTTTTCACCATCAATGGTCCAGCATCCCTCCCACCACCCCGACCCTGTCCCCTCCACCCACCCCACCTCTGTGGCAGGGCATTCTCTTTTGCTCTCTCTCTCTCTTTTTGGGTGTTGTGGTTTGCAATAGAGGTATTAAGTGGCCATCATTGTGTTCAGCACGCATCTTCCATCCCAAGCGGGCCCTCCTAGCACCCTTTACTTGGTGGTCCCTTCTCTAACTGAGCTATGTTTTGCTTGGTTTTTGCTTAATTTATTTTGTGCGCTACACCTGGAAGTGCTCAGGGCTTATACCTGGCACTGTGCTGAGGGATCACTCCTGGCAGGGCTCTGGGGACCTTACGTGGTACCAGGGATCAAACCCAGGTTGACCACATGAAAGACATATACCCTGCCCACTGTAGTATTTCTTAGGCCCATGAATTTGCATTTATAAAAGAATCCCTCTGTCCACCAAATGCTTCTGTGGTTGGTCCAGATTATTCTTTGAAAAGACCTTTTGGAAGTCACAAAAAGAGAAAGTTACTACTGTGTTTTACCTGCTACCATTCCTGCCCACCGCCCCCCAACCACCCCTCCACACACACACATACGTACTTTTGTTCATAGGATAGAGGGTTCAAGAGTATTTCTTTGTTTCTATCTCATTAGATTAAGACTTTTCTTTGGCAGACCAACACAATAAGCTGAAGCATTACTTTTATTTTCACAAAGAAGCACAAATCAAGGACAAGACACAGGGCATCCCCGGGGGTGGAGATGAAGACTAAATTCCTAAGACAAATTTCCTCTATTTTATTATTTACAAGTGAAGCATCTTTGGATTTGGTGGGTAAGGAGTTCGTACTTCTATAGAGAACACTCAGAAAGATGAATAATTGTAACTGGGAGTGTGTGGGGGAGGGTGTTTAAAAGCCATCAAATTTCCTTAAATATTCATAATGCATATGAGCTGAAAACCAGGTGAGATAGACTAATTAGAAATCTCCAAGATCCAAAAAAATCTATTTAGTCCTTGTGAATTTCAACCTCAGTCTAGTCAGATAATCATTTGAAAAGTCTGAATTCAGGCTATTGCTTAGTCTGAATTCAAGCTATTGTTTTGAAAAATGCATCAGCTAGGAATGAGAGCAGACAAATGAGAGATTTAGAATCCCTATGGTACACAGTTCATAAATTGGCTGCCCTTTTATCTCTGCAGCAGAAGAAATGGGGAAATTCTGAAAACCCCAGATGAACGAGGCAGGATGTCTAAGTTAAGAATGCGAGGGGAAAAGGACTCCCTATTAAAACAAAATACTGCCCCCTTTGCCCTGCGCATATCATAACGTACCTGTTTTATTCTGTGCTAGCTGGGTTTTGCTAGGTGATTTATTAGTTAGTCTGAATTTAGCACTGGAATGAAGGGCAACTAGAAAGTGGCTCCCCACCGGGTATTTCATAAATTTCACTTCCCTCTTGAAATTCACGCATTGTGATTCCCACTGTTATCACCATCTTGTCCCAGATAGAAGCAGCTTCCACAATAAGTCCGTGAACCAATTATGGGCAGAAACTACTTATCAATGATGTCAGCACAACGGAAGTCAACTAAACTCTGTTCCTCCCTTACTACGAACTCATGCAATTTGTTTCAAACTATAGGCTCCTTTGAGTATGTGTCCATGGTTCCTTCTTCTAGGCCTAGTGGGCCTGTCTCACAGCCAGGCACAGTGAATCATCTAATGCTTCATTCAGGTGAGCAATAACTGTCTCCTGCAAGAAGGACTGTCCCTACGGCAAAGATCGTGCCGACATCCTAACAATGATCTGCCGGAAAAGCCAGGCAACAGGAATTATACACGCATTGTGACAGGAAAGAAATTCCATCTCCAAGGAGAAGGCTTAGATCCATGACATACACTGGGAGAATAAATCAGAATATTACTAAAGATATGGGATTTTAATATGGGAGCTGGCCCAAGGGGGAAATTGCTACAACGTAGATAACACTAGGTTAGAGCCAAGGGCGGGGGGGAGGGGGGAGGAGGGATGGAAAATAACAAAACTCTTTAAACATTAAACATTTGTTTAAATATTAAAGCAAAGTTAGCCTGACAGCCAAATCGATATTAAATCATGCCTGGAAAATGTTTTACGATCTCAAACCTTGGGCTTCTTGAACTGCCAGCGCCATAAATGATGTCACTTCTAGGCGTGATCACAGCTGCCAGCAGGCAGGTCAGAAATGCCAGCCTCCCTTTTAAAACGATTCATTTGGGATGTCATTTCAAGTTTCCTCACAGGGACAAATGTCGCTTTCTGGGCCTGAGCCCATCAAGGTGCTGTTGTGAGCAAACTGTGTCCCTTCAAACCAGGGGTTCCTGGGCAGGCCATGAACCCCTTTGAGGGTAACTGGAGCTGGCTTGGGATTCTCGTCCATTCAGTGAAGACAGAGATTTTGAGGAAAGTGTGAAGGGTGAAAGGCAGGAGAGCTACAGCGAGCTGTGTGGCCACAGAAATTCCACAAGCAGGTTGGGACTCAGGTCAGCAATCTGGACATAGCAAAGGGTCCATCCTGGAGCTTCCCCACTGCACCAGTGACTGGCTGGACATAGGACAGAAGGTGTTCTTTCTCAGCCCCATGCCCAAAATGCTTTCCTCTGGCCTGTCTAAGCCTTGCAGACCTGCTTTAATGCAAACATGCTCTGGAGAGAGAAATGCAGGGCTCAGCCAGGTCTGTCTCACAGAGGCTATACACTTCCCTTAAGGCCGGGGTCCCATGCTTGACCATAAGTTTCACAGCCTGGGCTTCTTTCCTTCCCTTGGAGTTGTGCAGCTTAATGAAACCCATTCTGATAGAACAGAAAAACAAAATCTGGTGTGTGTGTGTGTGTGTGTGTGTGTGTGTGTGTGTGTGTGTTGATGACAAGAGACTGCAGCAGTTTGTTAACAGTTTCATCATGACATTTTAAAATAACATGGTCTGGGTAGCCTGAGCAGTAGAAATACCTGGGGTTCAATTCCAAGATTAAGGTAGCCACAGGGCCAAAGCTCCGAGGGGAGTCTGGTCCACAGCCACCTTCTCCTTTCTGGGAATTTGTTGGCTTGTGGCAGAAGAACTCCCATCTTCACATGCTGTTCTCCCTGCATCTCTGGGTCCAAATGTTTCCATTTTTTTTTTTTTAAGTACCTCAGTCCTATTGGCTCGGGCCCACCCTGCTCCAATATGACCTCATCTTAACTGCTTCTGTAAGTAGACAATGGCCATCTAAGGTTATATTTTGAGGCGGGGAGGGTAAGAACTGCAACATACGAATTTGGAGGGAGAGGAAGGTCGAATACAATGCAGCTTGTAGCAGGGATAAACAGGGTGAGAACCAGGAAGAATCCAGATCTTCCTCATGAAAACCACAAAGACCCCCACCTGACCAGGATAGGAGTAATGAGTGTCTAGGAAACTCTTACTTTCCACAAAGAGGGACCTTGCTCTGGTGGAATATGTGCACTGGTGAAGGGATGGGTGTTTGAGCATTGTATAACTGAGATTTAAACCTGAAAGCTTTGTAACTTTCCACATGGTGATTCAATAAAAGAATAAATTAAAAATAAAATAAAATAAATATTTCCTACAAAAAAAAAGAGGGGCCTTGCTCAGGAAAGTAATCTGCCCAGGATTATGATCAGCCTGACCACGCTCTGGGACCAACCTGAGGCACCAGCAAACACTCACTCTCAAACAGCACAGCTATTTACTTGGCAATCATAGTTCTACTGACATTGAAATAGTGTTCACCTTTCTCACCTTAAAAACCAAAGGTACAAGGCCCTGAGAAATAGCATAGTAGGTAAGGCACTTGTCTTGCATGTGGCCAACACACGTTAGACTCTTAGCATCCCTTATAGTCCTCTTCTCCTCCCCATCATCACCAGGAGTGATTCTGTATACAGAGCCAGGACTAACCCCTGAGCATTGCCAGTTGTGGTTAAAAAAAAAAGACCCATGAGTGACAAAATAATGAAATATTAGGAAAAGATATTAGTGATAGATTTGTATTTCCTGCCAGGGATAAAAAGAAAGCACAAACCAAAAAGCATTTATGAAACCAATACCACCAACAACCACCTTCTGACCCCAACGTATATAAGTTCATGGCACTGACCATCAGCATTGTCAGAACCAGCCTTGCCCCAGATGGCCACAGAGTCAAGAGAGAGTCTGAGAACTCAAAACAAGTACAGAAACTACAAATGAAGGCAGTCCTCATCCTCCCCATCCAATTAAGGAAGCCCCTTACCCTTCCTACAAATGGGGCAACAACACTATCATTTTTGAAGATCATAAGTATCAACTCAGTCCAAAACTTTTAGAATTGAAACTTCATTTTGTGACTTTCATGTATTTGATTCTCCCACTTACACCCAAGAGTCCTGCACCTTTGGTTTTCTATAAACATAGAAAGATCCTTCCTGTAAAAGAGCTTATGTTCCTATTAATGTTTTTGTAATAAACTCTTCTGTTTTCTGTCTGCCCCAGTTCTGTCAAATTTGTGTTCACAAAGGGAAGCAGACAAGTAAATTACCCAAGAAAGACATGCTTTCTAATTAGAACAGCATCAACCAAACCCATTCTGGGCTTTACAGGTAGAAAGCAATGTCTGTGATGCCTGCCCCATCTAGCCAGGGCCCAGGAGACACTTTGCCGTTCTGACTTCTCCTCCATAACATGAAGGTCTGATGTTTTGTTTGGGGATTATTGCTGGAAGAGTGTTTCTGGGACTTATGGGAAGGAGTAGACAGCAAAGACTTATAAACAAATATAAAAGTTTGTAGGGGTTGAAGTACCTGCTGCCTGATAGCTTCTGAAACAAGGCAAGACTTACATAAGCCGTTGGTGATTTCTGCATTCAGGCTCACTCACTAAACATGAACGCCAAGGCTGAAGCATTTGCACAAAGCACACCTAGGATTGATCTTCTGCACCTGAGCTGGTCCCCTGAGCACTGCCAGGGGTAACCACTGACCATAGAGCCAGGAGTAAACCCTGAGTACCACCAGGTGTGGCCCCAAAACAAAACCAAATGACAAACACACAGAAGGAAGTTTCTTCTTCACAGCAATCATGATAGTCAGGGTCAGTCTCAGTCTGTGCTGGCAACACCCCCTCAGGTTGTCCTTATACACCCCAGAGGACTCACTCAATCTCCATTGCTTCTGCAGAGCTTTCCCAAGGTGAGAGACCTCATCACACTCCATTAGCTGCCCAGCAGGCTGCCGTGGTGAAGGATCAGATTTACTCCAGCTCTGACAGGAATGGCTCCACATCCAGCCCCAGAAGTCATCCAAGCCACCAGGATGCCGGTTTCCAATCTCAACGGTCAAAGACCTTGTATTATGGGGGTTGGATGCTAAGGGGCAAGGTCTCCCAAAAAGGGGGCTAGAACTCTGCTTTGGTGTTTTGTTTTGGTTTGTATTGGGTTGTGTTGTGTTGTGTTGTGTTGTGTTGTGTTGTGTTGGATTGGGTTGGGTTGGGTTGGGAGGTCAGTGTTCAGGGCTTATTCCAGGCTCTGTGTTCAGGGACCATTCCTGGTAGTGCTTGGGATCAATCGAATCCAAGTCAGCCTCATGCAAAGCAAGCACCTTGCCTGTGGTATTATCTCCTGAGATTGAAGTTCTTTTTATTAGTCACTCCACACACACATACACACACACACACACACACACACACACACACACACACCAAAAAAAAAAAGCCTAAAAATCTATTTTCTGTTGAGAGTCTAATAAGCAAAATGATCCCCCTGCCCCACCTCTGGGATCTACAGCAAGACAAATGGCTGCTATAGCAATAGGAACACTTAGTCATAGGGGGAAGGGTGTTGAATAAACCCTGCCTTTGCATTATAAACCCGTCCTTTCTTCTCAGTGTCCAGGATAAGGGGGCATTCCCCCACTCTGTGTGTGGCTTCAGAGGAATAAGGGCTCATGTCCACTGGCTGGCCGTGGTAACCATCCAGAAAGAATTCAGATTTTTGTCTACCCAGGGCAAGTGACTCTTGCTCAGCTAGATTGAAGCTGGGCTGTAAAAGCTGTTAATAGACTATGGAAAAGGCTGATAATTGTGCTCGTGTCAGAGTCTTAGATAAAGGCCGTGTGAAACACCAAGTTTAACTAGCTGTAGCCTTTACTTTATTTGATAAAGTGTAGTTTACTTTCTACTTGAGCTTTTTATTGACCATAATAATTCTAATTGAAATAAACATTTTGATTACAGCTCTGTTCCACGATTGCTTAATAGGGAACTAAAATAACTTTCAATAATCATTTTGTCCAAATGGGATTCATTTAGCCTGACAGTTATTCCAGGCATTTATTGGCATGCAGCAGGCTGGGAGCGTTTCCGAGCATAATTACGGGAACATTTTACACTGGGGTTAACCTTACCAAAATGACAGACTGAAAAGTGGTGTAAAAGGAGCAAATAAAACCCATAATCTGCCATAGAAACTCAAATAAATTCCCTTTCTCTACTGTTTCTGATGCCCAGGGCTCTAGTTAAAATTAAAAGGAGTTTTCTTTGGAAAATGCCGTCTGACTACAATAGCACACATTCATGAAGTACCCTACAAACCTGGGGCTTAAGGCCCCTCAGAATCATTTCAGTTTAGTGGTGGGGAGGGCACCTGAGCCATAAAGTAGCTTTCAAAGGAGATTTACACCACCTGCCCAGCACATGCACTGGCCCCATGCCTTGACTAAAATGAGGGATACAGCTTCTTATTTTAGCCCTTACTCCATAAGGGTGAGGCCAAGGAGATGGAGAACCCAGACTATCTAGGAACACTAGCCAGTTTCCTCATTGCCTTTCCAAAATAGAGTTCAAGAGCTGGAGAGATAGTACAGCTTGCCTCGTGTGTAGCTGACCTCAGTTCAATCCTCAGCACCCCATATGGTACCTCGAGCACCAGCAGGAGTGGCCCCTGAGCACAGTTGGTTATGCCACAATTGGCTGTGACATAACCTACTTCTCTCCCTCCCCCCCCATTAACTTAGGACTAGAAAAATAGCACTCCTGGTGCTGCTTGGGGGACCATATGTGGTTTATTGGAGATCTAATCAAGGTCAACTGAGTGCAAGGCCTTAACTCCTGTACTATTCCCAGGTCCCTAAATAAACTTTTTATCCACCACTAACCCCTAATAGAACAAATACAAGATTAATAAGCCAACAATGTTCGCTGAATATCAGCCTTAGTGCTGTAGGATAACATTGGTTTGTCCTTTCTCCCTTGCTGCAGGGAGCTTAGGTTTATTGGGTTACACCCGCCACATTCTCCCATTCCTCCATATTATCTTTAACTTCTCTGTGCTCTGCTTCCCTTATCTGTTAAGCACCTATATCCCCAAATCAAACCCTGTGACTTGTAAAGTCAGATCCTTCTAAGGACTCTAGATTTTGTATTTGTAAGTGAAATGCTTTTCACTTTCCCTTCTGTCTGTTGCATAAGACATTTAGAGCAATGTCCTTTTTGTATAGACATGGGAAGACAGTTAATGCTATGCTTTTGTGTCCATACAAAATAACTAGAAAGATTATTAAGAAAATTTAAGGTGACTGTTTAAATGATTATGAACTAAGGAAACAAGAAATACAGCCTTAGATGAGATTCCACCCTTGAGTGGATCTCCTAGCAGGAGGAGATCTTTGTCTTAGAAGAGCTTTCCCAGAAGGAAGGACTTTCATATGTTGATTGTGCTATCTGGCCTGGGTGGAATTGATACCCCAACCTTGGAGGTTGGGCTCTTGAGTAAGGCTGCAAGACTGGGTGCCAGGAGAGGAGCATGGGGAAAGTAGCACTGTAGCACTGTAGCACTGTTCTCTCGTTGTTCATCGATTTGCTCAAGTGGGCACCAGTCACGTCTTCATTATGAGACTTGTTGTTACTGTTTTTGGCATATCGAATATGCCACAGGGAGTTTGCCAGGCTCTGCTGTGCAGGCAGGATACTCTTGCCGCGTGCAAGGCAAATGCCCTAGGTCCACACACAAACCTTGTGAACACACAAAGGCAAAGAATCTAAATGAAGAAGTGCTACAAGGACCTCTTAATTTCCTCCTAAAAAAGAAAGAAAAGGTTTCTTCGGTGTCATAAAAGCTGGGACTGGTTGAAGAGTGAGGAATGAATGGATGAGTAAAAAAAAAAATTCTACCATTGGGGCTGGAGTGATAGCACAGCAGGTAGGGCATTTGCCTTGCACACAGCCAACCCAGGTTCAATTCCCAGCATCCCTTATGGTCCCCTGACCACCGCCAGGGATAATTCCTGAGTGCAGAGTCAGGAGTGACCCCTGTGCATTGCTGGGTGTGACCCAAAGGAAAAAAAAATTCTACCATCGGCTGGAGCAATAGCACAACAGATAGGGTGTTTGCCTTGCACGTGGCCAACCCAGGCTCGATTCCTTCGTCCCTCTCAGAGATCCTGGCAAGCTACCAAGAGTATCCTGCCCGCACGGCAGAGCCTGACAAGCTCCCGGTGGCGTATTTGATATGCCAAAAATAGTACAACAAGTCTCACAATGGAGACATTACTGGTGCCCGATTGAGCAATGGGGAAAAGTAAGAGAAGGAATATGGACAGTGAGTAATAATGGAAGGAGACAGAGGGAGACTATATTGGAATAAACAGCAACTAATCACCAACCAGCTTGGCGACCCTATTTCCTTCTTCATGCATCTGATGGCAGGGGCTGCAGGCTGGGATGAGGAAGCAGCTTGTGGCCACCAAATGCACAGCAGGAGAGCTCACACACAAACCTTGTGAACACACAAAGGCAAAGGATCTAAACAAGGAGGTGCTACAAGGACCTCTTAATTTCACCCTAAAAAAGAGAGAAGAGTTTCTTTGTTATCACAAAAGCTGGGACTAGTTGAAGAATGAGGAATGAATTAATGAGTTAAAAAAAATTCTACCGGGGCTGGAGTGATAGCACAGCGGGTAGGGCGTTTGCCTTGCACGCGGCCGACCCGGGTTCGATCCCCGGCATCCCATATGGTCCCCCAAGCACCGCCAGGAGTAATTCCTGAGGGCAGAGCCAGGAGTAACCCCTGAGCATCGCTGGGTGTGACCCAAAAAGCAAAAAAAAAAAAAAATTCTACCATCAGCTGGAGTGATAGCACAATGGGTAGGGCATTTGCTTTGCATGTGTCTGACCCAGGTTCAAATCCCAGCATCCCATATTGTCCCTCAAGCACTGCCAGGAGTAATTCCTGAGTGCATGAGCCAGGAGTAACCCCTGTGCATTGTCAGGTGTGACCTAAAAGTAAAAAAAAAAAAATTCTACCATCAAGAGCCTGGGTTATAGCTCAGAGAGCTGTGCATGAGGATGACCAGGGTTCAGGCCTCAGTCCACAGCGGCCCTGAGCATGAACAGGTGCATCTTGGGAGGCACCCAAGCACCACTGGAGTGGCCCTGCTGGTCTCTGGTGCCCCAAGGCCAAAGCAGCCTCCCATCCTTGGGTCCTCACATTGACAATAGTTGGCCTAGAACCGCAGGAAGAGGCCCCCAGGTCCCTTGAGCACTGCTTAGGAGCACCTGACACCCCCCCCCCCACGACCACCACCAACAAACTTGGATCTAAATGATCATTACTTTGTGTTCTTTGCTCTCCTTGATTCCTTTGAATTTTAACATATCTCTGAACATACATGTTTGCTTCACTAAGAGACTTACACAATGCTTGCTGCCTCAACGGCAATCTCAGCTGTAACCTTTCACATAGATTATCTCATTCACACCCACAACAGCACTGACATGAGTACTAACTAAGTTTACTCCATTTTTCAGGTGAGGAAACTGAGGCTTTAGGTCATTACACAGTTTTCCCTGTCAAAGCTTTCCCCCATGCTGTCTAGTTCTGAAGCGTTTGCACATAGCCACTATGAGAAGCATCCTCTCAGAGTGAGTGGACTCAGACCTGCAAGCCTTAGACTGAAAGATTTGGGGTGAAGGATTTTTCAGAAGGGTTACTCAGTCCACATCTTGTGTGAGCACACAAAAGAGGAGGGGGCCACCACACCGGGCACAGGGCAGCGGCGCTCTATCTCTCCCACCACCCGAGTTTGGTAATCTCCAGCCGCTTCCCCACCCCGGGGAGGTTGATGGTGATGACAAGGCAGGCAAAGGAAGGAATGAAGGCCAGGCTGGTGGTCTCAGTTGCAGTTTATTCCAATCTCCATTCCCGTCCTGCTTCTCTCTCTCTCGCCCCCGCTCACTCTCACTTCTTTTGCCTTGAGCTCTGCTTCGGTGTCTCCCCTGCTTCTGTCTGTCTCTCTGTCTCTGTCTCTGTAGTCTCTCCTCTGGTCTCTCCCGACCGCTCTGTCTCTGCTTCTGTGTCTTTTTCTGTCTGTGTTGTCTCCTTTGCTTCTGTGTTTTCCTGTGTGTCTTCTGTCTCCCCTCTTGTGTCGTCTTCTTCTGTCTCCCCTGTCTTCTTCTTCTGTCTCTAATGTCTTCTTCCTCTGTCTCCTCTTTTGTCTCACAGTCTAGTTTATATAGCAAATTACATAGGGCAGTAGCACAAAGATGGGTTTAATATTAACAAACCAACAAAGAAGGGTAAGACCATTTCTTGAGGAGATTAACAAAATCTCATCTAAGAAAATCTCATCCAAGGAGATCTGCTCAAGGGTGGGGGTCCAAACAAGGGTGTGTCAGGGTGTGAGCTAGTAATCTGCTTACATAGTTGTAGTAAATCTACTTCTAATATTTCTAGCAATGTCATTCTGTATGAGCACAGTAAGAGATATAACCTTAAAGTTTGGTTCTTCCTGAGGACATCTCACTATACCAGAGTCCTCAGGTCAGGTTAATCTTCCTAACCACAGCAGGGTCCTAATCTGGTTGTTACCTTTGGATCATGACAGCATTTGTCCATGACCATGCTCTCAACTTATAGTTGAGTATTGTGGCGCTTTGGCCTGGCCATTTCTATGCCAGGGTAGCTCACAGCTTGCCCTGGGTCCATTCCGTCCCTCGTCGGGACCCTGCTTTTTGGGTGCTAGGAACTAAGGGCAACTGAGTTGAGAAAGCAGATGCCAGGAGTAAATATTATTGGAGTCAATCAACCCCCAAGTTACAAAGCATATTAACTGTCTTCCTGTGTCCATACAGAAAGGACATTGCTTTAAGGTAAACTATGCAAAAGACACTAACTTACAGTCCAAGTTCAGAGTCCATAGAAGGATCTGATCTTACAAGATAACAGAATCTGATTAGAGAAAAGGTGATTAACTGGTTGGGAAGGAGGGTGCAGAGAAGAGTTTACAGATAAACGAAGGAATGGGAGTGTCTCCAGAGCACTTAAACCTAAACTCCTTGTGGCAAGGGAGGAGGGACAAACCAATCAACAACATCCCACAGATTAGTGATTATTTTGTTGACATTTAAGGTACTGTTTGGATCATGCACTGTCCACTGTGTTGTGTTGATCCTCTTGGGAAATGTATAGGGTCAATTCTGTCTTCAACTCCCATTGTGCTAAATATTTGGCTAATACAGACAAAACTTCTAAATTTTTGGAAGGAATTTTGTTGGTTTTTTCCCTTCAAACTTTGAGGCATCTTGGAAGGAGCAGGTTGCCTCAGTTTCTCCATGAGTCCCTACATGAGGACCAAACCCTAACTCTGAACAGGGCTGTATTGGCCTGAACAAAGAAGGGATCAGAAAGATGTAAAGGGTTTTTCTCCCGCACTTTCTCCCATAGGGACGTCCAAGACTTCTTACCTGTAGTCAAGCTTTGACTTTGAGAACAGTGTCTCTTTCTGGCTAATGGCACATCAGTCAGAAAGTCTACATCCTTCAACTCCATCCCCATCAGAAGGCTGTGGAGCAGAGCGGCTCTGAGTTAACTAACTACCACAGAGAGCGCTTACTAAGGGTTGAACATCTGACTCTTCTTGGCAGAAGCCTTTTTGAGCTGGCTGGGGAAGGGTTGGGGTGGCAGCTCTGAGTAATCTCCCATTTTTATCCCTTGACACTTTAATTAAGATAATTTAACAGCCTGTTAAGCACAATATGCAGAATTTCCCATTCAGAGCCAGTGGGGAAAGAGGGTTAGGGACCAGGGAGAGATGTGTGTGGATGGAGATCAGGAAGGAGGCCTTGTCATTATTCAGCCCAATGACTGTGACTTTCCCAAGGTCACCCGTTAATTAGTGGGCTTCCTGCATCCCACAGGAGAAGCTGTGGGATGTTAAATGGAGCTCTCCAAGCATAATGAATGGTAAGCTCAAGGTCTGGTCTTCTCAGAAATTCACAGTCAGCTTGAGAGATAATTAGGGGTGGGGTAAAGGTCAGAGAAGATACCAGTGATGGGAATGGACAATCAATAGGGGGTTATTTTGTTTTGTTTTGTTTTGTTGGGGGGGAAGGATGTTTATTTTTGGTTTTTAGACTATAACTGACTTGCTCAAGGCTTACTTTTGGCTCTGTGCTCAGAGGTCACTCTCTTGGTAGTGTTCAGGGGACCATATGTGCCCAAGATTGAACCCAGGTCAGTCACGTGAAAAGTAGGTGTCCTGCCTGCTGTACTATCACTCTGGTCTAACTTTATGACTTTCAGGGGTTGGGATAGGGGAGTTGCCAGAGCTGTTTGAGGTCCTTCTTCTCCTCTCATCTCCCCATGATATTGTGATGCTCACAGAGCAGCTCTCTTCATTGTGGGTACATGGAGACATGTTGGAGTTCCCCTTGTCTTTACATGGTAGGCAGTAAAGAAAAGTTCCTCCTATGTGGGGTATAAAAACCCACAGTAAGGAAATACCATATGGCCAAAGCAACAGAATCTAAGAACTGGTCTACAGAAAGCAGCTTCATGGGGCAGTGAGACAAGGGGAGAGGAGACTGGGACGTTGAGGGGGAGTGGACCCTGGGGCAACGGTGAAAGACACTGACACTCTGGTGGGGGAAATATAAGCAAGAAATCCTAACATTGACAGAAGTGCAATAGAGCTAATCACAGTGACTAAAATAAATTTGCTTTAAAATAAAGAAAAATAATGTTCTTTTTCAGACTTATGTGATGAAAACTAAAACCCATACCACTAATTACTTTAATCAAAAGGCCTGATCAACTCTTGGCATTCACAGTAATATTCTTTTACTAGACTTTTTCCCAGGCTCTAAATAATTTCTTTTTAATGCCATCTTTTGAGAATCATATTTTCTAGGGCTGGTGAGTTGACAGTAAGGGCTGGAGCACATGCTTTGCATGTGGAACCCCAGCACCCCCTGGCTCCCCCAGCACCAGTGGGAGTGGCCCCAAATATTGAACTGAATTAGTCCATGAACACTGCTGGAAATATGACAAACTATGAAAATAATAGTTTTCAGTGATGGGGCAGAGGATGCTTCTCTTATTCTCCAGAAACTATACCCATTCATATTTCACATATGCTTAGCATTTATTGGGATTCATTCTGATTTTTATATTTCCAATTTTAATTGGGTAGATCCACAAACATCTACAAATCATGCAGCATGATGAATTGAAATAGACTTGTACAAGCCTGGGAACTTCTTGAGGCAGACTTGATGATACCTTTAGGCCCTCTTTTCACATTTAAGAGTCAAGAAAAAAAAGAGAGGGGCAATTTTAAGGTGAAAGACTAGGTGAGGTCAAAGTCAGAATCAAGATCAACTGGGAAGGCTGGTAGAGGGGAATTCTAGTTTGGGCTTATTTGAGGAGCAAATGATCCACAGTAAGCATGATGAGTCTATTATAAAATGAGAGGAAACAAAATAAGCAGACAAGGAAGAAATGCATGTGTGTGCAAAGGCTTGAAATTGCAAAAGAAACTGAAGGTCACTGAGAAGCTCATTGACATGAGATCAGTAGTGGGAGGTGGACAGTGAGAGGTGGACAGTGGGAAGACACGCTTATAATCCAATAGGGAAAGGGCTGAGTGACATCAATAAGGGTCAGATAATGAGGGTCTTTCTTCTACTGGAAGCTTTTTCTGACTACACAAACATAGAAACACATGTTCCTATGAAACCTCCAGTCTGTATTACCTGAACCTAAAGCTGAAAGAGTCAAGTCACCGATGCTTCATCTTGTGACAGATTTTTGTACTATGACTTAAATCTATTTCATTTTGTTTCTGTGTTTCCACTATTAAAATATATTATCAATAACTGCGGGGGAGAGTGTTTTCTTAGTTATAGCCACAGTAGAAAGGGTCATAATGCATTAATTAATAATGACAATGGTTGTGAAAGGATTTCTAGGTGCCAAGAGCATCAACATATAATGTCTTATCCTCAGAAACAATCCTATGATACATATACTATTATTATTTCCATTTTTAAATAGCAAACTAGACCAAAGATACTAAGTAACTTGGCCAAGGATACAGAACTCTAAATAGAGAAAATAGATTTTTAAAACTAGTGATCTGATTTTAGAGTTAGTGATTTTTAAATCACAAACTCTACCTGCTTCCATAAAGGGGGTTTAAAGATCCTGTGTTGAGTAAATGAAATGAGTGGGCATCAGATCAATTGTTTTTAAAAAATGAAAGCCTATTAATTGAAATATTATTAATGCATAATTTATTAAGAGATTTTCTTTACCAACTTACCAGTGGGCCCCATTTGCAAAGAAACATAAGGTTCCTGGTCCTCCTAGCTCTGCCAGAATTCCTGAGTGCAGAGCCAGAAGTAACCCCTGAGCATTGATGGGTGTGGCCCCAAAGCCAACAAAAGAAAGGAAAGAAAAGAAACATAAGGGTCCTACCATTCTTTCTCATCAGAGCTCTACAAAAAAGAAGTTCTGTGTTGTTAGCCTTCCCATCAACTGTGTCCAGGACACTGGGCTCTTTTCTCTAAAACCCATGAAATCACTTTGACTATTCAAGTCTTTGCACTCTGAGTTAGGCAATCTGAAGTATCTCAATCATAAAAACAAGCAATTAGAGGCTCAGGAGGTGGTTCAGAGAGTTGGAGCACAAGCTTTACATGGGAGTTCCCTGGGTTCTGTCACACACATCCTATAGCTCCCTGAGCACTGACAGGAGATGGGGTGTAGCAAAAACAAGCACTCAAGAAATTAATCCTGGGGCCAAAGTGATAATACAATGGGGAGGGTGTTTGCCTTGCACACAGCCGACCTGGCTTCGATCCCAGCATCCTATATGGTCCTCCAGCCCAGACAGGAGTGATTCTTGAGTACAGAGCCAGGAATAAACCCTAATCATTGCTGGGTGTAAGAAAGAAAGAAAGAAAGAAAGAAAGAAAGAAAGAAAGAAAGAAAGAAAGAAAGAAAGAAAGAAAGAAAGAAAGAAAGAAAGAAAGAAAGAAAGAAAGAAAGAAAGAAAGAAAGAAAGAAAGGAAGGAAGGAAGGAAGGAGAAGGAAGGAAGGAAGGAAGGAAGGAAGGAAGGAAGGAAGGAAGGAAGGAAGGAAGGAAGGAAGGAAGGAAGGAAGAGGAAAGGAAGGAAGGAAGGAAGGAAGGAAGGAAGGAAGGAAGGAAGGAAGGAAGGAAGGAAGGAAGGAAGGAAGGAAGGAAGGAAAAGGAAAGGAAGGAAGGAAGGAAGGAAGGAAGGAAGGAAGGAAGGAAGGAAGGAAGGAAGGAAGGAAGGAAGGAAGGAAGGAAGGAAGGAAGGAAGGAAGGAAGGAAGGAAGGAAGGAAGGAAGGAAGGAAGGAAGGAAGGAAGGAAAATTCTTACCAGATTTAGATGGGAACCGCATGGAAATGCTACATCACTGATAGCTGATAATGATGTAGGACCATCAATTCCCCAGTTCCAAGAATACCCTGCCAGGGGACCTTTGTCTCAGGCCATCATCCAGAAACTAAGAGGGAAGAGTCAGATGAGATGTCCCCTAGTGTCCTATACAATGACCCAGCTGGAAGACTCAACTCAACTGAGCAGTTACCTGCTGCTGTTTCCTCACAAGCACTGAGGAATTAGAACTATTACTACTCACCCTCCCTGGGAAACAAAATGAACAAAAGGTGAAGGTGCTGACATTCCTGATTTTTAGACAAGCACCAGAGCAAAATCTGTTTCTGTGAAAAGAGGAAGAAAAAAATGCAAGCAATGTGACATTCCTGCAACATTTAGATCTGCAAGAAGAAAAGGAGGTTTCTCTCCTAAGCCAGAAAAACTCTTAATCCTAACAATGTTCTGCAGAGTGAGCTGAAATCTTCGATCTGCAAAGCAGATATAAAATGCAGAGTAGGAAGCCCATGGTCCTTTTCCATAATTCCCAGGTGTTCTGACTGATGCTTTTGGAGTAGTTTAAACTCGGCACAGCTTTTAAGAGTTGACCAAACAATTCCTGAACAGAAATGTCAAGCTTCCATAAACTAACATGTCCGACGATGTCTCAATTTCAGCTCAGTGTTTAGACAGGAGAGGAAGGAGATGAATAAAGAAAACCCCTAATTCGCCTTTATATAAATTCATGTTTGAGCACCATGTCAAAGACCCACCACAGCTGGATAACTAATCAAAAGAGTTTGCAACAGAAGCAGGTGAAAGGTAAAATTATAAAACTTTGAGCAAGAAAAAGAAAAAATATAGGTATGTCCTACTTTGTCATATGAATGAAGAATGCTTGTTTTCAAGATCACCAGTGGTACTGGTGGCTTATTCTAACAACACTATCCTTCATGAAAACAGAGATAGTCTGTGAAGGACACAATAAAAATTGTACAGCAGTGCTGGAGAGCTCAAATCGTACTCTGGCACTATCTGTGTGACCTTGGGAAATGTACTGGACCTCCCTAATCTTCCACACCTTCACCAGTTAATGTAGATAATAATTCCTTTGATGTCTGAGTGAAATATGTTTGTGTGCAAACACTTTAATATCTTTGACATCTAATAAGAACTCAATAAATGGTGGCTATAAAAATTATAATTTTTATAATTTATATAAGATTATAAAAATTGTAATAAATGAATCAAGAGCAGTCCACTTTGAAATCTTGAACAAGTGCCTTAACCTCTCTGATTTTCAATTCACTCATATAAAAAATTCATAGGGGCTGAAGCAATAGCACAGTAGGTAGGGCATTTGTCTTGTACGCAGCCAACCCAGGTTTGATTCCCAGCATCCCATATGGTCCCCTGAGCACCACCAGGGGTAATTCCTGAGTACAGAGCCAGGAGTAACCCCTGTGCATCACCAGGTGTGACCCAAAAAGAAAAAAAATATTCATAGGGTATAGGTATATAATACTGCATAGGGTTATTACAGAGATCAATGTGAACTCAAGAAAAGCATCTAGTATAATTTCTTGTATATAGTACATGTTCAAATTATAACTTTAGGTATAAATTTATATAGCAATATGAAATTATAAAATCTGAAAATGTAATAAAGAATTGAATCTAGTTTTGCCCAGAAATAACTTGCCTCTCTCTCCTTAAAACACAAAATAAAACCTATTATAGATTGAATTTGTAATTAAAAACACCAGATAGTAAAAACACATTCTTGTGTGTTACATTCACAATGGAAGTTAAATAAAATGCCTGGAGGCAATAGAATATTATAATATGGAAGGTGTTGAAATAAAATTTATTATCATGAGAGTCTATAAAACTATATTTTCATATTATTATACAAATTTCCTTCCTCTTTTACTTATGCAATAAGGCTATAAATGATGAATACTTACTAAAAATTAAAATGAAAAATCCAGACTTTCAACTAGAAACTAGGAATAATCAGGAATCCTACAAAAAATAGTTGTCTTCATTAATTTAGAGTCTAAATAAAACAAGTCTCCCATAGTTGTTCCAAAGATCAAAACATACTTGGAAGTCATTTTCAAAAGTTTTTGACACTAAACTAGTGTGAAATTCCAAAGAACATTACAGTCATCCCTACACTGGCATGTCTCACATCTAAATCCTGTCTACTGACACTTGTTTAAAGATTTAGCATTAGCTAAAGCGATTATAAGAATGAATAAAGATCAAGACTGAAGCACCCAAACGATCCTATCAATTGATGATAATGAAAATGATGCTTCTTGAAAATTCTACTTATATATCCAGGTATATATAAATGTCACAAAATATTTTAATACATAATGGAATTTTACTTGATGATTAGGAAATCTTTGAGAATGCTAGGTTCTCCTTAAGCTAAATTAATTCGTTCCTAAGCCTACTTGTGTAGATAAGGCTACAGCTAATCCAAATGACAGGAGGAAACAGCCTCTTCATTATTAAATGTGTAAAGTCAAACACACAAATTGATCATTTCAGCACGGGGGCTAGGTATCAGCATCACTTGCAGGAACTTTTATAGACTGTACACAAACTCACATACAACCACCACATACACTCTGTCATCTATCTACATCTACGTATTGTGTGATTTTCTCAGGAGAGGGGAGAATATAGTTGGCAGAGAAATACATACACACACAAACCTACATACACACAAATACATACATACAATACAAATAATTCTGATACATTCGCTCTTCCCACCACTAAAACATAGTATGAAGGAATGCATAGCAGAGATCACAATTCTTTTAAATTTTTCCAAGGAATCAACATTTCTGCTGTTATTGTAACAGATTCTAATTCCAAAAAAGGCTGTAGAGAACAATTGAAATGATAATAATTGACTTAGTCAACCAAATATTCTGTCACTTTCTTCTCAGAAAAAGCTCAAAACAACTATTTCATGTTGCAATCAGAGGCATCTGCAAAGCATGTGTTTGACTGAAAGCTGATCACTTGACGAAACACATAAGCAAGTTAAAAGTATAATTTATAGCATGTTTCTCACTACACATGGATCTGCTCTATTGTTTTTTTGCCCAAGCCCCCAGTTTATAGCCCTTAATATGACAAAGAGTATTTTTAGAGGATGTTAACACCAAAAACAGCAGAGGGGGGGTTGAATTTCTTTTATATCAACTATTTCAACTTCTTTTGGTATTAAGGTCTTCTAGCATAGATCCATTTTGTACTCATATTTTTTTTTCTCAATCTGGATGTGCAATCTGTCAGTAATGCTTTGATTTGCTTTATGGCATTCCCTCTTCTATCATTTCATTGTCTCACAGCTGTCTGCTTATTTGGGTCTTGATTTATTTCTTCCTGGGGGCCTGGAGGTCTGGATTGGAAAGTAGTGGCCTCACTCTGAGTTGTTGGTTTTTCATAATAATGAACCTTAATTAAATGTAACAAAAAACTAGTCAAAGAAACAAATGCTGCAAAGTACTAAAAAGATATACTGGTGATGTGTAAAAGCCTTACTGGATACCAGTTTCTTTTCTATATTTTATTTTTATTTATTTATTTATTTATGGTGTTTGGTCCACACTGCAAAGTGCTCAGGGCTTCCTCCTGGCTCTGCGCTCAGGAGTCACTCCTGACAGTGCTCAGGGGACCAAATTTTTCAAAGGGTGTTGCAGATCAAACCAGGGTTACCCATATGCGAGGCAAGCACTCTACCCACTGTACTATCACTCCAGCCCTCCTTTCTTTATTTAAAGATTCTTTCAGCTGGGGGCTGGAGTAATAGCACAGTGGGTAGGGCGTTTGCCTTGCATTCGGCCAACCTGGGTTCGATTCCCAGCATCCCATATGGTCCCCTGAGCACCGCCAGGAGTGATTCCTGAGTGCACAGCCAGGAGTAACCCCTGTGCATTGCCGGGTGTGACCCAAAAAGCAAAAAAAAAAAAAAAAGATTCTTTTAGCTAAAGAATATCCCCAGTCCATTCCAGCTGGCCCAGGGCTAAGACCAAAGCAAAGCCAATCCATTTGCTTGCTATAGGCATTTTCTCTGATAAACCTTCTTGAACATTCTCTTTTTAAGTTAATACTTTCTCTTTAACTTAGAAGTGAAAATGAAGACTTCTTTTTTTTTTTTTTTTGCTTTTTGGGTCACACCTGGCAATGCACAGGGGTTATTCCTGGCTCTGCACTCAGGAATTACCCCTGGCAGTGCTCAGGGAACCATATGGGATGCTGGGAATCGAACCCGGGTTGGCCGTGTGCAAGGCAAATGCCCTACCCGCTGTGCTATCACTCCAGCCCCCCAAAAATGAAGACTTCTTAAGAAGAAACATAGATCCACTTTGGAAGCTTATTGCACCAAGCCCTGTTCTGCTTTTACTAACCTGATGTCCTCATGAGTAGCTATTGTTGAATGTTTTATTAATACTTCTTACCATCGACTTAAAAAAAAAGTCTATAGAGTATCAAACAGCTGTTTAAAGAAACACTGTTCTAGACAGGGTTAAGCCTACCTATTCTCCTCTATATATTCTTAATTTACCCAAGTTTTCAGTGTGCTCTTCCATATATTTTTATAAAAATATATATCTTAAGAAGGTTTATAGAAGTGATTTTCAGTTATGATAATGCTCAATTGCCCCTTGGCTAAAAACTGTCAACCAGATTTTCAACCTCAAAGAAGGCAATAGCTGTAATTGTATATTCTAAAGGAAAGAGTCCAGTTTAAAAAAAATCATTAAGTCCAGAATGTCATACTTCAAAGACATTTCAGGCACTCAGAACAACCTCTACATGTCCATAGATTTTCAAAATGTTATGAGTTCTCAAAAATTCAACAGCAGTTTACATGGCATATAAAATGTGCTTCCCATATGTAAGACTTTGAATTTTTTAATGAACCATTTGCTGTTTGTAGGAAAAGTGCTAAAATTTTGCTGGAACATGTGACAAGGAAAATGGATCCAACCAGCGTTACAAATGCAAACATTCTCAGTGCTCAGATAGTCTCATCTCCAAAAAGCATTCACTGAAACGGTACTACATTTAAAGATAGAGAACAAGTATTACATTGCATGTTCAGATAGGTCTAAGATGCTTTACATTTACAAAGGTCATTATGCTTTCAAATTTAGAATATTCACTCATCTACACATTAAATCTTTTAGCATGGGCAGATATAAAGGCTATGATTTAAATATGCAACATATGGTAAGAATGTAAACTGGCCCCCACTCTTTGGCAATCAGTATGAAAGTTTCTCAAGATGTCACAAATAGACTTAACATATGATCCAGAAATTCCACAACTAGGGATCTAGGTAAAGAATAGAAAAACATGAATCCACAAGAATACATGCACACCCATATTCGTTGCAGCACTACTCAGAATGGACAAACTATGGCATCACCCACGTACCCAACAACCAATGAAATACATTTCTTATAAGGAATGTGTGGTAGATATACACAGTAGCATACTATTCAGCTCTAAGAAAATATTAAATCATTTGCAATAAAATGGATGGGGTTGGTGGGTGTCTTGCTAAGCAGAACAAAGCCAAATGAGAAAGACAGATACCAAATGATTTCGCTCAGATGTGGGACATAAAGAAAGAAAGCAGGAGAACAAACAAAAGTAGTCAAAAAATGCCCTTGGATTCAGGTCACAGAACTGAAGTGGCCAGATGAGGAGGGGCTGGGAATGCAGGGCTGTGGCCTCGAGCAGACGTGAAGCTGAGTTTTGGCACTTGAGCAATGGGTGTGGTATGACCGCTCAATTCTTGGGTTTGTTTTTAAATACATGGACTTTTTCTTCTTTTGGGTTTTGGGTTGTGTGTGTGTGATTTTTATTGACTTCTCAGTAATTTACAGCGCAATAGAATTGAGTGGGTATGGAATTTAAGGGGTATAGCTTACTACCTCTTTACGTGCATAAGTTTCCCCAAACAACAACCAAATTTCTGGTGCTTTTCCATCATTAAATAGAGCCCATTCTGGGGCTGGAGCGATAGCATAGTGGGTAGGGCATTTACCTTGCACGCGGCCAACCCGGGTTCAATTCCCAGCATCCCATATGGTCCCCTGAGCACCGCCAGGAGGATTTCCTGAGTGCATGAGCCAGGAGTAACCCCTGAGCATCGCTGGGTGTAACCCAAAAAGCATAAATAAATAAATAAAGCCCATCCTGGTGCTCCCTCCCAGCCCTCTTCCTGCTGATAGCCACCATAGCTTTCACTGAGTCGAACTTTGGCGGTTTGTCTACTTTAGTTATGTACATGTTCTATGAATAAGACCTAACTGGCAAATGTCTTTCACTTCCTTTACTTATTTCGCCCTATTTCATTTCACACAAGTTCCATTGATTTTGTGCTACAGGCCACAATTTCATCCTTTTTTTTTTAAAAAAAGTGCTTTTTTGTTTTATTTTGTTTTGTTTTGTTGTAGGGTCATACCCAGTATGCTCAGGGGTTACTCCTGGCAATGGTCTGGGGACCATATGAGATGCTGGAGACTGAACCTGGATCAGACTCATGCAAGGCAAGTGCTCGACCCGACCCACTGTCCTGTCGCTCTGGTCCCAGTTTCATCTTTTTTAAATAACTAAGTACTATGCCACAGAGCATATCTACTACAGCTTCTTGATCCAGCCTGCAGTCAATAGGCCTTTAAGTTGATTCTGCATTTGGCCTATGGTGAAAAGTGCTGCTATGACCATAAAGGTGCAAGTATCTTTTTAAGTCAGTGTTCTCATGTCCTTCAGATAAATGTCTAGGAGTAGTATCAGATATCTTACTTTTGAAGGGGTGTGGAAAAGCACTCATGTAACACACACCTCGATGGAAACCAATATGATCTCAATAAAATGTGTGTATGTGTGCACACGCATGTATATGTGTGTGCATGTGTATGTGTGTACACGTATAAACAGTTCTGCACTTCTTGACTACTCAGCACAATAGTATACACTCTGCAGAAACCCAGGTGATTGAAAACCTCTTTCAGGAGCCAGCAGTGGGTAGGGTGCTTGCCTTGCAAGCAGCTGTTAGATATCTGGTTAACTATCTGGCATCCCAAGCTGGCCAGGACTGATTCCTGAGTGCAGAACAAGGAGTAAGCCCTGAACACCACCCAAAAACATAAAATAAAATAAAATAAACCAACCTCTTTCATCTCCTTCCTACTTCTCGAGATGATTGTGCCAGGGATGCCAGTCTTTTAGGGAACATAATTGTCAGCAAAAATAGTAAAGCAAAATTTATAGAAAAAAGTTTTAAGTCTCTCAAATAAATACACAGTGAAGAAAGGTGTTGTGTGCACCATGCTTTACTTTTTAGCATTGTTGGCAACATTTACTGGTGTTTCTCTCACTTATATACCCTGTGGAAAATATGCAGCAGGGGTTTCTTTAACTTTATGAACATTTTTCTAATACTGGTTTGTAGGATGACATTACTTTGTCCTCTCCCCCCTTGCCATGAGTAGCTTGTCCCAGTTTTTCCCGGAGTTTAGGCTTACCCCAGACTCACCCATCAAGGTGTTCCCGAATCTCTCCCATCCCTTTGTTTAGCTATAATCACTTCTCTATGCTCTCTTCCCCAAAACAGTTAATCCGAGGCTTTCCCTTAATCTGACTCTGCTAATTTGTAAAGTCAGACCTTCCTAGGACACTGAATATTATAACATTGCCTTTTTCCCCTCTTTATGCCTTTTGAATAGTTTACTTTAAAGCTATGTTTTTTTGTATAGACACAAGAAGACAATATTATGTTTTTGTAACTTGGGATTTAATTGGCCTCGAATATTATTCCCTCCCGGGCATCTGCTTTCTCCACTTAAGCCTCAGTTGCCCTCAGTTCCTAGCACCCCAAAAGCAGGGTCCCGATGAGGGATGGGACGGATCCAGGGCAAGCGGTGAGTTATGTGCTACCCTGGCATCGAGATAGGCCTGGCCAAAGTGCCTAATTCTTAACTATAAGTTAAGAGCTTGATCATAGACAAATGCTATCATGATCCAAAAGTAATGATGAGACTAGGACCCTGCTAGGGATAGGAAAGACTGATCTGGCCTGAGCACTCTAGTCTGAGTTCGAGATGGCCCCTGGAGAGCAATTCTATAAGCTTTAATGCATTTCTTATTGTGTCCATACAAAATGATTAATATTATGAATTCTTATATGTTTGCTGGCTGGGGAGAGGAGAAACACACTCATGGGACTCCACCCTTGGGTGGATCCTCCTGCTGAAAGAGAATTAAGTCCTAGGAGAAGCATCCCCTAAGGGAAAGGAACCTTACCCTATTGATTGTGACCACACCTAGGTGTACACCCCAACCCCCTCCTGCTGGGGAGATTTAACTAGGCTGTAAGAGTGGGTTGGGGGCCAGATCCACAGATCCAGAGAGAGATCCAGAGCCGGGAGAGAAGCAGAGAGAGAGAATGAAATAAACTGATCGAGCAACCAGTTTGGCCTTCTTCCTTCCATCGCCTGCCCTTGACCGACAGCACACACAGCGGTTTCGGGCCACCAAACACGGGCGGTGAGACAGAGCCGCCCGGAGAGCCCACGAGTCCGCGCGCCCCTCAGCGAGCCTTAGTTTTTTACACTGGTTTATCATTTTTTCCACTCCATCTTATAGATGAAAACTGTTAGGAACTGGTCAAACATAAAGTTCCTGGGAGATTCCCACGAAAACCAATGCATTACAGTTATCAATGCAAAATATTGATTGGTATAATAGGAATTTTTGAAGGGAGTGCTCAGGGCTTACAACTGACTGTGCTCAGGGATCACTCGTGCACAAGGGATTGTATGTGATTCTGAGGGTCAAACCAGTGTCAGCAGCGTCCAAGGCAAACACCCCTGTACTGTCATCTTTCTCACCCATAAATAGGAGTCTTTTTCAGACTTTACCTTTATACTATCAACAACAAGAAAGAATGGGTTCTTAAATATTGTGAGTAGAAGATGTAATAAGAGAAAAAGAAAAGACTTCATGAGCTATAGTAGAAGCTGCCATGACCCATGAAAAGTTTCAGTGGCTTAAGGTTGTCACAGATGGCTAGTCATCCATGCCACTAATTGTTATGGGAAACTAGGTTCATGCAATGATTATGTGTATTGACCCTTTGTTCCTCTTCTGCTTTGGCAAATATTAGCATGAGGGAGCTGGATGCAGGAGAGGAAAAAGGCATCACATGGTTTATATCATCAGCTCTCCAATCAGTCAAAGGATCACTCTTTTACTTTCAAACAAAAATCTAAAATCCTTGTGACAAATTCTGCATAAAACAAAGATTCCTCTCATAAACCAATTTCCCTTCTTGATACTTCTATTATCACTAATTTTCAATAATGTATAGTAGATCTTGCTTAGCAATAATAAAACTACCCATGTTACAAGTTTAGTTTTATATAACACTCCATATGGTGGGTTCATAATAAATTTCTACTGGGAATACAATCATAAACCACTATTTTCTGCTATAAAAAACATTAAAGCACAGACATACACAAACAAGGTAATCTGCAATAAATTTGGAAATGTTAAAATACTACAAATGTAAATGTATTCAGCCCCATTGCAATGCATGCGATTTCCATAGCTTTATTGGAAATCTTGCCTTTGCAGTGGTTTCACGATAGGTTATAAATATAGTAGGAATGAGTCAGCGTGCAAATCCCTTCTGTGAAAAAACAATTTGGAAGGTTTTATAGCCCAAAGCTGTTTATTATTTGTAAGAATAGTAATGTAAGTTTATGTTTGGGACCTGCTGAGAGGAGAATTCCGAAAACATCCTGTTTATAAAACAGCAATGGGCAAATAACATAGCAAATTTTTTAAGGAAAAAAAGCAACATTGGATTTACATCAGGCCACTGAAATACTATTTCCCAAGTAAAGCATTTAACTGATATGACTTTCGTGGCACATATTTGGTTCGTAAGTGAGTTGATCATTATATCCCACTAAGAAAAGGAGACTAGAGTTAGCCTGGCAAAGAGGGATCCTGGAAGTGTATAAGTAAATGAAGATGAAAGTCGATGAGGCTACAATGGGGAGGGATGAAATGAGGACTAAGAATAGAAGCACCTGGAATACCTATAATGGGAATGGCATAAGGAAGCAATGTCAGCAAAACAGCAGGTTGCTGAACTATAGAAATCCCAAGAAAACATTGGCTCGAAAGGAGATGGATGCAAAGAGGAAGACCCCCTATATCAATGACAGCTCTAGAGAGAAGGGTATCAAGAATACAGAGCTGATTGGGGAGTCAGGAGCTTGCTAGAACCTTCAAAAGACAGTTTCAAGAAAGAATCCAGCTGGCAAGAAAGCAAGGAGATGGTGGTGGTGTAGCATGGAGGAGGCTTGATGCTAGCTTAAGTATTATTCCGTGGAGGGTCTGGGGACAGAAGAAAGCAGGGAGGCTTATAGCCAGGAAATGGGGCCAAAGCAAAGATGGAGACAAAGGTTATTCCCAAACGGGATGAAATTCAGGAAGGATATCTAGGAAGAGAACTCAAGGGCCAGAGTTGAGGAATTATCTTACATGAGCGATAGAGTGTTTGTTTAAACAGAAAGAAAAGAGTGGGTAAAGATAAAGACAATCTGCAAATGGCAGAAGAAAAGAAATTGGTGAAACTGAGGCTCCAGGGAGTTTCAATGGCTTCAGAAAACTAAGAAGCATAATTTCAGTTTCTGATTCCTAAGTGCACAAGCTCATGTCAGAAGCATACTATTGTTTCTTTGTAAGTTTATAGAGGCCTGCTGTTGCATAGTGTGTCTATGTCTGTTGTGTGAGCAGATTGTTGCATGTAGGTTGTGAGAAAACTAGAGTCCAAAAAAAATCCCAGATTGGGGCTGGAGTGATAATTGGGGCTGGAGTGATAGTAAAGTGGGTAGAGCATTTGACCTGCACATGACACACCCAAGTTCAATCCCCGGTATCCCATATGGTCCCCCTAGTACCTCCAGGAGTAATTACCAATCACAGGTCTAGGAGTAACTCCCGAGCATTGCTAGATATGGCCCAAAACAAAATAAAGATCCCTTATTATCTAAACTCCTGTGTGTGGACTGTAATGTGTACGTACTAATAGACACAACACATAAACACACACACACACACACACACACACACACACACACACACTGAAACAAGGTGTCACTGTTCAATGCTTTATTCACAAGTATTGACCTATGAGTGTTACCCCACCTCTCCCCTCCAGAGGACCCTTCCATAAAGCTACTGCCCATGCTGTGCCCAATGGGAGCTAAGCTGCTACTGCGCTGCGCTGAACCACATGTCATCATGCGACCAGCTCATGTCAGCACAAAGGCCAGAAAGAAGCCTGGGAGCTAAAGTGGATTGTGGGATTCTGGAAATCTTAAAAGTATTTCAAAATACAATAGAAAGAAAGAAAGAAAGAAAGAAAGAAAGAAAGAAAGAAAGAAAGAAAGAAAGAAAGAAAGAAAGAAAGAAAGAAAGAGAGAGAGAGAGAGAGAGAGAGAGAGAGAGGGAGGGAGGGAGGGAGGGAGGGAGGGAGGGAGGGAGGGAAGGAGGGAGGGAGGAAGGAAGGAAGGAAGGAAGGAAGGAAGGAAGGAAGGAAGGAAGGAAGGAAGGAAGGAAGGAAGGAAGGAAGGAAGGAAGGAAGGAAGGAAGGAAGGAAGGGAGGGAGGGAGGGAGGGAGGGAGGGAGGGAGGGAGGGAGGGAGGGAGGGAGGGAGGGAGGGAGGGAGGGAGGGAGAGAGGGAGGGAGAGAGAGAGAGAGAGAGAGAGCTTATTTTTCCAAATGCAAGAGTTGGCACACCTTCTTGTCAGAGTATGTGAAGAGAGGAGTCTGAGAACATGACCAGAGGCTACAGAGATACACTGTTTCAAGATTCTGAGTTCCCCAAATTGAAGAAGTCATTCTTTTACATTATAGGAAATTGAAGAGGACTGTGAGGGGGTCATATAAGAATATCAAATGCTCTTTACAAAGAAAGGGAAATTTTTAATGAGAAATAAAGTAGTGACATATGTTGGCACAGAAAATTATTTAGGAGAGGGAAAATAAAAAAATTTTAGCAAAATAAAACTAGAATTCACAGAGCTATTTTGAAAGAGTAAAGCAAGAGAAAAATGTCAGGTATAAGATTATTCTTATTTGACATTTTTATACCACAGCAACTTATAAAAACATCAAACACTGACATAATCCTTCCTCTAGCATTTTAACACGTCATTATATTGTTAACAATGTCAAATGGCTATACCATTCGTGTGACTTTTTAATAGATTACTTTTATCATAAAACTGTCATTTTTAGGATAATCTGCATTCTCACATTTTTATGTTCAGCTGCAGTCTTAAAATGTCAAGTATAGGAGATATCTACATCTCTAATACTCAGAATCTTACTACAGATCTTGAAAATAGAACAAAATAAACCTTATCTAATATGATGTTTGTTGTCAATTCATTTTCTCAATCACTTCTCTCCATTTAAGAATAATTACAGAGAATCTGTATTAAGTTAAGATGAAATTGTGAGTAAAAGCCACATGAGCCATGAAACACATAGTGAATCCTGCCTTTGCTTGAAAATTTGATCATGGAGGGTCTAGCTCCTACAGGCACAATTGTGCATGTGGGACATTGGACTTGCTACACAGTGAATATTGATGATAAAAAATGTCATTTCATTTCCATGGGTAAAGCATGTACCATACATCCAACCAGATTACTTTCATTATTTCTCTTTAATATGAGAAACAGTTTTTCAATTTAAATATAAAGGGGGAAAGCAATTAAATGATGTGTCAAAGGTCGGGCAAGTGAGATCCAGAAGGGGAATTAGATCTCTATAGAGTTGAGAGCCTAGGAAAGATATTGGCAAACTTCATGAAAAGAAGTTTGTGATTTATAGACAACATCATGGTCACTGTCAGAATGACTCATCTCTGATTCTGTAATGCAGAATCCAGCATAAACAAATGGGCATAGTTATGTACCAATAATACTTTTTTCTTAATGGAAACAGAAACTGGGCTGGATTTGACTCCTCTTGGGCAGTAGTTTGCTAATCCCTGATCTAGTGGGCCAATTCATTCGATACGTGAAAGATTGCAGCTTGAATTCTAGCAAACACTGATTTCATCCAGATTGAATAATAATGTCTAATATTAGTGAGATCTTACCAGGTGCCAAGAACCATCCTAATTACTTTATACAATCTCATTTTTTACCATTATTATTGAGGTTCTAGGATCACATATTGGTAGTTACATTTTTCATACAGCATTCATGTGTACATCATTTCAACACCATAGCACAGAGGGTAGGGCGTTTGCCTAGCACTCGGCCAACCCGGGTTCGATTCCTCCATCCCTCTCGGAGAGCCAGGCAAGCTACCGAGAGTATCCCGCCCGCACAGCAGAGCCTGGCAAGCTCCCCGTGGCATATTTGATATGCCAAAAACAGTAACAACAAGTCTCACAATAGAGATGTTACTGGTGCCCGCTCGAGCAAATCGATAAACAATGGGATGACAGTGATACAGTGCTACTCATCACCAGAGTTCTGCTTCCCTCCACAGGTGTCCCACATGCCTCTCCCATATAAGTTTAATTCTCTAGATAAAATCTCCAGTTCCAATGACTCTGACCATCTCTTATTCTCTATGTTTCTTTATATCCTACATTTGAGAAAATTTTTTTTATTGTGGAGATGGTCACACCTACATAGATGAATAAAGTTAAACTCCTAGAGTTCCACAAAATTGTATATCAATGGTAAGTTGATAAAACAAATTTTTTTCAAAAACTGTGTATCTTTTTCTTTTTTACAGGTATATCACTTTTTTTAATTAATAGTATGAATAATTATCTGCTAAATTTTTTTTTTGCTTTTTGGGTCACACCTGGCGATGCACAGGGGTTACTCCTGGCTCTGCACTCAGGAATTACCCCTGGCCATGCTCAGGGGACCATATGGGATGCTGGGATTTGAACCCGGGTCAGCCGGGTGCAAGGCAAACGCCCTACCCGCTGTGCTATCTCTCCAGCCCCTATATGCTAAAATTTTATAAAATTCACATAATATAGATAAGTCCTACAAATATATAATTTAGCAAGAGTGGGGAGAGGAGAAAGAAATGTCTTTATGTTAGAAAATGTATTATAGATAATGTTTTAGTATTGCATTAATAACTAAAATATTGTAATAAAATTCTCTATAGATATTTTTAATCACCTGAAAAGATATAGAATATTCAATACAAATGAAACATTAATTCATTATTGAAAAAGTATAAAATCATTAAATCATTTAGCAAACTTGGAATAAAGAGACGTTCCTTAATCTATACAGGGCAACCATAGGTACCTTGGTTAAATACTAAATGGCAGCATGCTGAGAAGTTTGTCTTGTCTCTTTAAGAAGCTTTTTTAAACACTTCTTGAAAAACTGGTCTGAGGACTATAAATTCCCTAAGCTATCCATGAAGCTGTGTATATTTCCTTCAAATATGAATGAAAATCAGGCTGAATAGATACTCTTGATGAAGTATTCATTTCATTGAGTTTTGGATTTTAACTATATCCCAGTTTCTTCTGGCTCACAGTCTCGTTTGACAGATTTTTTGTAAATCTTAAGAATTTTCCTAAGTATCTGGGGTCTTTTTCCAATCTTGCTGCTTTCAATATTCTGGCTCTATCTTTGGTTTTTGTCATTCTGGGTACAACATATCTTGGAGTTCTGTTTTGGTTTATTTTCGCTGGGACCTTTTGGGTCTCCCAGATACCTTCTTAACACTGAGAAATTCTTATCTATGATTTCTTTAACTAGTATTTCTTCATCAGATTTGCTTTTTATTCTTCAGAAACTCAGATGATTCTTATATTGTTCCTCTTGAGCATATCCCATTGTCCTCTGGTGTGCTATTTATTTCTCTCTCTTTTTTTTGGGGGGGGTGCACATTTGACTGTGCTCAGGGCTTACTCTGCACTCAGGAATCATTCCTGGTGGGGTTTAAGGGACCATATGGAGTTCTGGAGATCAAATCTGGGTCAGCCACCAGAGAACAAGCACACCCTGCCTGTTGTACTAACTCCCTAGTCTCTGTGCTGTTTATTTCTTTTCAGAATTTTTCCATCTTCTGCTGCTATCTAGGAGCTTCCTGCATCTCATCTTCAAGCTCACCAATTTTTTTCCTCAGCTGCTGTTATTCTGCCACTCAGATCTTCTATTGGTTTTATTTTTTTTATTTATTTATTTATTTTGCTTTTTGGGTCACACCCAGCGATGCTCAGGGGTTATTCCTGGCTTTGCACTCAGGAATTACTCCTGGCAGTGCTTGGGGGACCATATGGGATGCCGGGGATCGAACCCGGGTCTGCCGCGTGCAAGGCAAACGCCCTACCCGCTGTGCTATCGCTCCGGCCCCTATTGAAGTTTCAATATCACTTACTATATTCTTCATTTCTGTCACTTCTGATTGTAGTTTTCTCATTTGTGCTTCATGCCTTCTGGTGTTTTCTTCTGACTACCTATGCATTTGTTTCTTTGAGCTAATTAAACATCTTCAACATGGTGTCACTAAAGTCTTCTCTGGGAGATTAAAGAGTTAGTCAATACTAGGAGATTTTTGTGTTATTATTTTCACTCACTGAGCATGGTGGACTTCTATATGTCTTCCCCAATGTGTGTGCTGTGTTCCTGCTGAGCTGAGGGTGGATCTTTGTAGTTAGTTGCACCCCCACCCCATCCCACCCCAGGAATCTTTGAAAGATTAGGCTGGATATTTCCCTAAAAGATGATTGTACAGTAATCCACACTCTAATGCAATAGAAAGGCCCTCTATTAGACACCCTATGTTAGACACCCTAAGTTAGTTCTATTCAATCTGTCTAATTACAAACATGTTATAGCAAACACACCTTCACTAGATGAAAGAATGAGACCTTCAACAAAGTGATTTGTCCAGTTGACCCAGACCCAGTCTATCAGATGTGCTTCGCCATCACTAGAGAAAGCTCCTGACTAAATTAACCAAAAGAAGCCCAATAAATGAGTTCAAACCATAAGCAAAGTTGGGGAAGAATCTACCCTGGCATGACCTCCTACAGGAGGCTTGGCTTGAAACCTGGATTTCTCAGCTGCTCCTCCACCACACCACAGCTCCAGTGAGAAAAAATGAAAAGCAAGCTCTGCACACAGAGGGAAACAAGATATCATGCTTCAAAAATCTTTTGTTTACATGGCACTTTCTCAGCTCATCGCAGCCTGTAAAGTAGTCACATCTCATTTTACACATATCTTACAGATGAGGTTAGAGGGGTCACTCAGACTCAATGATTTGTGAACACCACATAACCAGAAAAGACTCAATTTCTAATTTTTGGAATGCACCTCAATATCTCCTCCTTCCCAATCAGACCATCTTCTAATTTCCCAAAGGGAAATCACTGAGAGTGATAGTTTGTAAAAGCATAGCACTATAGCACTATCGTCCCATTGTTAATTGATTTGCTCAACCGGGCACCAGTAACATCTCCATTGTAAAACTTGTTACTGTTTTTGGCATATCGATTCACCACGGGTAGTTTGCCAGGTTCTGACGTATAGGCGGGATACTCTCGGTAGCTTACCGGGCTCTCCGAGAAGGATGGAGGAATCAAACCCAGGTTGGCCTCTTGCAAGGCAAATGCCCTACCTACTGTGCTATCTCTACAGTCCATATTACATCAAAAATTGAGCGGCATAATACAATCATGGTTGTTGTTGTTGTTGTTTTTAAGTAAATTGTAAACTGAGTAATACAACCAAGGTAACCCAAATCTTTTTCTAAGAGGAAAAAAATTAGAAAAATTATGAATAATCATTTTTGTGCCCTTCAATTTCTAATTTGAAAGTAAATCCAACTAAAATATTAGACCCTGAGTGGAGATCTAGTTATATATGTGCATCATCCATTTTTGAGACAAGGAGATGAAAAGATGAGAACACAAAATTCAAATCATACCTGTAACTATTTTGTTTGTATTTCCTAAGTTTTTTTCCAGTGACATACAACACATATACACACACATACATACACACATGCACACACGCACACATGCAAGCACACACAATGCACACTATATCTCACCCCTTAATTCTCAGTGTTATCTCAAGATCATTCCAAAATACCCTTCCCACAGTGATGTCTTTAGCCAGAGCTGGCAAGAAAGTTCCTTCTTTTCCTTTTGTTTTTCTTTTTAATTTTTTAAATATTATTTTTACAAATAAAATAAACCATCTTTTCTTATTACCTTTCCACATACCCCAACTACTTTTTTTTAGGTAACAGTGCTCTACTGTCAAAAACCACTGGTTTCTTTGAAAGTAGTTCTAGTCTTCAATGATCCTGCTTCTATTGTAAATGTCACACAGATTATTTATAATAGTAAATGTAATCATAAATAAAGGGACTTTGGTAAAATTTGACCTCAGAGACTCTGAACTTTCAAGATCTCTTCTCTACCCTTAGTATTTCCTTAGGAAATCTTGATGGCCTGTGTTCACACTGTGCCCAAGCCAATTTTTGATCTGGGGTCACAGGAGGAGGAGGAGAGGGACAGGCAATTCAGTCTCTCCTGCATCCTTTGCCCCTGCTGCACAAGTGTGATTTTTTGCCAGACTGCCAACCTCAGCAACTCCTTTATTCCCATTCCCAAACACAAAGCATCAAAGCAAGGTCTAAATTTGCCAACTGGAATTGAGTGTTCTTCCAAACATTGAGACAAATTTCTAGTATAAACAAAGTTGTTGGGGGACCATGGTGGATAGCTCCAAGCAGACTAAGCACTTGCCTTGCAAACAGGTGGCCCATCACAAGTTCAACCCCCAGAACTGCTTCCCAGGTGCTGAGTGCAACCCCAGTTAGGATATAGTGTTTGGGATTCTGGGTACCACAATCAAGTGTGTGACTCACAACCAAGAATGAGCACTACACCCAAATAATCATCACAAACAAAGGGAGGATGGAGATTTAAAACATACAATTAAATAGAGTTGTTCTGGGCCAGAGAAGTAGCACAGCAGGTAAGGGGCTTGCTGTGCACATAGCACCTGAGCAAAACCAAAGAAATAAAATAAAATAGAAATAAAGTTGTGGGGCTGGAGCGATAGCACAGCGGGTAGGGCGTTTGCCTTGCACGCGGCCGACCCGGGTTCGAATCCCAGCATCCCATATGGTCCCCTGAGCACGGCCAGGGGTGATTCCTGAGTGCAGAGCCAGGAGTAACCCCTGTGCATCGCCAGGTGTGACCCAAAAAGCAATAAATAAATAAATAAATAAAGTTGTTCTATACGACACAACCTTAAGAAAAGATAAAGTCATGCAATTTGCTGCAATGTGAGTGGATCTAGAGAGTATCATACTGAGTGAAATCAGCCAGAGGGCGAGGAACAGACTCAAGATGATCGCTCTCATATGTGGGATATAAAGAAACCTCGTAGGGGAATATTAAATGCCCAATATCAAACAAAAATGAAGATCAGGAGAACTGGTTTTCAGTAAGAAGCTTGGTGCTGGGGCAGGGGTGAGTGGGATAAGTTAGGGAAAGGAACACTAGGACAAAGGTGGAGAAGGAAAGTGCCTGCCACAGAGACAGGCGGAGGGGGTGGGGAGAGGGAAATTAGGGACATTGGTGGAGGATATTGGGCACTGGTGAAGGGATTTGTGTTGAAATAATATATACCTGAAACTCAATCATTTATGATATTTATATTTATATCTCTGTAACTTTGTGATTCACCGTGATACATTTTCTTTTTAATTTTAAAAAGTAAAGAAAAGGAAAAAATTGTTCTGTGCTGGTTATAAGTACTGAAGGCAAAGATAGCTGCCATTTGTTAAAAATAAACTAAAAATTCTTTACCATATCTCCTCAAAACAGATGTAGGTATTGTTTATAAACACACACATACACACACATAAACACGCATACATATTATTTTTCCTTGTTTTCTGACTGAAGAAGAAAATGTCTCATTTACATGGAAAGCCCACTAATTACAGTTATCTAGACAAGAAAGCAGATGAAGATTGTGATTGATATTCCAAAATTTCTGTCCCAATTTCCCTATACTGAAAATTAGCCTCTCTATAAATTAAACCAACAGAACATCTGATGTCAAAACCAATAGGTCACATCTGTGAAAAATATCAAAAACTGGATCCTTTTTCTCTAAAATATCACCAACACTCCCCTACTCCCACCATTATTTCCACCACTATACCTAAAAATATTGACTCTTCTAAGAAAATATCATTTTTCAGATGTATGTTAATAGAAGTAATAGTCATTTCTTCTTTCTAATTTGGTAGAAGACCAGGAATTGACACTATTTTCCAAAGTTAATTAGAATGAAATCTCAGCTGTTTCTAGATAAATAGGTAATATGGAAACATATTGCATGTTCAGATTTTGACAAGGAATCTAATAGAGAATAAATTTTCTCAATTTTAAAAAGAAATTCCCTTCCTGCTGATTGAGGTTTATACATCTGAGAAGCAAAAGCACAGACAAATTTAGGAGCTGTAAGGACTGGCTGGATCACCTCAGGAGAATGAGTTACTATCTCTGCATCTTAGATCTTGTCTCCCCAAGAAACCTTATGATGTTTCCCTGCATGAAGACTACGCACAACGATGGTGACACATCCCTGGAACACATATGAGATCTGAACTCTTTCTAATGTGATTAGAACTGAGGAAGCTCTGAGCATCTAATAAGGTAGGTGACATCTTTAAGCTCTTGTGTATTATGGACGTGACATCTTTTGGGCTCTTCAATGGGTCTCCCAGCCCCATTCTTCTCACCTCTTTGTTCCACTTTCAGCTGAGTTATCTTTGCTTTCACAGAGTCTCTTTGGTGAACTGAATGCACAATTACAGAATGGCTGGTCAAGTTGGGTCCTGGCCTTGGCTTTGTTCTCCGGAAGCCAACCAGCTCCTATAGGACTGATCCATGGCTCCCCAACTCATATTGTTTGTTTCCATCTACAAGCATTTTTGTGTTCTTATACATTAAATAATTTTTAATTTTATTTTTATGAAGTTGTCCACAATGTTTGATTACATTTAACATTTGAACACTAATCTCACCACCATTACAACTTCCCACCACCATATTTCCATCTTGAACCCCAAACCCTGCCCCCAAAGCAGAACTGAAATAATTTATCTTGTATTTCTTATTATGAATAATCAGCTAAAAATGAGAGACAAAGGCTTTCTTAAAGAAAAGTGTGTGAAGATTGTTGTATTTCATCCAGGAGTCATTAAGCCCTTCTATAAGAGATAAGTGACATGTTGTATCACTGTATCACTGTCATTCGGTTGCTCATAGATTTGCTCAAGCAGGCACCAGTGATGTCTCCATTGTTAGACTTGTTGTTACTGTTTTTGGCATATCAAATACGCCACAGAGAGCTTGCCAGGCTCTGCCATGCGGGCAGGATACTCTCAGTAGCTTGCCGGGGTCTCTGAGAGGGACAGAGGAATTGAACCTTGGTTGGCCACATGCAAGGCAAATGCCCTACCTGCTGTGCTATCACTCCAGTCCAGTAACATGTTGTATATGTATAAATATATTTCTCCCTAAGATTAGTTGCCTTCTATTTTAAACCCTATCAAATGTGGTGTGATACTTTTGGTATATCAGTGGTATAAAGTATGAGATGTCCAGGAATAGATTGACTCATGGGTGAGGCCCGTCCAAGCGTGTGGAGAGCAGCCATGAGCATGGCAGCACTTGAGTTCTGGAGGTTTTCAGCTGCCGAGGCTGACTCTGTTGGGGCAGGGACAGGCCTCACCAGACCGCCTCCGGGTTGCCCTGAATGAAACAGCCTGGCATGGGGTCTGGTGGCATGGCTATGGTGTATCATTTTGTGCTCTCTTCAGAGAGAATTATCATGACTCTCTGGATCATGATCATTGGTGATTAAATAATTTTTTGTTTGTTTGTTTGTTTGTTTTTTAAATTAATTTATTTATTTTTAATTCGTGAATCACCATGAGGGCACATTTACAGATTTATACACTTTTGTGCTTATGCTTCCCTCATACAAAGTTCGGGAACCCATCCCTTCACCAGTGCCCATTCTCCACCACCAGTAAACCCAGCATCCCTCCCACCCTCCCCGATCCCATCTCCCCCCACCCCGCCCTGCCACTGTGGCAGGGCATTCCCTTCTGTTCTCTCTCTCTAATTAGCTGTTGTGGTTTGCAATAAAGGTGTTGAGTGGCCACTGTGCTCAGTCTCTAGCCCTCATTCAGCCCGCAACTCCCTTCCCCCACATGGCCTTCGACTACATTATTTTTAATGCAATAGCACAGCAGGTAGGGCATTTGGCTTGTACGTGGCCGACCTGGGTTTGATTCTTCTGCCCCTCTCAGAGAGCTCAGTAAGCTGACAAGAGTATCTTGCCTGCACGACAGAGCCTGGCAAGATACCTGTGGCATATGTGATATGCCAAAAACAGTAACAACAAGTCTCACAATAGAGACATTACTGGTGCCTGCTCGAGCAAATCGATGAAAAACGGGATGACAGTGCTACAGTGCTACAGTGTTTAAAAGGACACAGATTAATGATGCACAAAACTTAACTGAATAAAATTTAACTCTAAGCCAAGTGAGTGCCAATATAAAGGCAGGAAAGTTGACTTCTTTCCGTTTCCAGTAACATAGCTGAAAGGCTGAAATAATCTTCTTGGGACTGCAAATATACTTTAAACGCTTTGTAAAGCAAATGCTTTGTATGTGTGAGACTCTGGGTTCAATCCTTGGAATATTCCCCCAAAAAATAAAATCAAATAATCTGAAAATATTTTGAACCATTCACCTACACGCTCACCTCAGTGTTTCCATGAGAGCAGAAGGGGTGGACAGCATTCAAGTAAGTCTTTACTATCTGAAAACGTACCCAGACTAAAGAAGGTTCTGGAAGTCTGAGGAAGGGCAGCTGGGAAGGGCTCAACCTGACTCTCTCTGGGCTACCTGCTCTAGGCTGTTGTTCTGGTAGGAGTACATTTTGTTCTTTAAATATGTTTGAGTCTTTTCCTTTCTGCCACTTAGGGTTTTAAGAGCTTCCCCATACTTGTTTTTTAAAATAATGACCCTGTCTCTTCCAAAACCAAGCAGCACATTTTCCCCTTTCTCCCCAAATTGGCACTAACTTCTGGAAATGTGCCAAGCAGAATGGCAGAGTTCTGCCAAAAGAGGCCATCCAACCTACATTGTGTCCCCAAAGGGAAGAAGGCTGTCACATTCCCATCACCTCTGCCCTTTGAGAGGGTAAATCTTTCCAGTTTTCCTTCCTAAACTTGCCTTTTCAATTAAATATTTACTTGGGATAAGTGAGACGCAAGTGGTCGAGCATGTGCCTTGCATGTGTAAGGCCCAGGGTTTGATCCCCCACCTGGACCATTGGTCATATTGTGTGTCTTGCTACCACTTGTGGAGCTGTGGTCTTTCCTGGGACTTTCTGTGTCTGAGAGTTGAAGCAACCAAAAAAGGGGACCAACCACGGGGCAGAAGTGCCACTCTTTCCTGAGGCCTTATCAATGGTCTCACTGATGGATGCCCTTTTGTTCTCTAGCAGTCTCGGGCTTTTAGGCACCCCCCATGCCCACCGCCCAAGTTTCTTGGAAGTCAGCAGTGGCTTTAGTTTACAGCAGTGGTGGCAGTTCCTCAGGACTTCCTGCTCTCTCTGAACTGTCTCAGCCAGCAGCGGCTCCTAGCAGCCTCCTCAGGCAGCAGCGACCTTGATGCCGCTACTGTCTCTTACTGCTCTGCTGCCCGCTGTACTGCCTCACTCAGAGAGCAAACTCCTCCACCTTCCCTCTCTGGGCTTATCTCTGAGGGCAGCAGTTCCTAGCCCAGCCCACAGCAATTCGCAGGCCTTACTACTGGATCTGTACTCAGGGATGACTTCCAGGTTTCAGGTGGTGCTCAAGGGATCAAAGGAGGTACCGAAGGATTGAACCAGAAACTGTCATGTGCAAGGCAAGAGTCTTTATCCACTATACCATTTCCCTGGCCCCTCCACACAGCTTTCTTTATGGTCCCTATTTGGAAGTCCTTCTGATTAGCTCAGAGCTATGATCACTTCGGCTTTCTCCCTATTATGCAGCTCAGTGTTTGCAGACGGAGCATGGGAATAAAGGATGAGAGCAGTTCAGCAGTTGTCAGAGGGAAGTGTTGGAATATTTCCCCTTTTCCAGCTGCCTTCTGGAGTTTTGTTACAGAAATCTTTTGTCACTGAAAACCTAGCTGATCTTTGACCCGGATCTAAGGTGCTAGCCAGAATTGACTTGACTTTGTAGATTCCAGGCTCTGGCCCAGCCTAGTCTTTGGAATGTAAATCCCAGTGCTTTCAGCCCAAAGAAGACTTTGGTTTTGCTTTTGTATCTTCTTTCCGGGGGGCCTAGATTAAGGGCCTGCAGATACAAGAGAATTATGTTGCCTCAATGTCCTTCCTGTAAGATCTTTTGGTGCTTTGGTGACGTCAATGTATTGCGCCCTTTGGAAGGGCCATGATCAATAAAAGGGGGTTCAGAGAGAAGGTAGGGGGCGCGGAAAGGATAGAGAGGATGGAGAGTGTATAGAGGGAAGACTGGAATAAACTGCAAGTGAGACCAACCATCATGGCTCTGTTCCTTCCTTCGCCTGCCACATTATCGCCGTCAACCTCCCCGGGGTGGGGGAAGTGGCCGGAGGCTACCGAACTCGGGTGGCGGGAGAGACAGCTGCTGCCCTAGGCCCTGTGCCTGGCTCGGTGCGGTGAGGGGTCCCTTCCCTCGCCCACGCCTTTTCTTTTTATTTTTATACAGGGAAGGAACAGAACAAAAGAGGATAGTTCTTGGCCAGGGAGTACAGCTAACAGAGCAAAAGATCCACCCCAATGTCATGCACCAGGTCTGGAACTGACCCCTCTTCCCTCTCACCTTCCACCTCATCCCAGTTTTAAGATCACCCACCTCCAGCAGTCTACAAACCCACACCAGTGAAGCCACAAGGTCTCATGCATTTTTATCCATAAAATTTTCATCTGTGGGGGGGTGGGAGGGAGGTATACTGTGATTCTTGGTGGTGGAATATGTGCACTGGTGAAGGGATGGGTGTTCGTGTATTGTATAACTGAGACTTAAACCTGAAAGCTTTGTAACTTTCCACATGGTGATTCAATAAAAGAATAAATTTTTTAAAAATTTCATCTGTATTGCACTCATCTATGGTATATAGAATAACAGAGTGGGAGACTAACACCCAAGAACTGTAGAAATAAGTACCAGGAGGTTGACTCCATGGCTTCGAGGCTGGCCTCACGTTCCGGGGAAAGGTCAACTCAGAGAAGCGATCACCAACTACATTGTAGTCGAAGGCCATGTGGGGGAAGGGAGTTGTGGGCTGAATGAGGGCTAGAGACTGAGCACAGCGGCCACTCAACACCTTTATTGCAAACCACAACAGCTAATTAGAGAGAGAAAACAGAAGGGAATGCCTTGCCACAGTGGCAGGGTGGGGTGGGGGGGAGATGGGATTGGGGAGGGTGGGAGGGACACTGGGTTTACAGGTGGGGTGGTGGAGAATGGGCACTGGTGAAGGGATGGGTTCCCAAACTTTGTATGAGGGAAGTATAAGCACAAAAGTGTATAAATCTGTAACTGTACCCTCACGGTGATTCTCTAATTAAAAATAAATAAATTTAAAAAAAAAATTTCATCTGTAAAATTAAGACGTAAATAGTCAATGCTCTACCTGCAAGGATGCAAATCAATCTTTGCTTTTCCAGGCTTTAGGATACGAAAAGAAAATTTAGGGAATTTTTATCCTCCTACATAAAGGCAACAGAATCTTGGAAATGATTTTATTCTTTTTGTCATGCAATTAATTGTATGTATTCCAAAGATTCACCCCATGCACCAATTGTTCTCAGTTCTCTGGGTTTGACATTAGGCATAAGGAGTAAGTTCACAGGCTAATTACCTATGAAATAATATGGTTACAAAAAGAAGGATATAAATATTAATATTAACAATATAAGTAATTAAACAAAAAAACTTCAATTAAATGAGGAGGTTAATTCTTTTGTTAATTTGCCTGCAATTTCAGCTTGAGGAAAAATAGTTTTAATAAAAGTAAAATGAGGAGATAGAAAAGAGGATTTAGAAGAACTAATAGGGGTTCTGGATATTTTCAAGGGCATTTGTGGTCAATTATCTTTAATTCCATTATGAATTTATGGAATTTTTTTCTCCAAATAGGATAATATTTGTATAGCTCTTTACTGCTTTCAATAGAATACTCACTTCAAACTTAAAACTCTAACCCTAACATTCCTGCTGCTTTCAACACCAAGTTTCAATTGTGAGAACAGCAAATGAACAAAAAGTTTATCAGGCAACCACACCAGATGCATTCCAGCAACTGATAAATTAGTCTTTGGGAAGAGGCTATTACTGGTCTCTTGGACCCTCCCCACTCACAGTGTGGTCTGAGTATCTGTATCACCTGGGAGCTTGTTAGAAATGCAACAGCTCAGCTTGACCGGACTTCCTGGCATCCGTATCTTTGTATCTTTCTTTTAACAAGAACCCCGGGGGATTCCCACGCACATCAGTGTTTGAGAAGAAGTGCTTCTACCAATGCATAGGTGTATCTTTCTAGCCAACGAGAAATACCCATCAAGAGTACAGATTTGATTTTCGGTTCCAGCAGCATTGCAAATTTGAGCTAAGATCCTCTTTCTCTTTAGGGAACAGATACTGGCAAAATGACGATCATTTTTTAAGCCAACCCCAAAAGACGAAACAGAAAATTTCCAGTTTCCCAAACCACAAAGGAGCTGAGTGCAGCCTATGCATATAATACCCCAGGGGATAGCAGACTTACTGGAGGATCTGATGGAATACAGAGTCATAAAATCCCATGGTTATCAGAAATGAGACCTCGGGTTCAAATGAATGTGATGCTAGAACTCAGACTCCTACATAAACCTGCCCCCTGTGGGTAAGGGAATTAGGGGATTCCCTATGGGGGGCCCAGAAAGTAACAAAGCCCTACTTTGGGCCAACAGCAGAGACACAGCCCACATAAATATAATCAGCATAGTGGTAGAATCTCAAATCGACAAGTTACTGGCAAAGTTCATCCTGTCTAAGGTAAATCATTGAGAAAGCCAGCCATGGCAAATAGAAAACTTTTCTGTAAAATTCTTCTAGGAGCCAAGGCTCATGTGATTCACACAGTCACCCCACCTGAGAAAAGTTCATCACAAAACTCAAACCACATGAGAAAGAATTTACTCTCGAATTTGCCAGGTACCACAAACAGTGGATTATCACTCCCATCCCCCCAAGCCCCCTGTCCTACCCCCACACAAGAATAAGAATAAAAGAAGTATTCCCAAAGGGATCATGGTTTTATGTTAGCCTCAAAGCAATTTACTAGATAAGAAGGATGAGGAAACTGTAGTGCAGAAAGCTTAGGGCTAATAAGCATTAATAGTTTACATCGTCCCAGTGCTTTTTTCATCAATGTATATAACTAATTCAAACCTGCGAGTTGAGTCAATTCTTTCACTTGAAAAGATTAGAGAGAACAGATTTCCTTACAGTGAGAAAAGCGAACTCTTATTCAGTTAACTTGAGACAAACAGTCCTAGTAACACAGAGAATGAAGTGAGTATCTTGGTGCTTGGGGATTCTTATTGAGGATGAAAGGAAATGACAAAATTAGAATTTTGTCCTTGTAAACTTCCAGAATGCTCAAAGGATAAGAATTTCCACCATGGCAGTTGTCTTTATTTTTCCAAGTCAGGATGTTAAGTAATCACTAGGATTTAAACTAAGAGGTGCTCCTGCTTTTACACCTGGAACATCGTCGTGGCATCCCTGAAAGGTTATAACACACCAAGCTTCATTTGGGCTGCTGAAGAATGAGTATCTAGCTCAGGCAATGCTGCAAAGCCATAATTTCTCATTTCATACCCCTTCACTAAATTACAATTTAAATTCCATCACTCAAAACTGCCTGATCTTGAGCCAGATGCATATATCATGAGAAGGCATTAAAATCTGACCTTTTCTATCCCCAATAAGAAATGTCATGAGTTCATCACAGAATCATAACTCCATCTTGAATTAGAGTTAAGAAAGGTTTGAACTTCAGGAGGAAACTTCCAATTGTAGGCAAATCTGAGTACCTGGGGATGTCTTAAAATAGGGAATTCCAAAAGAAAAATAAAATGAGATGCTAAAGAGGGAGCACGTTGTAGGTATAAAAGGATGCTACACTCAGAAGCGGGGGAGCGGCACTCAGAGCAGCTCTTGGGAGTCAGTTCTTGAAACTGACTAGAACTAAAACCTAGAAACTTGACAATCAGTAACGTTTCACCAGAGGCCCTAAAACCCAAAACAATTATCCACTGGCTCTTTTGCTGGCTAAGATTTACATCCAGTGGCTTCATCAATATAGATACCAGAGAGACTCTGCAAAGAGTATTGTGGGGTTTGGTGACTTCAGAGTTTGCACTCGGAATATTTATCATTTTAGCTCAGTAAATAGCCAATCCTTGGCCACTCGGGAGAGAAGCAGGCAGCCTTATCAGTCTTGGAACTTTCAAAAGGTTTTCATTGCACAGCACGTGGTGGACCATTCTCCACTGACCATTTGCGCCTGTGAAAGGGGAAAGTAGGCATTTAGATGCTTGAAAATGGAAAGCAGGTGTTTAGCTGTTTATTTAAATAAGGAAAATAAAACACTTCACTGAATATTAAGAAAATATTACTTTGGGACAGGGGGTATTCAGAGACAGAGTCAAGAGCATTGACAGCTGGTTCTGTTGGGGCTTGGAGGTTTGACTGTGGGGTAATTCTATTTGCAGAACTTAGAGGTCTTACACGGCTTCTCCCCCTCTAGCCACACAACCTACTTAGTATCCAAGGGCCAGCAAAGTAGGATGGATTTCCCAATAGCCATTAATGTCTGCATTTCATACGTATTTATTGAGCTCCAACTATGTGTGATTGTATGTCAGAAATAAAGCATGTTATAAGAAGTAAAATAAATAATAAAGTGTGTGTTTTGCTGGGTTAGAATAAAATAGCACTGATTCAAAAGAAGAAGATATGCCAACTATAGAACTATGGAGTTTTGTGAAGAACAAAATATTTGAGTCAGACCATTAAAAATAAATGATATTTCAACACACTGATACATTTTTGGAAGTACAGTTATCTTTTCTGCCACAAACATGAGATTAATTGAATGACCCAGATAGCTTTTTTTCAATTTTCCATGAACCTATAAATTGCCTGTGAAGATTTCAAACATTCATGTAGGAAGGCTGGGGCAATAGAACTGTGGATAGGGTGTTTGCCTTGCACGCAGCTGACCAGGGTTCAATCTCCAGCATCACAGATGATATCTGCCAAGAGTGATTCCTGAGCACAGAGCTGGGAATAACCCTTGAGCACTACCAGGTGTGGCCCACAAACAAACAAAGGGGAAAAAAGCAACCAAGGAGAGAAACAAGGCAATATGTTCATTTGGGGACTAGAGCGATAGTACAGCAGATAAAGCACTTGCCTTGCATACAACCAACCCGAGTTCAATCCCCAGAATCACATATGGTCACCTGAACACTGCCAGGAATAATTCCTGAGGTCATAGCCAGTGTAACCGGAGCATTGCCAGGTATGACCCAAAACCAAAAATCAATAAAAATGAAACTGTGTGTATTGGTGTCCCACCCCAGATTTTTATTTAATTAATCTGGAAGCGATAGCACAGCAGGTAGGTGTTTGCCTTGCACACAGCTGACCAGGTTTGATTCTTCCGACCCTCTCAGAGAACCCGGCAAGCTACTGAGAGTATCCCGCCCGCATGGCAGAGCCTGGCAAGCTACCTGTGGCGTATTCAATATGCCAAAATAGTAACAAGTCTCACAATGGAGATGTTACTGGTACCCGCTTGAGCAAATCAATGAACAATGGTACGACAGTGATACAGTGCTAATCTGGGTAAAGCCCAGGCATGAGTGGGTTTTTGTGGATTTGTTTGTTTTAACACTTCCCAGATGGTTCTAATATATAGCCAGGGTTGAGAATGCTGAACTAGAACAGAGCAGGCATGGAGACTGGCATTTGGATTTAAAGTTTGTACCAAAGTTTTACAAGAATCCCATCAGTCAGTGTGTCATGACTCATGAGTTGATTGATACAACACTCTACAGGTAAGATACAGGATGAGAAACCCAAATAAAATGGGATTCAAAGTAGTCATCACCGTTTGAGAGCATCCATTTATCAAGTGAAAATGCAATGGAAACATATGAATTTAATGGACATTACTGGATGTTCTGGTCAAGAAATTCTCAGGACTGCTTCCATAGGAGGCACTCAGTAAGGAACTGCACGCCTGGAATCATGAGTGGATAAGCTCAAATAATGTATAAAAAGTTGTCATAGAGTCTGGGCTTGATAATACTGGATTATCTTACCATGTAAGGACCTCTGTGACAATTTAATAAAGCAAGCATAGGCTTCTCTCAGTGAGAAATTGTCTTTAGAAGGTAGAATTCTTAAAAGAGTAAGAATGGATTTACATATCTTTAGAGTGGTCTGCTGCGGTAAAGAAATGGAGTAACTTGTGTTCCAATTACCTACTGCTTTATAACAATCTAATCAAAAATCCAGTGACTTACCCAGGTTGAGAACTCTGATGTTCTTTTCTTTGGAGTCAGGTGGATGGCCTCCCCGCAACCGCCAATACTTTCAAAAGCCCCATCAGCCAAGCCCACCTCACACAGATGTCACCATTTCAACTCATTGGCCCAGACCATAGTTCCTGAAGTCTCTGAACCATGCAGCCACATATGTAGTAGTGCAACACCTAAAGCAACAAATAAAGCTTAACAAATTCTTAGACAAGGACTTAACAACCCTGAAATTCACTGTATCATTGTCATCCCATTGCTCATCGATTTGCTTTAGTGGGCACCAGTAATGTCTACATTGTGAGACTTGTTATTACTGTTTTTGGCATATAGAATATACCACGGGTAGCTTTCCAGGCTCTGCCATGCGGTGAGATACTCTTGATTACTTGCCGGGCTCTCCAAGAGGAACTGAGAAATCAAACCTGGGTCAGCTGCATGCAAGACAAACGTTCTACCCACTGTGCTATCACTCCAGCCACATAAAAATTTTCACATAAATGTATTTTCTATATCTATTGATTTTATTATTGCATCTTTGTTATATAATCAATTTTAGTTCAAAAAAGAAAGACTATTTAAAAACTAAAAAAAAATCCAGTGACATAAAACCATTTATTGTTCTCTCTTCCTCTCTCTCTCTCTCTCTCTCTCTCTGATAGTCACCAGTTGTCTGACTGAGTTGGCTAGTTCCCCTTTGGTTCTCTTATCTATCTGTGGTCAGATAGTATGGCTGGAACCACTGAAGGGTCAACTGGATTGAGTATCCAAGGCATGACTTGCAGGAAGCTCAGCTAGGACCTCTACCACAGTGCCTACATATAGCACCTCTGTGTGGCTTGACTTACAGGCTGGTGACTGGGTTCCATGAAACAGGAGGTAGAAACTGTTCATCTGGCAGTCTGGGTCCTGAAACTGGCAAATGCCACTTCAACCATATCCTATTGTTCAAAGCAATCAAGAGTTTGCTCATATCAAAAGAGATGTATTCTCAACATTCTATATTTGAATTTAAAATAGATGTTTTTCACATTTTTTGACAGTAATTCCCACTGAAAAAAATTTTAAGTGATGCTATATTATACATTCCCAATGAAAAAGGGTAATACTATACCATACTTGGCTGCAGACTCATCACCTATAAGTTTGAGCTGTTTGTGGCCAACAGTCGGTGTAAGTTTGTCCTACCATCTATCAGGCTGTCCCCCGTGGTGACCAAAAGCATGTGTCTTCAAAGACTTGTGTAGAGACAGGGTGAGAAGGATCATCAGTAGATCAGGGAAAAGACCAAGGTCACATATAAAGATCAAGTCTATAATCGTGTCTTACAGTTACTCTAAATTTTTTCCCACAAATTGTGACTGCTGGAGTTCTGCCAACAGCAGCCCCAGGGTCCATAATGACCCAATGCCCAAGAGCTTCTGCATCGCTAAATGTTTGTGGGGCTTAGAAATCAATATCTAATCACACTTAGCTGGATCCCACTATTCTGTACACTCAGCAGTGCACGTTTTTTGGATGTTGGGTATATAAAAGTTAACACGGGAAGCAGAACATTTGTTGGAATGAGCTACATTAAAAATATTACCTGCATGGTGCAAATCACTGTTAATGACATTTATCGAGTGCTGGTTTTGTGAGGGTCTCACTCTATCAGGGGTTTAAAAAAATGACATACATAGGAAATAGAAGAAGACACCTTTGTTGACCCCTGAAACTAATATTACTCTTCCCTGCCCCCAACACTTCACTAGAAACATTAGAGAGAGATTACTTCTCAAAATGCCTTTGTCAGCTTTAAGTTCTGTTCAGAGAATGGGAATATGGGCTATACTTGAATATAGGAGGTGATTCCTAATCTTTTTGCAGCGGCATAGGTTGAGAAACCAACGGGGCCTATTCATAAACTGTCATGGCCCCATATAGGGGCTGAGCCCCACCATGCCTTTCTGTCCCTAAGCTGCCTCACTCAGTAAATTCACAGCCTAATCCCTGAAAACTGGTCCAGGAGATGCAGTCTTTTCCCTTCTCCATAAGCTGCTTCCCTGTCACCTAAAGAAGCAGTGAGACTGAATGTGAGTGCTTGTCACCTATTCATTTGCACGTGATTCTCCCTGGGACAGCTTGTCACCATCAAATCACAAGTCAGTGGTTTAAAATAGGTCTGAGATTCTGTTTTTTAAAAAGCAACATGATCTATAAAGTTACTCATTTTTATTTTGTATAAAAATGTATAAAACTCATTCAGTTTTATACATACTATGTTGTGGCGCCAATCCCACCATCAGTGTCTTCTTCCCTCCACCAGGGAGCCCAGCTTCCCTCCCACCCATCCACCCACCCCACCCTCACCCCAGCCTGTCACCTTAACAGGCACCTTTTTCAGTTTGTTAAAGTTTGGATTTCTTGTTTTCAGTGTTATTGACTCTGTAATTTGGATATTTAGCTATACCACTCCCTTACCTGTACTCAAATGTATTCAGATTCCCTTGAATCCTGACTCCCATTACTTCCTGTCTATCTCTTCTTTCTCCCTCAATGTCTTTCCTTCTCTGTCCTTCCCCTTCCTATACTCTGGGGCTAAGGGTACCCCCTTTCAAACATTGCATTACCTTTTCCAGTTATTCTATATACCACATAAGAGTGAGATCAGCCTGTGTTTGTCCTTCTCCTGATCTTATTTAACATGATATCTTTCAGTTCCATCCATGTTGCAGCAAATTGCATGATTTCAACTGTTCTTATAGCCCCTTGTGTATATATACCACATCTTCATGATCTACTTATATATCCTTGGACACCTGGGTTGATTCCATATCTTAGCTATTATACTAAGTGTTTCAATGGATAATGGTGTGCATATTTCATATGTGTGTGTGTGTGTGTGTTGTATCCTGGGAGTAGACACCGGAAGTGGAATTACTGGGTCATGTGGCAGCTCAATTCTCGGTTTACTAAGATATTTCCATGCTGTTTTCCATAGAGGTTGAATCAGGCAACATTCCCACCAGCCGTGAATGAGGGTTCCTCTTTTGCCGAAACTCCACCAACACAGATTGTTCCCAGTATTTTTCTTTTTTATTTATTTATTTATTGAATCACCATGTGGAAAGTTACAAAGCTTTCAAGCTTAAGTCTCAGTTACATAATGCTCGAACACCCATTCCTTCACCAGTGCACATATTCCACCACCAAGAACCACGGTAAACCTCCCCCTCCAACCCCCTGCCCCCCAGCCCCCCACCCCGCCTGTGTAGCTGATAAATTTCACTTCACTTTCTCTTTACTTTGATTACATACAAACAAAAAAATTCACTATTATTGTTTGGAGTTTCCCCCCACAGATTCGGACCTGCTGGAAAGGAAGCATTTGATAATTTGTTTTCCATTATTTTTCATATGTGCCATTCTCACTAGTGTTTTAGGTTTCATCTTGTTTTAGGTTTCCCTAATAATAAGTGATGGGGGCCAGAGCCATAGCACAGCGGGTTGGGCATTTGCCTTTGCACATGGCCAAGGCCAACTTGGGTTCGATCCTCAGGATTCCATATGGTCCCCTGAGCAACATCAGGAGTGATTCCTGAGTACAGAGTCGGGTACTTAAACTTTGAGCATCACCAGTTGTGGCCCCAAAACAAACAAACAAACAAAAAAAAGTGATTGTGAGCATTTTTTCATGTGCCTGTTAATCATCCATTGGTCTTCCTCAGAGAAGTCCCTGTTCATTTCCTCTCCCCATTTTAAAGGGGATTTTTGGATTTTTTGTTATTGTTCATCTTTATGTGTACTTTATATGTTCTAGATATCAATCCTTTATTTGATGTGTTTATTAATACAAATCGGTGAGCAATGGGATGACAGTGACAGTGACAGTGATTTTCTCCCATTGAGCAAGCTTTCTTTTAGTTTTAACTCATGTTTCATCTGCCAAGCAAAAACTGTTTAATTTGATGTAGTCCCATTTGTTTATTTTATATTCTATTGCCTTTGCCAGGGGAATTGATGATCTTGAACTTCTAAAACGTTTCCAGGAATGTGGCAGAGCTGAGCCTCCAATCTCACCTCAAGTAGGCAGGATTCTTTGTGACCTTCAACTGCTTCTCGTGGTATTTAAAGGAAGAAACTAGGATACAAGCCTCAATTACCCAGTCCCCTCCCCTTTCATTTGCTTGAGCACTAGAAACACAGGTCAATCAAGTCTCTATAAAATCAGTATGAACCTCAAAATTCTCTAAATTGAATACATAAGTTAAGTTCCAACTGTGACCTCAGGGTTAAAACATCAGTCCAGCTAACTGATATTTATAAACAGGAAAAGGAAAGTTGTGAAGCTCATAGTCCTGATAATCAGAAAATTCCTTCCATTTAATTGTCTTTTTTGAGATACAAAATAAAAAGGTGTGTGTGTTGGGGGGGTACATATTTGAATTCTTTGTTGGTTCTCAAATATGCATAAAGATTAAAAAGTAAGAAAAAAATAAAAATTAAAAAATTAAAAGTAAGAACTAAAGTCTAAATTAGTTATATTTCTGAGGCTAAGGGGGCTATGTTTTTTATTTATTTTAGTTTGAATTATCTCAATATTTGTCTTAGCTCCTCAGATTATGGCATCAACTTATATTGTTGTGTTTTTCCCCCAAGTCTTTTATATTCCTTCCCATATTTCATCTTCTGTCACCATGTCCCTTAAGATGTATAAAACCAGTTCAGCCTTCTGTTCCATACTCTCTGGAATGCAGGTGCAGGATCTGCTATGTTCTCTGGTCATTTAAATTTTGAGGTTTCTACCTCTAACAGTCTGAAAATTCTCTTGAAGAAATTTTGTTCTCTACTTTGCACTTTTTAGTTATTCTGGGGTGCAGAATTTCTCCAGGATATTTTCTCTTCAGAGTTGCTCCAAACTCAGTCCTTTCCCATCTTTATCTCAAGCAACAATACTGCAGTGTTCAAGCAAAAATATTACAGTATTGAAAGCAATAAACACTTCAGAGTTCTCTTATTTTGAAAAGCTTTTCCTGAAATGTCACACCTAGAGGACTACATTGCTGCACCATGAACTAACAAGTCTCAAATACATATGACACAACATTGTTCTTGAACATCTTACCAGGCACCATTATCCAGTATATTTCTGAATCTCTTATCTTCTTGCTGATTATTCCTTTTTCTCCTTCCTCCCCTTTCTTTCCTTTAACCAATATCCCCCCAAATAGCTACAGGAAGTTCAATTTTAAAGTCTTCACAACAGCTGATGCAGAGCAACTTGGATCTGTGCACCATTCCAAAAATTATGCCAGGTTCAGGTTTGTTATTTCCAGCACCCAGCGGTGTAGGCAAGTGTTTGAAGATTCAGCTCCTGTATGTAAGAGCCACTAGCAGATTGTTACTGGTTTTCTTTATGGGGCTCCACTTCTTTGGAAATAGCATTTTGTGTGTTTGTTATAAACATGATCTCACTTGGCCTACTAATGCAGAGATAGGAAAAGATAACATTAGTATGACTGTTTGGGACAAGGACGCTTAAGTCTAAAAACTCATGTTCCTATGAAACATTTTAATTTTTATATGTAATAACTGTTTAGCAAGTAGTCACAGACATTTATTTTAATGATGACACATTATTTTCTAAATTAATCAACTTTAGTAAGGACACCAGGAATTGAGTTGTGGGAAAAATTTTGTTTTTCATTGACTGAATAATTTTTAAAGACAGATGAAGAGTAAGTTACTGTAAACCATGAGCAACTAAGCTATTCACATTTTGGTCCTTGCTATGTGAAAACAGCTACTTTCACAGATGCAGTTACATGTACTGATGTGGAGCCAATGGAAATACACCCATTCTTAGAAACTGCAATGTGAAATGTTTTCTTTTTCTCTGTAAGAGAACATCCTGACATCCAAGGAGCTGATTGTTATCTGGCCTTGTTCTCCTGTTGAACACAAATAATTTCTCACACACATACACACACACACATCCATCAGACAAGAATATTCTCTGAGCATGTAGAAACAAAACAAAACAAAACAAAAAAACATGTCCACTTGGTATCATACCTATAAATGAAGCAAGAACATTGTCCAGGACACAACTGCTAAAACTTCAGCTTGTCAGAGAAATTACTCTTCTTTGTCAACTGCAGTTCTAGCTTAGCTGTTATCACCAGAGACAAGATTTACTGAGATATTCAATCATAGGTTTGTCCTTGTTTTCAGATCATACCCAACCCAGAGCAAACTCAACCTCCTTTGCTCCTTTCCAACTACCAAAAAAACCTATAAGTCCTTTCCAACATTCCTTGGATCTCCATGGTGTGTCTTCTCCTTGCCAAGTAACACAAACACTTGTTCAAGTACAGGTGTATTTCTAGGGTCACAGGCAACATGAAAAGGAAGGAGAGAGAGGTACAGGTTAGAGACATGGGACCATCAAATTCTTGTCTTTGGCAGAATGGGATATTAATAATAATGTAACAGAAACGGAAAAGAGGTTGTGTGGGGACTTTCTTCCAAACAGTATAGCCATTTTGTGGCTACACAGAACCTTGACTCCTATCACTGCCAGAAGACTGTCAATAACAACTACATCACTAGAATCTGCCTCCATGCCCGAAAGTCAATTTTCTCTCTAGTCCAAGTTGTATTTCTTCATGTAATTTCCCACCCCCCTTCATACTATAATGTATTTTTATGCTTGAAGACTTCCACATTTTTCATTTTGAAAACACAATAACATCCAAACTCTCATTTGAAGAGAACTGGCAGGCTAGAGCACCACCTGTTCCTGACTTTTTTCTTCAACCAATGAAGCATTTAAATTGGTTCTCAATTAAATTTAATTTTCCTTTATTATTGTTTTCTTATCCTTTCTCCTTTCTGCAACCATCAACTATTATCTCGTAAACAATAGTTTCATGTGTAAGGAAACAAAAAATGGTTGTCAGTAGAAACAAAAGGACGTAAGGAGCAGTGGTGAAGGAGAATTGGAAACTGGAACCAGACCTGGACTTACTGTGTCTGAGGTGATCCGAAAGAGTCACCTCGGACCTCTTTGGACCTTGGTTTTTCTCCTCCACAAAGTGAAATTGAGTTCTCTAAAACCCTACGAAATAAAACTGTCACCATGTCCTCCTTACCAATCTTCTTTCTGAGACTCTTTTCCATTTGAAATTTGAGTTCTCCTTCCTGACTTCCAATAGAGTTCTTTCTGTTAAATCTTCCTGTTTTCCCCATTAACTTATTCCCTTTTTCTACCAAAAGTCTTTCCCCCAATTCACTCTCACAAACCACTAATCAGTGGCTTTATGGCCTCTTTCTCCACATTTCAGTTAGTAGATTTCCCATGGATATCATACCCCTTTTTTTTGCAATAAGTCTATTTTCAACCATCAATTTTTCAAAGGATATGAAAAATATGTAGGAGCGATTTGATAGCTCAATATACTCATAATGGTGCAACATTCTGTTTTTAAAGGGTCATGAGCTAGAAATTGTTAACACCATACTACAAACCCTAGCAATCAGTAGACAACTATATTTTACAATTTGCTTAAAACAGACTCTATTTCTAATTTCCTATGAAATTCATCAGAACTGCTCACAAAAACCTTAACACATGATTTACCTGAACATAATTTTTACTTCATTAGCACTTAAGCAAATAGACTCAATTGTTTTCAATTAACTACCAATTTATTTTCCACGGCTACAGTTTGATTAATTTATCATCTATTTGTTAGACTCAGAAAATGTATAAGTCAATTCTCCTCTAAAAAGTGCTGGGGGGGCAGGGAACAGAGAGATAATACAGAGATTAAAACATGCCTTACATATGGCCAACTTCCATTTTATCCCCAGCATCACCTAAGGGCCCTCCCCAACCTCAAGCACCACCAGGTGTGATCCTTGAGCATCACTGGATACAGCTCATAATGCCCTCCCCTCTTGCCTTCCATCCAAAGAATCTGCATTAAAGCTACGTGCTGATGAAATACAACCAAATACCAGTTTCTGAGGCTCTTCTAGAGAGCTTAGCATTAGAACACTCTTTTTCCCAAAATAGTAGGCAAGGAAATTCTAGATTTGTCTCTTCTGCTCCCACACTAAGCAAACCCTGAATCCACTCTCCAGAGAAGCTGAGGACCAGGAAATAGGCACCAACAGGACGGATCAAAGGGATGTGGCAGCGTTCAAAGTACCTTCCAGGGATAAACTCATTTTATCCTCCTCATGCTCAGAAATCAAAAAAGGCCAAAGAAACCTCCCTTTTGCTTTCCTGAGACTCCTGGTATCCTAGAGGTGACAATGTCCCTCGCCTTCTTTATGAGTGGCCAAAACATTTACTGTACGCTTTCCAAATGCCAGTTCTAGGTGTGTGGTTCCTCCAGACTAACATTGTCAGCAAAACCTGGGAACCTGTAAGAAACATAAATCTTCCATCCTCTACCATGGCTTCTGAACCAGACACTCTGGGTCTGGGCCCAGGACTCTGAGTTTGTACCAGTCTTTCAAGTGGCAGGATGCACGCTGGAGTGTGACAGCTGCTGTTCTCGGACTTGAGATTCAGGGTGAATAATACTTAGGCCTGAGACTCCAGACCTTCCCTAGCCAGTGGAATAGGCAGACTAGGCAGCAGGATATAATGAAAAACAATGCACATGATCCAAATTGATACAGCATGTGAGAAAGGCAGAGCGTTCTGGGAAAATTCACCCCCCCAGCACTGTATTATGAATAATTACTGTTTTTTGAAAGGGACCAGAGAGAGAGCATTGGGATCAAGGGCATTTGTCCCAACTGTAGCCAATCCCAGCTCCATTCCCTGGCACCACATATGGTCCCCTGAGCACCAGCAGAAGTCATCCCTGTACACAGAACCAGGAGGATGGCCTGAGCACTCCCACATATGACCAAAAAGAAGAGAAGAAAAGGAGACTAAAACCAAGAAGAAGCTCTCAGAGACCCTCCCTCTTGGGTCCCAGGGTGCCCATCAAGGGAAAAAAAACTGTTACATCAAAAGCTCCAACCAAGGGCTGGAGCAACAGCACAGCGGGTAGAGCGTTTGCCTTCACGCGGCTGACCCAGGCTCGATTCCCAGCATCCCATATGGTCCCCTGAGCACCACCAGGGGTAATTCCTGAGTGCAGAGCCAGGAGTAACCAAAAAAAAAAAAAAAGCTCCAACCAAGGGCTGGAGCATATAGGAGCATATAGCACAGCTGGTAGGGTATTTGCCTTGCACGTAGCTGACCCGGGTTCAATTCTCAGCATCCCATATGGTTCCCCAAGCACTGCCAGTTGTAATTCCTGAGTGCAAAGCCAGGAGTAACCCCTGTGCATCTCCGGGTGTAACCCAAAAAGCTAAAAAAAAAAAAAAGCTCCAACCAACCAGAACTCGTCTAGATACATGGTCTCGAACCCTCAGTGTTTTGTCAGTGTTTTGTGATGTTCAGTCCCACACTCCTCAGAGACATTAGAATCAAACCTCAGGTTAAATACTAAGAATTCCAAGGCAGCTAAATTTGGGTGTTATTAAGGGTCATTTTCTCTTTTTTTTTTAAGATTTTATTATTGAATCACTGTGAGACAGACCCTTACAAAACTGTTCACGATTAGATTTCAGTCATGCGGTGTTCCAACACCCATCCCTCTACCAGTGTATGTCTCCCAGCACCAGTGTCACCAGTTTCTCCCCTACCACCCCTCCCCCAGCCTGACTCTATGGAAGGCACTCCTCCTCTTCCTCCTCCTTCTCCTCCTCCTCCTCCTCCTCCTTCTTTCTTCCTCTCTCAACCTGCCTTTTGGGAATTGTGGTTTGCAGTATAGATACTGAAAGGTGAAAGGTTATCCTGTATATCCTTTTTTTTTTTTTTTTTGCTTTCTGTGTCACACCCGGAAATGCACAGGGGTTACTCCTGGCTCTGCACTCAGGAATTACTCCTGATGGTGCTCAGAGAACCATATGGGATGCTGGGAATCAAACCCGGGTTGACTGCATGCAAGGCAAATGCCCTACCCCCCTACCCACTGTGCTATCGCTCCACCCCCTATCCTGTATATCTTAAGGGTCATTCTCATGGGAGAAGTGTAATTAGTGTAGTTGTCACTCCCTGTCAGGGGGCAGCATGTTGGGCGCTTTCTTACTCTGTTCAACACCAGCTTCCCATAACACTAACAACTTCCTGAACTTCCTCTGTGTGTGTGTGTGTGTGTGTTGGGGGTGTATATGTGGGGGTGAGAGTGGGCAAGCACGGTCTGTCCTTCTCCTAATGGCACAAGCACACAAGCACGGGAGGAAGCAGGCCTGAGGACTTTCCTTCCCTTTCCTTTGGCAGACCTCTTGATAGGAGCCTCCGGGCAAACATAAAAGCAGCATTCCTTAACAATCGCTGCCATCTGGATGATGCTTTGCCATTGAAGAAAGGATTCTTTTGTGGGTGCCTGCTTTTCCTCTGCTCACCCTCCTGCAACCAAAGTATCTATCTCTTTTCATTGTTACTCAGGAAAATATTTGGGAAAAAAATAAAGGCAGTGTTCTGGGTTGAATTGTGTCCGAAAATCTGCACATTGAGTCTTCAGCCCCAACGTCTTCAGATATGATCTTATTTGGAAATACAGTCGAGGCAACTAAAATTAGTTAACATAAGGTCAGACTGGCAAAGGGTGAACCCTAATTCAGTAGGATCGTTGTTCTTATGAAAGGGGAGGGGGGAAGGAATCTAAACCCAGACATAAAAAGAGAGAGACAGAAACAGAGAGACAGAGACAGAGAGACAGAGACAGAGAGAGCAGAGCGGGCATGAAGGCCGGGATCTGGGTAATAATTCTAAAGCCACTGAATACCAAAGTTTTCAAGGAAACGGGGAATCCCTCCCACCGACCCCACCCCCTAACTCAGAACAAACCCAAATCCTCAAATCCTGCCAACACACCAATGGCTTCACCAAGATTTCAGGGAAGGCATTGGGTGCAAAGGGCACAGATGTCCCACCAAGAGAGAGGACATGAGGCAGCGTCAGTGCCCTTTTCTGCAAGGACATAGAGGCTTCCTTCCCCACCGCTCAGTCACAACCAAGGGAAGCAGCAGAACTGTTTCCCTGAGAGCACTCTGGGGTCTTAGGGGGATATAACGGTACCCCAGAAGGAGTGCAGCCAAGTAGAAGGGAAGGGAAATCTGCCATTTGTCTGGGAAGGCGAGCGAGAGCCCCTACCCCCAGCCCAAGGGACTCCCATGAACACACCCGGGACCATAACTTAGCAGGGGAACAATTCCCCCCAACAAGAAAAGCAGAAGTCACCAAAATGAGTTTCATCTGATCCACATTTTCATTAAGAAAATGACCCATAACTTGGAGTTCTCTGCTAGAATTGCTCTGTGTGCCTTGGGAGAAGCAGCATGCTAGCGCTTCCCCCGTCCTTAAGATGTCGTGGTTAAGCAGAAGCATTTTGTGTTTGTAGAACAGTCATTGGGAAGGACAGCCACCAGGATGAACGGGAGGAAGTGGACTCAGAAAACATTAGCACCTCCAATCAGCTCTTTTGACAAGGGTCAAGTAGTGCTTATGCCTCAATTGCAAAGTGGAAAATGGAAAGTCAGATGAAGAAAGACAGGAGATTGATTTGGTTATTCTTATTTTCTATGCAACCTAAATCTGAGGTACATTTAGTGACAAGATTTTTGTTGGATTACATAGAATCTTGTTTTTTTACTGAGTTTGTTAGAGTCGGTCATATAAAGGCGTGCCAGAGAGATGAAGAAGGAAGTAACTTGCTAATAAAAGCAAGCACTGTGAATATAATTTAGATTTTCCAAAATGAGTGTCTTTTTAGCAAGTTTCATGAAGAACCTAAGAATATTTGTTACAAGAGATACAAAAGAAAATGCAAATCCTGGTACAAAATAATATAGTATCTATAAATAGTATTAAAAGTATAATATTACATAGTATCTATGAATCATATCTTTGTAAAGACTATTTCAAATTATGTAATTATAATTATATAAATAATTGAACTAATTCACAAATTGGTATCATTGATATTTTTATAATCCTGAATTAGTTCATAGATACTATATAATATTATACTTTTAATACTATTTATAGATAATATATTATAACTATAAGGACTGGAGTGAAAGCACAGCAGGTAGGGCATTTGCCTTGCACGCGGCTGTCCCAGGTTCAATTCCTCTGTCCCTCTCGAAGAGCCCGGCAAGCTACTGAGAGTATCCTCCCCGCACAGCAGAGCCTGGCAAGCTACCCATGGTATATTTTATGCCAAAAACACTAAGTCTCACAATAGAGAAATTACTGGTGCCTGCTCGAGCAAATAAATGAATAATGAGACAACAGTGTTACAGTGCAAAATAAGTGTAAATTCTAGACAGTATAATTATGTTAGATACATGTGTTCTATATATCTAATATATATACATGCCAGTATATATATATTACTTGCCTTTTTCTGTTTCAAAAGTATTTCTAGGGCTGGGACTGAAGCGATAGTATAAGGGTAAAGGTATTAGCCTTTCACATGGCTAAGCCCTGTTCAATTCTTAGCACCTATGGTCACCTGAGCATTGCAAAGAGTGATCCTTCAGCAGAGAGCTAGGAGTAATCCCTGAGCACTGAGTGTGCTGAGTGTGATCCAAAATAAACAAACAAAAAATTTTAAGTATCTGGGGCTGGGAGTGATAGCACAGAGGGTAAGGCGTTTGCCTTGCAAGCAGCCGACTCGGGTTCAAATCCCAGCATCCCATATGGTCCCCTGAGCACCACCAGGGGTGATTTCTGAGTGCATGAGCCAGGAGTACCCCTGTGTATTGCTGGGTGTGACCCAAAAAGCAAAAAAAAAATTTTTTTAAGTATCTCCAGTTGAAAAAAAAAAAAAAAAACAAAGAACCCAACTTCAAACTCTACTACAAAGCAGTAGTAAATAAAACAGCATGGTATTGGGATAAAAACAGACCTGCAGACCACTGGAACAGAGTTAAATATCCTGTCACAGACCTCCAAAGATGTGGCCACTTAATCTTTGACAAAGGAGCAAGAAATGCAAAGTGGAACAAGGAAAGCCTCTTCAACAAGTGGTGCTGGGAAAACTCGATAGCTACTTGCAAAAAAATGAACTCTGACTTCTGTCTAATGCCAGGCACAAAAGTCAGATCAACGTGGATTAAAGACCTCAATATCAGACATGAATCTATAAGGTACATAAAGAAAATGTAGCAAAACACTCCATGACATTGAAGCTAAAAGCATTTTTAAGGATGAAACAGCACTGACCATGCAAGTGGAAGCAAACATAAACAAACGGGACTACATCAAACTAAGAAGCTTCTGCACTTCAAAAGAAACAATGACCAAAATACAGAAAGAGCCCACAGAATGGGAAAGAATATTTACCAAATAACCATCTGATAATGGATTAATATCAAGGATATATAAAACACTAGTGGAATTGTATAATTAAAAAAACCTCCAACCCCATCAAAAAATGGGGAGAAGAATTTGACCCAGCAATACCACTGCTGGGAATATATCCCAGAAAAGCCAAAAAGTATAGTCGAAGTGACATATGCACTTATATGTTCACCGCAGCACTGTTTACAATAGCCAGAATCTGGAAAAAACCCGAGTGCCCTAGAACAGATGACTGGTTGAAGAAACTCTGGTACATCTATACAATGGAATACTATGCAGCTGTTAGAAAAAATGAGGTCATGACGTTTGCATATAAGTGGATCAACATGGAAAGTATCATGCTAAGTGAAATGAGTCAGAAAGAGAGAGACAGACATAGAAAGATTGCACTCATCTGTGGAATATAGAATAATAGACTATAAGACTAACGCCCAAGAATAGTAGAAATAAGTACCAGGAGATTGTTTCCATGGCTTGGAGGCTGGTCTCTCATTCTGGGTAACTCAGGGAAGGGACCACCAAGTAAAATGTGGTTGGAGGTCATGTGGGGGAAGGGTGATGCGGGCCGAATACAGACTAGAGACTGAACACAATGGCCACTCAACACCTTTATTGCAAACCACAACACCTAATCAGAGAGAGAGAACAAAAGGGAATTCCCTGCCATAGTGGCAGGGAGGGGTGGGGGGAGACGGGACTGGGGAGGGGGGGAGGGATGTTGGGTTTACTGGTGGTGGAGAATGGGCACTGGTGAAGGGATGGGTTATCGAACTTTGTATGGGGGAAACATGAGCACAAAGATGTATGGATCTGTAACTGTACCCTCACGATGACTCTCTAATTAAAAATAAACTAATAAAAAAAAATGGGGAGAAGAAATGAACAGAAGCTTCCTCAAAAAAGAAATACAAATGGCCAAGAGGCACATGAAACAATGCTCCACATAGCTAGTCATCAGGGAGATGCAAATCAAAACAACAATGAGATATCATCTCACACCACAGAGACTGGCACACATTCAAAAGAACAAAAGCAACCAGTGCTGTCATGGGTGTGGGGGAAAAGGGACACTCCTTCACTGTTGGTGGTCCAGCTTTTCTGGAAAACAATATGGACAGTCCTTCAAAAACTAGAAATCGAGCTTCTATATGATCCTGCAATACCACTTCTGGGAATATATCCCAAGGATGCAAAAAAGCACAGTAGAAATGGCATCTGTACCTATATATTCATTGCAGTATTGTTCACAATAGCCCAAATATGGAAACAACCTGAGTGTTCTAAAACAGATGAAAGATTAAAGAAACTTTGGTACATCTACACAATGGAATACTATGTAGCTGTTAGGAAAGATGAAGTCATCAAATTTGCTTACACATGGATAGACATGGAGAGTATCATGCTAAGTAAAATGAGTCAGAAAGAGAGGGACAGACATAGAAGGGCTGCACTCATTTGTGGCATATAGAATAACATTACATGAGGCTGACACCCAAGGGCAGTAGATGCAAGGGCCAAGGGGGTTGTCCCATAGCTGGAATACTGTTTCATGAGTGAAGGGGAGAAGGCAGATGGAATAGAGAAGGAATCACTAAGAACATGATGGCTGGAGGAACCAGTTAGGATGGGAGATGCATGCCAAAAGTAGATAATGGACCAAACATGATGACCTCTCAGTGTCTGTATTTCAAGCCATAATGCCCCAAAGTAGAGAGAGAGTATGGGTAAAACAGTCTGCCATGGAGGCAGGAGGAGGGTGGAAAAGGGGGGGGGGGTGTATACCCGGGATATTGGTGGTGGGGAATGTGCACTGGTGGAGGGATGAGTGTTTGATCATTGTGAGATTGTAACCCAAACATGAAAGCTTGTAGCTATCTCATGGTGATTCAATAAAATTAAAAAAGAAAAAGAAAAAATTAAAACATTAAAAAAGAAAAAAAACAAAGAAAACATCTATTCAACAACTTAGTTGGCTATAGATCAGATATTAGCACACTGTGAATATGAACAAATGCTTTACGCTCTCTCTCTCTCTCTCTCCCTCTCTCTCTCTCAACTGTTATTCATCTACAAATTAAGGTTCAAGACTATGCAAGGATTAGATGCACAGTAAGTACAAGAATTTAGTGCAAGATATTCTCTCTGAGTTGTGATCTTCCAATCCAGTTATCAGAATTCTGATATGGAAGCTGCCCCATCTCTGGCCAGATGACTATTTTTTAGTTCCCTGTTTTTAGGAAGTGCAGTAAAGGATTTCTCTAAGTGTCACGTTCAATCCTAGCTGAGTCTACATAGGCAGCTTTGGTGCAGGATAGTGCAGATGGAGGGTTGGGGGCACACCCAGTTGTGCTCAGGAATCACTTCTGGCTGGGCAAAAGGGAATATATGGAGTGCCAGGGATTGAACTGAGGTCAGCATGTGCAAGGCACTACTCTCTGTGATATCTCCCCAGTCCCTAATTCAACTTCTAATATTCTAACTCAACTAAGAATCTTATATTTATTTCCCCCACCGTCCTCTCATCTCCAAAGCTTTTGTTTTCTGGGTTAAAGTACTTTGAATTCTCTGCCTTCCCAAATAAGATCTAATTTTGTGCTCCTGCACCATGCTGATGAGTTTCTTCCAAGAATACCTCTATTTACATTTACCTTTTATTATAATTGCAATGGCTAAAGTTGAGATTAGAGAACTCAACTTATATCCTGGTTCTAGATCATGGATGGGAAAACATTTAAAACAATGGTAACATGTTTACCCACCAGAGAGCCTCTAGGCAATTACTGACTCCGCCAGTTGTTGCACAGAAGTAGCTAAAAACACTGATTGAAAGAATGAACCTGGGGCTACAGAAATAGTTCAAGAGGTTAGTGTGAATGCTTTGCATGAGAGAGGCCTGGGTTTAAGTCCTGGCACCACATGTTACAAACACAAAGCTGGCGATAGCTCTGAAGAAACTACTGGGTGTGACCAAAAACCAAAGGGTTTCGGGGGATTGGAGAACGGGCATAGCTATGCACCAATAAAAACTTTTTCTCTTTTCAAAATTTAACCAAACAGATGATAGCCAACAAGTCATAATTTGCTGGCCTCTGTTTAGATGATAGTCTACTAAAGGAAGACTCACTTTCTTTTTCATAACTTTCTTCATGACTTCCCCTCTCTGTGAAGTCTTTATCATGGTGTCACTAAGCAATAGTTTAAAGAATATAGCATAAGGCCATACCAGCCACCCAACTCTTCTGCTTCACAACTAATCTCTGCAGAGACACCAAACCTACAAAAATTCCCAGGTTCACCATTTTTCAGGCACAGAACTCTGGGGTCTTCTCAGAGATAGGCAACCTCCGCCACCATCCCCATACTTCCAGAAGCCCCGGCAGCCACAGTCACATTGATGTAGGCAGGTAGTTAGGGAAAGGCCCTCGGCAATGAAACACAGGTCAACAAAATGTCTAGGAGGAAAATCCTAAGGCTGATCCACCCTGCAGATATGGATAAGACCTTGACAGCAACAGACCCTGAAAAGATTGGACCCCTCCCCATGAAGGAAATTCCTCTAATACCCATGGACTTCTCACTTAATCTTATTAACTTTAGTGATTCAGCCCAAAGAAAACCATCATCATTCCCAACCCCCCTGCAACCTCCTTAGCAATGGACTTTGACCTAGGTAGAAGCCCCACATGGGGGCAGGTTGGAGAAACTCTATAAAGGCCACCTTGAACAAAGGAAGGGTGGCCATATGCTCCCTGAGCCCATGTGCTGCCTGTGCCCACAGCCGAGCATATGTAGAGACCGAGCGCATATGTCACCTGCATCTCCCCTTTTGAGATGTGTACTTTCATGCTTTCGTGTCTAATGCTAGGATGTGTGTAGGGGCTCTCTCCACCCTTGGAGAAGCCCGTGTTCTCTCTTGAATGTGTTTCTCTCTCTCTCTTTCTCTCTCTCTTTCTCTCTCTCTCTTTCTCTCTCTCTTTCTCTCTCTCTCTCATACACACACACTCTCTCTCTCTCCTCCTCCACACCTTCAAAAATCCTCCAAATAAAATCTATTTTATTTCACTGCTTCTCTACTCCTGAAATTCCTTTCTGCAAACGAGACAGGAACCCAGGAACCCTGGGTCCTGGATGGCAGAGGTTAATCAGGGGAAAATGACCATCTTCTCCTCCCCACTTCACATGAGCCACCTGTGGGGTCCACTGACATCAACATTCCACAACCGCTGCCATGTCAAGTCATTCCATCAGCCCAGCTCTACAAATGATTGGCTAAATCTCAGAAGAGCTGAAAACCAAGCCACTAAAAGTCATGGGCACACCAGCATTTCTGCTGCAAACTATGAAAACTCTGCCCTCAAAATAGGAGTAGACTGTCCCTGGCCTATCAAATTCCCAGCAGCAGCACCCACAGCCCACAGCTGCCACCATGTCAATGGCACAACTCCGTCACTTCATGACTAATCTCTGCAGAGATAGCAAACCAACAAAAATTCCAGGTACATGGGTTCCCAGGCTGAGAAATGTGGGGTCTTCTCAGAGAACAAGCAGACAGCCTTCCCCCATTACCTCTTCTGGAAGTCCTGGTGGCCACACCCACATCCCACAACCGTTGCTGTGAAATCTCATCAGCTTCTGCAGTCCTACAGATCCTGGGGCTCCTGGGGTGGATGGCCATGGACAAGGTCTTGCAACACCTCCGGGTTCCACAGTACTACATCCCAGTAGGAGCACGCCAAATTTAATGAAAAGTAACATAGACCTGAACTAAACTCAATAAACAAAAATTATAACACAGATGGCTCAACTAGCAACAAACATCATAATAAACCCTCAGAGAAGGACTTGATGGCATCATGGTGAGATAGAACAATTTTCACAAATTTTCTTTCACTGAAGTATTTTTGATAATTCCACTAGCCATTTACTTGTACCAAGCAATAGAAAATAAATTATTTTGTACCTGCTAAGAGGTCAGGCTTGGGGGTTGGATGGAAAAATAGGGACAATGGTGGATTTGGAAGGTCACTGGTGATGGGATTGGTACTGGAACACTGAATGCCCATACATATGTATTGAAACAACTTTGTAAACCATGGTGTTAAAATAAAGTTTTTAAGAAAAGTATACAGCATGAGGGGCTGGAGCGATAGCACTGCGGGTAGGGCATTTGCCTTGCACACAGCTGACCTGGGTTCGGTTCCCAGCATCCAATATGGTCCGCCGAGCACCACCAGGAGTAATTCCTGAGTGCAGAGCCAGGAGTAACCCCTGTGCATTGCCGAGTGTGACCCAAAAAGAAAATATATATATGAATATTCTATTCAATATGAAATTGAATAGCATCCTAGGTGCAAAGATACAGATGCAAGATGAAAGGATAGTCAGGGAGAAGAGGCCAGGCAGTCTGGTGAGCAACGCGGCCAGAGAAATGCTCCGGACCGGAATCCGGGCCAACAACACCAGGGATCCAGACAGAGGAGGTACAGCTGGGACGCCTTCTCCAAATGGAGCCCTGGCGACACTGAGCAGCAACTAACACGGCTCCAGGTTGCGGGACTGGAACACATCCGAACCGCGCGGCTGCGCGACCTTTTCTAAAAACTGAAAACATACAATCTTTTAATGGAAAACCAATTATCAAATGCTTCCTTAGTAAGGCTGTCTTTCTTGGGGGGAAAACTCCAACAATAGTGAGTTCTGTTTTGCAATATGGAACGTAATCAAGGTAAAGAGAAAATGAAGTGAAATTCATCAGTTATACAGTGGGGGGTGGGGGGCGGGGGGTACACTGGGGATTCTGGTGGTGGAATATGGGCACTGGTGAAGGGATGGTGTTTGAATATTGTATAACTGAGACATAAACCTGAAAACTGTATCTTTCCACATGGTGATATAATAAAAATTTAAAAAAAAAAAGGATAGTCAGCCCATTCTTTGAACATACAGCAGAGAGAAGCAGGTTGGAATACAGTGGAACAGATCCTTATTACTACTTCCTGCATAGACACTGCAGTAATCAGTGAACTCATGTTCATTCAGGTGCCCCTGGAACTGAGACTGGCATGGAGAGAAATTGATGTCTCTCTTGATGGAAAGATGGAAATTTTATACAGAAACACAGCAGATTTAGATATCTCAAATGGAGCACTGTGCCTTTGTCTGCAGTGCATATTATCTTGAGAGATTTAACTTGCCTTTTCAACATGTTGGCTACTTTTTTGACTTTTCATTTTACTATCAAATGTGTAGAGTCACATCTGCTCTTTCCTTTGTTTTTAAATTATTTTCTCTTTTATTCATAAGATATTTGCATAATAAGGCATTTACATGGTAGAAATTAATTAGCTGCTAATGAAGCAGGAAAAAACACGCAATTCCTTTTTATAGTGGTTTGATAATTCAGTCCAATATTTTTGGCTTATGCAGACTCAGGAATGACCTTAATTAAGATTTGTTGGAATTTCCTGCCTTGACACTTCAGTGTTGAGAGAGTCACCATGCTATTATCAGCACTAGATGAAAAGTATGCGAATTTAAAAAGAATGCTCGCTTTTGAGTCAAAATGCAAATGTCCTATTTCTGTTACTTTTTAGTTTGAGAGCTTAACAAATAAATTCTGTTCTCTTTGTCTCTATTTTTTCATGCATAAAATAAAGAAAATGATACTTTCTCTTCCTACTTCATAAGGCTAATGTAATTGTCAAATACAAACATGAATTTAAAGGTCATTTTCTCTGTATATATAATGTGTTTGTATCACTTCATTTGTATCACTTGTCATCCTGCTGAACGTCAATTTGCTCGAGTGGGCGCCAGTAACGTTTCCATTCGTCCCTGTCGAGTGCTAGTGTAGCCCAATGGTACCTGCTCGCTTCAGGAACACGAAGAGCCTCAAATCATTCATTCAGGGTTTTGATGAAGAAGTCTGACCATCTCATAGGTGGGTGCCCATGCAGTCTTTTGACGTCCTATGGAATCCAATAAGTAACAGCTCTAGTCCAGCGGTCGTCTCTAAATCACATTATGTGTCCAACCCATCTGATTTTTGATGCCTTGGCAAATGAGACAGCATCCCTGATTCTTGATCATCGATGGAGGTCGGATCTCTAGATTCCTTCTCTCACTTGAGTGAAATGTGATATTCCAAGCATAGCTCTTTCGATTCCTCTTTGGGATACCGAATAAGGTTCTCATGTGTTTAGAATATAAATATATTCACAATATATTGTTAGAGAAAAAGCTTGGTAAAAGAATACTATAACCTATAATCTCAGTTTTTCTGGAAGGAGCCCTGCCAAAAGTTAATATTAGAGTTATGAATGATACTTATTTTGCTCTATATTGTTCATAGGTATTTCCTATTTTTATAATAAACAAAAACTACTTGCATAATAATATGGGGTGAAAATTTTAAATAGTTATTTATTGAATTATATATATGTTAATTCTAGAACACATAAATTCAAAGAGGTTGGGGGGTGGGTTGTTTTTGGGGTTAGACCCAGTGGTGCTTAGGGTTTATTCCTAACACCGTCCCTGTGCTCAAGGGATCGTGTCAGAAATCAGCTCAGGATTGGCCGTGTACAAGACAAAGGCCTAAACCCCTGTACTATTTCTCTGGCCCCTACAAGAACTGTTTTTTAATTCATATTCCTCTTTCTAGTCATTCATATACTGTTGACCTTTTGGGGTAAAGGGCAAAGGGAATTGGGGCCACACCAGTTGTGTTCAGTACTTACTTATGACTCTTTGAGTCTAGATGAAGTGCCAGGAATTGAATCAGGACTAGCCATGTGCAAGGAAAACACTTTAACCCTTGTGCTATCTCTCTGGCCCTACAGAGAATATTTTTAAAGATCACATACGTTAACATATATTTACTGGGGTGCTATTATCCATAAGAAGAGTTGAAAAATAAAACAAAACTTGCAATAAGGGATCTTAAGTTTGGGTTCTTGGTACTCAAAGTAATTCTAAAAAGAAGCTGAATACCTCTATGTACAGGAAATACTTATGGTATGCAAGTTTACATGGCAATTTAAAACAAGAATCAAAATTTCTATGGTCTATGTAATTTGAAATGAATTATGAACAGCTCTTTCCATTGGCACTATTTAAGTTAAATGTGATTATTTCAAAAAGTAACAAATAAAGAGATTGGTTAAATCCTGATTTTAAAATATTAGATTATATAAAATTTTTTAAATTCCTTTAAAGCAAAGTAAGTTAGAGAAAACCTTGGAATGGTCAAATCTTTCATTTTGCTCTGGAATTCCTTCAAATGTCTTTAAACTCTGGAACACAAAGGTCAGTTATTCCATAAAAGTCACTCTATATCAGCTTCTAAATTTTAAATATTAGGGGAAAAAGTAAGGATAATGTACAGTATTAGGAACTTATATATTACATAAACAGATTTCCTTCTTCTCTTGCATTACTACCAAATGAGAAACAGAATGAGAATTGTGACTGAGTTTTTATACAGTGAGCACATTTTTCATTCTTCCTAACGTGAAGTTACATATAAAAAGCCCCTGGATAAAATTGCATAGATTTCATAAAAGTAGATTGCACCCAGCAATTCTTTAAATTCTTTTTGGAAGGCATTATGCAATGACTAAAACTGTTAAGTAAAAATAGTAAGCTCAGAAATGGAAAATATTTACAAATTACATACCTAAGAACAAATTTGCATTTAGGATGTAAAAAGAAGAGTTACAACTCAGTTGCAACAGTTCCACAGTTCTGTGATGTAAAACCATCATTAATTTATGCATGTTAAATTGGTGAATTGTAAGGTATGTGAATTGCATCTTAATATGTGTAGAAAAAAAAACATATAGGCAGGCAGGCAGACAGATAGAGACAGACTATCCCCAGACAGAGCTAGCGAATCCTGGCTTCCAGATGTGGCTAGGTCTCTGGGTGGACCAGAGAGGACAGTGAAGCCACTCACTCCTGACTGACAGTGTCTTTCTCTTTCTCTCTCTTTACAAGTCACCCAATCAATGAAAACCAAAATGCTTAAAACTTCTCCCACAACTCAACTCTGGCTTAAAAAATATCGACAACTTGTTAACAGATGGATAGCATACCTTAAAAAATGTATCCAACGTTTTTAGCTACCGACATTTATTTCCTTTATTTCTGCCCTCCATTGAAAAGTTTCACCCAGGACCCTCTGCTCCTAAAGACTATGATCCGAAGAGGTCTTCGAACCCATTTTGGCACCCAGAGCGGCTTCTTACAGAAATGCATCTAGACTGTGAACTGTGCTACAACCCCGTGCCGCCCGGGGAGGGATTTTCCCTTTCTGTCCTGTTTTTCTGCACGGAAGATGGTGGCGGCAGCAACACCCACGTGGTGAGAGCCACCTCCTAAGACTCCCAACCCAGAGGTATGAGTTATCAGTGACGTGGCTTGTAGGCGATCATGATCATGGGGTGGGGGGCGTTACCTGCAAGACCTCCGCCCAGATAAGAACCAGAGCTGCCTCGGGCTTAACGGACCCTCTGCTCCTAAAGACTATGATCCGAGTGGTCTTCTAACCCATTTTGGCACCCAGAGCGGCTTCTTACAGAAATGCATCTAGACTGTGTACAAGTGGATCAACATGGAAAGTATCATGTTGAGTGAAATGAGTCAGAAAGAAAGAGACAGACATAGAAAGATTGCACTCATATGTGGAATATAATGTAACTGAGAAGTACAAGTTGGCAACGATGCAACTTCTGGCAGATATCTCTCTGGACTTAGTTACTAAAATACTAAATTACAGAAACCCAAAACTGAGAGGCCGCTAAGTGTGGTCACTCGACCTCACACTTCTTCATCCTCAGCAATGGAAAACAAATTACCTAATGCTTCCTTTTCAGCAGGTCTGACTTTAGGGGAGAGACTCTCCAAACAATAATAGTGAGTTTTGTTGAAATATTGTATGCAATCAAAGTGAAAGTAAAGTGAAATTTATTAGTTACACAGGCGGGGGGGGGGGCTTAGGGTGGGGGGGCTAGGGGCATGGGGCTGTTTGGGGTGTGAGGGGGCGGGGTGGAGCTATACTGGGATTCTTGGTGGTGGAATATGAGCACTGGTGAAGGGATGGGTATTCGAGCATTGTATAACTGAGATTTAAACCTGAAAACTTTGTAACTTTGTAACTTTCCACAATAAAAAAAAAATAAATAAATAAAATAAAAAATAAAAAAATAAAAAAATAAAAAGAAATGCATCTAGACTGTGAACTGAGCTAAAATATTAGAAATCCAAAACCAAATCCAAAAGAGCTCATAGAATCTTCATTCTCAGCAATGAAAAGAAATTATTAAATGATGCCTTTTCAGCAGGCCTGATTGTTGGGGGAAAATTCCAAACAATAATAGTGAGTTCTCTATTGAAATATTGAATGTATTCAAAGTATAGAGAGAATAAAGTGAAGCTCATTAGCTACTTAGGTGGGGGGGGTAGGAGGGGGGTATATTGGGGTTCTTGGTGGTGGAACATGTGCACTGGTGAAGGGATGGGAGTTTAATCATTATATGACTGAGACTTAAACCTGAAAGCTTTGTATTTTTTTACGGTGATTCCATAAAATAAAAATTAAAAAAAAAAAAGAAAAGTTTCACCCTACTTACAAACTATGGAGCCTTTAGGATTCATGGAGCCAGGAGTAATCCTTGAATGGTGCCAGGTGTAACCCCCAAACACACAAACATACAAATCCAACTCGATCAATTCCTACTGAAAGTTGAATTGATACCTGAGCACTTCCCAAACTCTGTGTCTGACACTGGTTTAGTAATATGACCACAGGCAGCAACCATTCAAAGCAAATGGCAATGATCTCAACTCACTGCCACTCTCTGATGCCTGGAGACACATTTCACATGGGCCCCCGGCCTTCACGCCCAGCGTTATGACCTGGTTGTCAGCCTCTTCCTGCAGGGCCTGAACTCCCACCCTGCCGAGCAGCTCTCCCCTGCTTTGTTCTTCCCTCCAGTCAAGCTCCTGAGGCTGGCACTGGTGATCTTACCATGCAGACCTCCCCTTGACACACTCCTGCCTCAAACCTCTCCCTCTTCCCCCGGCCCTGGAGAAAATCAAACCTCTTCACTGTAATTTTCTATGACCCTTCTTTGTTAGTTTTAAATTATTTTTTCATTGAATCAGTGAGGTACATAGTTACAAAGCTGTTCATGATTGGATTTCAGTCATATGTTCTAACACCTGTCCCTTCACCACTGTACATTTCCCACCACCAGTGTCCCCAGTTTCCCTCCTGCTACCCATCCCCCTACCTCTCTATGGCTGGCACTTTTCCTCCCTCCAGCCCCCTGCCTCTCTCTCCCCTCTCTCACTTCTCTCTATCCTCTCTCTCCCTCTCTCTCCTCTCACTCTCTCCTCTCGCTGTCTGTCTCTCTCCTCTCTCTCCTCTCTCTCTCCTCTCTCTTTCTCCTCTCTCTCCTCTCTCCTCTCGCTCTCTCCTCTTACTGTCTCTGTCTCTCTCCTCTCTCTCCTCTCTCTCTCCTCTCTCTCCCCTCTCTTTTTCCTCTCTCTCCTCTCTCTCCCCTCTCCTCTCTTTCCTCTCTCTCTCCTCTCTCTCTGTCTCTCTCCTCTGTCTCTCCTCTGTCTCTCTCTGTCTCTGTCTCTCTCTCTCTGTCTCTCTCTCTCTCTCTCCTCCCCCCCCCTCTTTGGGGCATCAAGTTTTGCAATATAGATACTGAGAAGTTATCAGGTATCTCCCTTCACCTACTTTCAACATTCAGGGAAAACAGGGGCCAGGAGGACTGGTCAATGGATAAAAGCTTGCCACAGAGTGTTGGGGGGAAGGGCAGTTAGGATGGAGAAGGGACCAGTATGACAATAATTATTAGATATGATCACTTTGGACAGGGACCGAATGTTAAAACTCTTTTTTGGATATGGACTCTGCTGACCACTGGGAGCTTAACTCCTGCTGCTTCCCGCGCTCCCAGCCCACGGCCCCTCACACCGCTATACCCATCGCCCTCCTCAAACCCGCCCCGCTGCTCTGCGGCACCCAGCACATGGTTTGGGACACGATCACTTCCGGAGACATTCCTTTGCCTGAAATATGGTTCTGGAGGTCTCCATGGGGCGAGATCTTGCACTGTCTGCCAGTGTCCACCAGAGATGGCGGCTTCCCCACCAGAGTCTCGCCTGCTCCCCACCCCCAGCCTACGGCTCCTCACGATTGCCTCTGCACCCCTGACTGGGTCCTAGAGGCATCTCAGGAGCATCCACACTGACGCGTTTGAATTCTATTTCTTCATCAAGACTTTGCCCCTTCTTACTCATTTTTTGCTTTTTCTCGAGTGCTTTTTCCCAGACCCCAGTCCTGAAAACGGTTGTGAATAATTGAGGGAGGGAAAGAGGGAATGAATGAAGTGTGATGAGATCACCCCGGCAGGAACATTCCCCACCAGCCAGTGAGGGGAGAGATTTTATAGCCCTGGGGGTGTTGAAAGATGAGAAATACGGCCCTTCTGCCTGGCTACAGAGTGTTTTACATCAGAGCCTTTCTGAAGTGTTAAAAGTTAAATCCGTTTCCAGGAAAACATGAGGCCGATGTGAAATATGTGCTGAGGAGGGTATTTCCCCCTCCTAATACTTTCCACACCCATGAACGGGCACCCACCCACACGCCCGGGGGTGTCGTCTGGGCAATGGGTCTAGGTTCCTGGCCCGTGATCAGTCTGTGCTTGGAGTTGACTGTGTAACCAGGCCTCTCCCTGCCAGAATGTGGTGTCAGACCTGGAGAAACCAAAAGGAAGCTGACCAGAGTGAGCTAAGGAGCATCCGGTCCACTCTGGCTGCCAGAACAGCTTCTCAGAGTGCTCAGGATGGCGCTAAGAGGGGCTGGGGCCTCCATCTAATGAGTCCCGATGTGAAAAAACATTCATGAGCCAGACATCATGCATGCACTGGTGGAGCCTCTGGTGAAGGCACAGGCAGATGCCAAAGGCCATGCAAAGGTCATGGTACAGGTTCAAACTGAACCCAAGGGAGCAGAAAAAATTTTAAAAAGCCGTGTTACCATTTTCTATCTATTTTGTTTTTTGGTTTTGGGGTTGTTTTTTGGTTTTTGGTTTTTTTTTTTTTTGCTTTTTGGGTCATGCCTGGCGATGCACAGGGGCTACTGCTGGCTCTGCACTCAAGAATCACTCTTGGCAGTGCTCAGGGGACCATATGGGATGCTGGGAATTGAATCTGGGTCAGCCACGTGCAAGGCAAATGCCCTACCCGCTGTGCTATTGCTCCAGCCCCTATTTCCTATCTTTTAAAAAAAATTTTTTTTAATTGACTGAGTTTCTGTGATCTACAGTACTGTTAGTGATGGTTTGCCATGTACATAATCCCAACACCACACCTACCACCTATGTTCTCATCTCTCTGCCCTGAGAAACTCAGCGTCCATGTCTTTCAGCCACCTCCTTCCTCAACTGTGTGGATCAGTTCTCCCATTGGAAATTCAACAATCAACAGGATGATGATGATGATGATGATGATGATGATGATGATGATGATGATGAAAATTTAATCAAATCACCATGAGATACACAGTTACAAACTTGTTTATGATTCAATTTCAGCCATACAATGCTCCAACACCCATCCCTTCACCAGTGTATATTTCTCATCACCAATGTCCCTCGTTTCCCTCCCACCACAACCCCCTTCCCACAGCACTGCCCTGGAAAATCCAATCTTTATTGTGCAGGTGGAGAGGGCCTCACCTCACCCTTAATTCCTGGGTGGCCTCCTGAGCTAACCCTCATGTCACATTACCTCCATAGCTTCTGGTCCCTAAAGTATCTATTAGCCTCAGGCAGCCACCGGCCAGGTTGCCATCCTGAATGAAGGATGAGTGGAAATAAACCAGTGCCAAAAGACAGAGAGTCAGCTGCTCAGGAACAGCATTTGATCCCTAAAGTGATGGCCACCCTTGGGATGCCTTTTCAAAGAGATCTGCGGAACCAGGAGTCCAGCTCAAGTGGGACAGCACACACCTAGCGTGTGCAGGTCCTGAGTGCAGGTCCTGAGTCTAGCCCTGGCAGAGCAAGGAGGTCCTTCTGGTATAAGCAAACCCACTACCGCTGCTGGGCACAGGCAGTTCCTTTGGCTACACCCAGATATGCTCAGGGGTCACTCTTGGCAGTGCTGGGGGCCCCTATGTGGCGCTGGAGAGTGAACCAGAGTCAAGCAAAAGAAAGGTGAGAGTCTAATGCCCATATAATATCTCCCACCCCCAGCCCTTGGTTTTTGTTTGTTTGTTTGTCTGGGGGGGGGGGGTTGGCAGGGCATACCTGGTGATACTCTGGGCTTACTCCTCTTTCTGCATGCAGCATCACTTCTACAGGACTCAGGAAACCATATGGGTGCTGGAAATCAAACCCAAGTCAGACTCATGTAACCAGCGCCCTACCCTCTGTACTATCACTCTTGTCCCTGGTCCCTGTTTCTAAAATAGTATAAATGCATAGGTAAAAGTTCTGAATTGGGTGTCTGTCCCATGCAGCATCTTTCCTCTTACAGACCAAGGTGCACCTGCTCTTGAGAGAGGAGATTCCTAGGGCTGGATTTGCCATGTGGAAGCAACCAAGATCTCTATATGACTATCAGGCTTCATGCTGTGGGTTTGGTTTGGGCTTTGTGTTTTTTTTGTTTTTTTTTTTTGTTTTTTTGCTTTTTGGGTCACACCCAGTGATGCACAGGGGTTACTCCTGGCTCTGCACTCAGGAATTACTCCTGGCGGTATGGGTGGGTACTCAGGGGACCATATGGGATGCTGGAAATTGAACCTGGGTCAGCCGTGTGCAAGGCAAATGCCCTATCCACTGTGCTATCGCTCCAGCCCCTGGTTTGGGCTTTTTAAAAAAGAAAAAAACATACAAAGAAAGTAAGTTTGAGAGCGAGCAGTAGCACAGAAGGTAAGGTGTTAGCCATATATGTAACACTCCGTATGATTCCCTGAGCACTGCCAGGAGGGATCCCTGAGTACAGAGCCAGAAGCCCTGAGCATAGCTGAGTGTGCACCCAACACCCTAAAAGAAGAAGGTAAGCTTATGTTTTCCATCACTGCCATTATTTTTTCTGGAGTGATAGCACACCAGGTAGGGCGTTTGCCTTGCACGTGGCCAACACGGGCTCAATTTCTTTGTCCCTCTCAGAGGGCCTGGCAAGCTACGGAGAGTATCCCGCCCACACAGCAGAGCCTGACAAGCTACCCCTGGCATATTCGATTTGCCAAAAACAGTAACATCAAGTCTCACAATGGAGACATTACTGGTGCCCGCTCGAGCAAATTGGTGAACAACGGGAGGACAGTGCTACAATGCCATTATCTTTTCTCATCCTTCCCTATCTACACTCAGCCTCCTGGTCTACCAACAACAGCCATGAACGTGCCAAGCCATCAGGCACTAGAAGTCCTCCTCCGAGGTCCTCCTGTTTAGTGAAGGGGAAGGGCAACCAAGATCCAATTACCTGTCATTAGAGAAGCTGACAGAGGCCTGACTTCCCTCGGGGTTTGGCTCCCCCTTGAAACTCAAGCAGAGAAGAAGCTCTACTTCAGCCTACTCCCTGGGGACCACATAATGGTCTTGTGTAATTAGCCTAAAGATATCCCCTGCTGTTCGCTTGTCATGAAAACAAGTGGAAAGTGCTACAAAGGGTTGTTATTTAGAGGTAAATAGCAAGGGAAGGTTGGAAATGTTTGATCTCATATATAGATATGGCCTTTGTGTTCCCCAAGTAATTACTTGAGTTTACTTTTTCCTAAAAGTGCATTGAGATTTGAAGGTTAGTAAGAAGAAGCAATAAAATTAGGTACTAAAAACAAAGGAGGATCTCAAGGGATAGAACCAAATAAGAAAAAAAAAAGTTTTGGTGGTTCACTTAATTGCAAAAATAGACCCAGTACATTTTGTCAGCCCTTTGTAGCTATGAGACCTTCTCAATGACAACAATTACCAGAAAATTTTAGGGTTGGAGTCAAAACTTTTGATTTTTGGATCAAAGAAATTCAATTAGTTCATATATTTTGTCATTATTAGATAAACCTTCTCCTACATCTACATTGGTAAAAAAAAAATAGTCACAGCTTCTGCAAGGTACAAATGAATATCCTGGATAAAGACTGAGTCCAAGATTTCATTTAAAAACCTGATTAAGGGGCTGGAGTGATAGCACAGTGGGTAGGGCGTTTGCCTTGCACGCAACCAACCCAGGTTTGAGTCCCAGAATCCCATATTACCCCTGAGCACCACCAGGGGTAATTCCTGAGTGCAGAGCCAGGCGTGACTCCTGTGTATCACCAGGTGTGACCCAAAAAAGCAAAATAATAATAATAAAAATAAAAACCTGATTAAACCACAGCAGTGGTGGGCAAACTGGAGAGAATGTTCATCCTCTCCCACCTTTTTACTTCTGCAAAGAGAGGGACCAACAGTAAATCACCCTTAATAGCACTCCTTTTTTAAAGAAATCATTTCAGAAGGCAGTTCCTTTTTGTGTGCTTTTCTTGTGAGGACTTTCTAACATTCAAATGCAGTTTGTGAAATCAAAAGAACAGAGCCCACACCCAGAAAGCATCACTCGGGCACCCTGGTGGACCTGGTGGACCACTGCAAGGATGGGGGTGAAGTGAATATTCTGGTGGTTCAGAAGTCCTGTGAGCTTGAAGCCAAGATGCTGCTCTTCTCATAACAGGATTGCAGGCCTCTGGGGCAGAACAGCAACTGTGCTTCATTCCTACCCCTCCTCCTCCTCCTCCTTTTCCTTTTCTTCTCCTTCTCCTTTCCCTTCTCCTTCTCCTTCCCCTTCTCCTTCCCCTTCTCCTTACTCCTCCTCCTCTTCTTCTTCTTTCTTCTTCTCCTTACTCTTCCTCCTCCTTCTCCTCCTCCTCTTCTTCTTCTCCTTCTTCTTTTTTTTTTTTTTTTTTTTTTTTTTGCTTTTTGGGTCACACCTGGCGATGCACAGGGGTTACTCCTGGCTCTGCACTCAGGAATTACCCCTGGCGGTGCTCAGGGGACCATATGGGATGCTGGGATTTGAACCCGGGTCGGCCGCGTGCAAGGCAAACGCCCTACCCGCTGTGCTATCTCACCAGCCCTTCTTCTCCTTCTTCTTCTCCTCCTCCTTCTCCTTCCCCTTCTCCCTCTTTCTCTTCTTCTTCCTCCTCTTCCTCTTCTTTTTCCTCTTCTTTTTCCTCTTCCTCATCTTCCTTCTTCCTCCCCCTCTTCCTACTCCTCCTCTTCTTCCTTCTTCTTTTTTGTTGTTGTTGTTGTTTTGGTACAAACCCAGAGGTGCTCAGGCTTTACTCCTGGCTCTGCACTCAGGGATCACTGCCAATGGGTTCAGGGCACCATATTTGATGCAAGCTCCCTGCCTGTATTTCTTCTTTTTTTTTTCTTTTTGGGTCACACCTGGCGATGCACAGGGGTTACTTCTGGCTCTGCTCTCAGGAATTACTCCTGGCGGTGCTCAGGGGACTATATGGGATGCTGGGAATCAAACCCGGGTCGGCCGTGTGCAAGGCAAACACCCTACCCACTGTGCTATTGCTCCAGCCCCTGTATTTCTTCTTGTGACACCAAATTGACCAGATAATCTGAAGTAACTCTTGCACACTCATATATGCTGAATTTTATTGCTAACTGAAGCATTGAGGAAAGCAAAGGACTAACAGAGTCAGACTTTTCACAATTGTTCCATTTTGCTATACCTGGTATTTTTGAAAAGGTTTCAGGTGTAGAAAGTACAGAAACGAAGGCGCACACCTCATGTGGGTTCAGTCCAGGGGGACATATCTGGGTGCAGCTCAGGAGGCCCCCAGAGCTTTCTGGGCTGACCCTGGTCTCAGTGTCATGGGCATTCACATTGAATCTCCTGTGGTTATCCAGGCATGACTTCTGGTCAACCTCTTGGAAGGTCCCTGCCCACAAACAAAATAATCATAATATTACACAGTATTATTTTACATTTAAAAAATGTAAAAGTTGTAGAATCACAAAGTTGCAATGTTTTTCTCCACCCTCTTCAACCAGGAGAGAGCGTAGAAAGTTCTTTAACATTCCTTTCCAACTTGCAGATGGAATTCCGGATCTCAGAGGCACAATCACCATTTCAAAGACGATATTTTTTTAAGAGAGATTCTATTCTTAATTGACTACTTAGAAAGTCAATTTTGAAAATGCACACATTCGCAGGCGTTAACTTGATCTATATGGTTCAAAAAAGGGCAAATCTGCCAGAAGGAAAACAGCGTGGGCAATGGAATTGCCAATAATATTTAACCACTTGAGGGCTGGAGGAAGTGGATCCCCTTTAATATCTCCGCACAGGCTTCTGTCCCCTAGCGCTATGCGGGTCACATTATGTTCAGAGCAATCTGAAGAAAAAAGCGACAATGGCTTTTTAAGCACCACAGAACTAGCTGCGGTAATTTGGGTGGTTTCAACCATTCTCTAAACAAAAACATCCCCCTACACAAAAGTTAATGGATTTTTATTTAGAATTTTTTTTTAGAAACTAAAAATTACAATTCCCATGCAATCTGTCACCTTATATTAAAAATAGAAGCAGGGAGAATTGAAAAGGAGCTAGAAGAAATTAAGAGCGTTTCCAACCTTTCGAAATGCCTAGAACAATAAAGTACATTTAATGTGCATGCCTGCGGTTTGAAGAGAGAGAAAGCCTGCAGAAAATTTTGGGGGGTTGCACATTTTAAATAGTAAGGTGAGGTTCGTTAAATGAGGCGTTTGGGTGGCGTTTGGGAAGAGCCGACTTTTTATTTCGTCCATTCACTCTCATGTCGTGCCCAGAGATAAGACCAAGGAGGGGTCCCATGCATGGGGTGCAGAGTGAAGGATGCGATGCGCGCGAGACTCATCCCTCCGCCTCCTGGAAGATGGGTCACCTGGAGCCGCCGCGAGCTCCTCTCCCGCGAGGAGAGGCTGCCCCCACGTGGCGGAAATGCGAGGCTGCGCTTTCCTTCCAGGACCCCTTCCTCGTCCCGGGCTTCTCAAGTCCATAGGATGGAATTTTAGAAGCTGGCCTTTCAGGCACCGTTCCGTCTTAGAACTGCTGTCTATTGCTCTTCTCCCCTCTGTCCTCCTTCCCCCTTTCATTCTTTTTTTTCTCTGTCATATTGACTACTTCTTTGCTTCCCAGCTACTCACAGTTATTATTTAGCAGTGAAACTAAAGCACTCTCTCTGGAGAGAGGATCTGGACTCCGATTTAATGAATTCAGACACTGACTTTCACTGATAATCGAAGGTTAAATAAATAACCCTTGGGTCAGGGAGTGGGGTCAACACGCTGGACTGCATGCTTGTACTGCAAGATGTTGGGAGCACTACACCAGGAGCACCACCCCAGCTCTACCAGGTGTGACTCCAAAAAACATCACCACCCCCACCATTACCATCATCATCACCTAAAGAAGTAAAACCATGATACCAAGAAATTTTTGCAAATCCTGAAAGAGAAAGAAATGAGACTTGGTTTCTTTGGCCTTAACCCGGTCCCTTGAGAATGAAGTGAATGTAATATGTTTGTAGGAAAACCAAGAAATGTTGACATCAGCACAGCTTCCTGGAAACTCCAGCAGCACTAAAACAAACAGGATCTGGAGCAGACATGACAGTATAATGGGTTGCCTTACATGCAGTCTACCTGGGATCAATCACGGGCACCCCATAGGGTTCCCTGAGCTCGGCAGTAGTGGTCCCTGAGCACAGAGCAAGAATAATTCCTAAACACCACCAGGTGTGGCCCCAAAACACAAACAAAAAAAGAAGACAAACAGGCTCTCTACCCTCTGCGAAGAAAGGCAGAAAGGGACCCAGCTCCCCACAAGATCGCCCTAATTAATGCAACCAAAGTAACCAAAAGCAACGTGCATTTATAGAGCAGTCTCAAGATAAAGCCATTCACTCTTCTTACGGGGCACTATTCCATCCTGCTTGCTAGGACCCTAGGACCATCCTGAGAAACCAACAAACCCACATTTTCTTTCCTGGTATCACCTCTATACACAGAGAGCCTCAATGCTCGTTTTCCTCAAATACAACTTCAAAGGTATCACTCTTCAAAGTCTAAGCATCTTATACATTCAGGACAGTCAACCACTCTTATGCCCCCCACCCCTCTCCTCCTCCTCTCTCTCTCTTTCTCTCTCTCTGTCTCTCTCACACACATACACATGCACACACACACACAAACACACACACACACACACACACACCTCCTTGACCTACTCTAGTTCCCTGCCCCAATCATGGCTCTCTCCAGGGTATCCACCAATACACATCTTTCTGTTGTTTCATGATTTTGCATTTTTAATTCCAGCCTAAAAAAAAACTGGACTCAAGATCTGTTGCCTTTTATCAAGTCCGTCTGGAAGGCCCATCATATTTTGCAAACCTGAGACTGCATAAGTGCACAGAGCAAGCCCTCACCTAGGAAGATACAAGTTGAGGGGCACTTTCATACCCATATGAAAGCCTCATGTGGAGACATGAATGCATATATTTTAATAGAAGTGTAATTTACAGAGCTATTAATCTTCCGAGGCAAGGGAGGACCTGGGGGGGCAGGGCAATGTGTTCATAAACTAACAAGGTAGAATGCAAGTGGCTTACACTATTGCAAGAACCCTGGGATGGAATTATGGCCCCATAATTCAAAGTTTGATGGCTCTTTCCATTCTCTAATGGATGTATAGGAGACTTCAGTTCCCGCTCACTTCCCTGATGGCTCTCTAGTTTCCATTCCTGTCCTGTGTCACCAACATCCCCTAACTACCTTTGATCTGCCTCAGCAACTGCAAGAGTAACAAGTTCTTTGAGCTGTATCTTTACTGGGCAGATGTCATAGTCTCCCAATGTGAAGACTCTGAGTGGGATCATAGGAGCTGACCTCACACTGCACATAGAGAAATGACATAGATGGGGCTGGAGCCATAGTGCAGCGGGGAAGGATTTTGCCTTGCAAGTGGCCAAATCCCTATGGGTGCAGGTTTGATACCCTGGCACCCATAGGGAATGAGCTTGCCAGGAGTGATATCTGAGCACAGAACCAGGAGTAAGTCTTGAGTACTGCTGGTTGTGGCCCAGAAAACAAACAAAATGCCAAAAAGCACCACCCATGGCTCTTGAGTTGGCCAGCCTGGCTCACAATGCATTCAACACCCCAAGTAAAAGAAGACCAGAACAGCATCCTAATGCTGTCCCAAATGCTCATTAGGAAACTTTCAGGGGACAGTCTAGTCTGGTGGCAGGCATGATCCATAAGCCCTCTGCATCACAATCACCCAGGCTTTCTGGAAAATGCAGTCTGCAAGACAGCATACTCCACCTACACCCTCAGAAACCTTCTTGAGCCCTGTAATGCTGGGGCTTAATAAGTAACTGAAATCATTCTTCTCCAACCTCTCTTCCAAGTACTGGCTTTTGTCATTGTTTGCTTTGTCTTGGGGTTACCCTGGCAGTGTTCAGGGCTCACTCTTGTCTCTGTGCTCAGGGGTCACTCCTGGTAAGGCTCAAGACATCATATGGAGTGCCAGGGACTGAACCAGGTCAGCTGCAGGCGAGGAAGGTGCCTGAAACCCTGTGCTATCTCTTGACTCCCGAGTCCAGACTTTTCTCCACTCTACTGAGTGATACGGGCTGATTGTCAACAAAAACATGGGCTAGCTTAAATTGTTCAAATTCCTGCTTTGTGGATCGAGCTCAGCTCATTGGCCTATTGCCCAAATCACAGTCTTTTTCAAATCTCAGCCTGAGAGACGGGACATCAGGGCGTGGATCCTGTCGTGAGCTTCCCTGGATGCTCCAGCCTGCACTGATCCTAAGAGCTCTTGAAGCAGCCAGACCCGTCCCTCACTCTCTTGCCCCGTCTGTGCCTTATCTACTCCCCACCCTCACTCCCACGTGGTGTGACTCATTTGGTAGTAGCTAATTAAAATATCTCAATGCTAATCCACAGTAAAGGGCTAATGGAAAGGTCCTTCTCACCTGATGGCATGTTAAAGGACCTATCAGGGGACACAGAACTGTGCCTGGGGCTTCAGGGACACCTGCATCTTCATCTCTACCATTCACTAGCAGGATTCAAATGCTATGCAATTGAAATCTCTAAAATGGGTCAATAATGTTCCCTTATTCTCAGAATAGGGCTCAACAGCACTTTGGAAAGTGAAAAGTGGGACCAGGGGGAGAACTCTAAAGACCAGAGCACAGGATTGCATGAGGAGACCCTGTGTTCCATCCTCAGTACCTCATGACCCACCAAGAACCACAGATGTTGGGGCAACTCGGGAGTTGGCTCTGGTGACCTCAGGTACCAGAACAAGACTGCATCACGCCCTAGAGCTGGACTTTATCCCTGGCACCACTGGGGGGGTTCTCCCCGCAAAATAAATAACATTTTTCAAAGAAACTAAGAAGAGGTTTACAAATTAAAGAATGTGTTATGAGGCAGGAGTGGTAGTGCAGTATGTAGAGAACTTCCCTTGCATGCAACTGATCCTGTTCAATCCCCACCACCCCATACACTCCCCCAAGCCCACAAGGAGTGATGTCTACAAACAGAGCCAGGAGTATACCATGAGCACCACTGGGCATCCCCCAAAAAAGAAAGAAAAAGAAAGAATGTGTCACTGTTGATAAGATGGACAAGAAAAAAAGGTGGGACTACAGGTTTTTAAGATATTTTGTTATCCTGCTGAGTGCCCAAGAAAGACGAATGGATAAAGAAACAATGGCACATCTACACAATGAATACTACTCAGCTGTTAGGAAAAATGAAGTTGTGAAATGTGCCTATAAATGAATGGATTTGGCGAGTGTCATGCTGAGTGATATGAATCAGAAAGAGAGGGACAGCTATAGAGTGACTGCATTTATTTGTGGTACAGTGATATACAAGATATATATAGTGGAAGACATGTCCAGGGCCTAGGAGGACTGGTCAATGATTGGAATCAACCATAAGTGTGGGGGCAGGGGCAAAGGACAGATATTATTACGTGGAAATTATCACTCTGGACAAGTACTGAATGTTAAAAGTAGGTAAAGGGATATACCAGATATTTACAGTATCGTGCAAACCACAATGCCCACATGGGGAGAGGAGAGAATGAGAGAGAGAGAGAAAGAGAGAGACAAACAGACAGACAGACAGAGAGAAGAAAAATGCCTGCCATAGAGGCAGACTGAGTGGGGGAGGGTGATGGGAGGGAAAGTGGGATCACTGGTGCTGGGAAACATACACTGGTGGAGGGATGGGTGCTGGAACACTGAATGACTGAAACCTAATCATGAACAGCTTTGTAATGGTCTATCTCACAGTGATTCAATAATAAAATCTTTTTTAAAAAAAAAAGATTTTGTTATTCTAAATCATCTCAACACCAGTCCCAATTCAAAAATTATGATGGCCATGGTTTCCTGACAGCAAGCAAAAATTCTGATTTAGGGTCTTCTACCCAAAGCTGTGTCAACTATGTCCCTGCAGAGAGAAGAGGAGTGGGTCTGCACCTTCTTTCCTCCCCTTGGAGTTGACTCTGCCCACAGCTGAGTTTCTCTGCATCCTCCTGGATCCTGGTCACCTGCCATGCCCCGTGGAGGCTATCTGCTGAGACTCGTAAGGGGCTCTCGGCTCTCCTCGTTTTACAAAAGAGAAACTAGTCCAGAGATGACAGGAGGCATTAGCAGAAATGGCACCAGAAACCGAATCTCCTGCTCCTCAGCCCAGGCCACCACTGATTTTACCCATTCGCATCTCTCTGCCTATAACCAAATGTACCTTCTGGAGAGTTCTGCCCAGTAAAGGGCCAGGGTGTGAGCACCTCAGCCTGACAAGTTTTGGGTTTTGTTTGGGGGGCATATCTTATACTGCCAGCATTGCTCAGGGGACAAAGTGGTACTGGAGATCAAACCTGTGTGATTTCGGGGTCTGGAGAGATAGTACAGTGGGTAGGGCTTTTCACAAGACTGACACGGGTTTGAATCCTGGCACCCATTATGATCCCCTGAGCACCACCTGGAGTGATTCCTGAGCACAGAGCCAGTAAGAACCACTGAGCATCACCGGGTGTGATCCCCAAGACAAACCAAAAACCCTATGTGGTTGGCTAAGTAGCAGAAAGATGACAAAATGGGTTAAATCAAAATCAAGGTATGGGGCCAGGGAGAGTGGGCAGCTTGCTAAGGGCCAAATGTCCCAGTGACATCGTTGTAAATGTCACCTCAAGGCAGCATGGGGAGAGAGGCCAGGCCGCTGAGAGAGGCATTATCTGTTCTGTGATAAGCTACATTCCTACATGGACATGGAAGAGATGGGAAGGCTAGAAAGAGATCTTAATAGTCAAAACTGACCCTTCCAAATAACTAAGAATGCCAACACCACATGTGGTAACATATTCAAGAGACTTTTCCACAGCCTATATTTCAAAATAAATGAGCTCAAGCCTTCACCCTCTGGACTACTGAGAACACTGAAGCCGGCCTCCACGATAGCCTCTGGGCAAGATCCAGGCAACCCCTGGAATTTTAAGAAGTGCTAATTGAAATACAATGCACATATTCTTTAGCCTGAGCCAGGGAGAGAAATCTTCTCAGGACTGGACAATGCTGTCAAATAAATATGACGCACAATCACAACAGCGGCCATGTGTGCCCAGCCCCACAAATTTGAAAACCAAATCTGAGAACATTTGGTGGCGTGATTAATTTGTTTGGCCTATCTGCCATCTGTCGCCTCCAGGAGCCCGGATGGGCCGTGCTGCCTGGTGCTGCTGACCTGGGCCAGCTGGAAACGCTCCTGCACTCGGGACAGGAGGATGGGGTCTGTGGAAGAACAAAGGTGGCTGCCCCCCCACCCCTCACGCGGGGCAGCTGGAATGTCAGGGATTGTACCCGTCACTCCGAAACCCCGGTAAACAGCCTTTCCTAGGCTGTCTCAGCTGTGCCAACTCACAAGCTCACCTGTTTTCTGTCTTTCCGTGCTGATGGCCATGAGGTCACTTGGTGACAATCACGTGTTTGTTCCTCTTGAACTGAGCCAGAGACTCACATCTGAGCAGTGGCTCCTCCCCCATTTTGTGAGGCGAGGTTGGTCCATTCGCAGGAAAGCCTTTCACCAGGGCCTGGCCCAGGCAGGGTCTGCAGAGCCCTCGGAAAGCTCAGCGTGGTTTCTGAACTGAGTGACTGAGACTATCACTCATCCAAACCCGCATCCTGCTCCTCCGAACCGGTTTTTCTTTCTTCTTATTTTATCTTTTGGTCCCTAAACACACTGCCACTCTGATTCTGCCCACCAGTTCTGGGAGCCTCGGGCGACCCTGAGCCCCAGACCCCAACCTCTCACTGAGCAAATCAAGCTGGGACAAGACCAGGTAGATGCATGCAGGGCCTTAAGCCCAAGCTTTGTCTTTGCTTTTCCTTCTAAGCAGCCTTCGGCTATGGCTTAACCAATGTCTTCTGTGCTGAAAACTCCTTAGAAGGACCATGTTTGGCGGGTGAGGGGGGTGTCCCATGCCCAGAGACGCAGGCGCCGAGGTTCTGCCTTTCTGCTGGGGCCACAGAGCTGCCTGCTTCCCTCCTAGAGCACCACTTCCTCTGCCCAGCTAGAGGAGCAACAATCAAGTAGTACATTCTCTCCCGGAAGGGAGCAACACAACATTTGCCATAACCATGCCACCAGACCCCGAGCCAGGCTGTTTCACTCGGGGAACCCCAGAGGGGGGCAGGTGAGACCCCTCTCCGCCCCAGCTGAAAACCTCCAGAACTCAAATGCTGACCTGCTCACAGCCGCTCTCCACATGCTCGGGCTGAGCCTCCCCCAGGAGTGAACGTTTTCCTGGACTGCACAACACTTCATAGAACACACCCTACCCATACTCCAAGAGTACCACACGACACTTGAAGGGGCTCAAAGTAGGAGGCAACCAACCTCCGAGGGAAATATTAAATTATTTCAGTTCTGCTTTGGGGCAGGGATAGGGGTTCAGGGTGGAAACACCTGAAATGTGGTGATGGGAAGGTGTAATGGTGGTAGGATTGGTGTTTGAATATTAAATGTAATCAAATATTGTAAGCTACTTTATAAAATAAAAAATATTTTAAAATCAAGCAGGACTTGGTGGTTTATTTAATCTCTTTTTTAATTTTTTTTTTTGGTCCTAAGAAACTCAGCTTCTCAGCATTCATTTAACTTGGATTTATTACCCAGTAGGACAGAGGAATACCCTTTATGGAGCCCCCCTGCTAAACCTCTCCTGTCCCAATGCTTCATCAAGAACATTTGGGACTGGAGCAATAACACAACTGGAAGGGCACTTGCCTTGCATACAGCTGACCCAGGTTCAATCCCCAGAACCTCATATGACCCCCTAAGTCTCAAGGAGTAATCCCAACTACTCAGGTGTGACCCACAAATATAATATAATAGCACTGTCATCCCATTGTTCATTAATTTGCTCAAGTGTACACCAGTAAGTCTCCATTGTTAGACTTGTTGTTACTGTTTTTGGCATACCGAATACGCCATGGGTAGCTTGCCAGGCTCTGCAGTGTGGGTAAGATACTCTCAGTAGCTTGCCGGGCTTTCTGAGAGGGACAGAGGAATCAAACCCGGGTTGGCTGCATGCAAGGCAAACGCCCTACCTGCTGTGCTAGTGCTCCAGTCCATATAATATATTATATTATACATAAATACATATATAGATATATATTAACCCCAAGAAGTATTCTCAGGTCTCTGAACCCCACTCACAGAACACGTCTGTCCTTCCACTGCCAGAAGCCTCTGGAAGCACCGTCACAGCTGCAATTTGACTGTTCGTAAGCTACGAATTAACCTAAGCCTGTGGTGAAGATGCTAGAGAACTTGGATCCGAGGCCACAGATGTGAGTCCTCACCACACAGCAGCCTCATGAACTTTCATTCACAGACTTTCCCTTGCCCACCACTCACACCCCATTCTGTGAAGGCTGCATAGACTCAAATGGATTCCTGCCTACAGGTGGGTTGCATTATGGGAGAGAATCCACCGATTTGCTAGCAAGGAGTAGGGACACCTGATCTTTGTCCCAGAAGAAGACACTGTCTCTTCTTTCCAATCTGGCATAGAGAGACTGGGGCCTTCAGTCTTCACAGTAGCCAGCAAAAACAATCAAAAGCATGAGAGAGCTGGGGAGGAGATTCTCCTGGCCCCAGTCAGCCCTCTGAGAAAACGGTCATAATTTCAAAGGGGCTGCATTCTACTGTGTGCCAGTCTCCTGATTTCAGTGGCCCCCTCCCCATGCTAGCTGCCCTCCAGCTGCTGTGACCTCGCTCATGTCAGAACTAGGGGCTTGTGCACTGGGCCATTTATTACAATGCTTGCTTGAATCGGCTACTGTGGGGATTGTCCTTGTCTTTGGAATGGAGCTCTAAGCTTTTGACTTCATCTCACTACTATTGTTTCCCATTTTCAAAATGTCTTCCTGGGGCTGGAGCAATAGCACAGCGGGTAGGGCGTTTGCCTTGCATGTGGCCGACCCCGGTTCGATTCCCAGCATCCCATATGGTCCCCTGAGCACTGCCAGGGGTGATTCCTGAGTACAGAGCCAGGAGTAACCCCTGTGCATCGCCAGGTGTGATGAAGAAAGAAAGAAAGAAAGAAAGAAAGAAAGAAAGAAAGAAAGAAAGAAAGAAAGAAAGAAAGAAAGAAAGAAAGAAAGAAAGAAAGAAAGAAAGAAAGAAAGAAAGAAAGAAAGAAAGAAAGAAAGAAAGAAAGAAAGAAGGAAGGAAAGAAAGAAAGAAAGAAAGAAAGAAAGAAAGAAAGAAAGAAAGAAAGAAAGAAAGAAAGAAAGAAAGAAAGAAAGAAAGAAAGAAAGAAAGAAAGAAAGAAAGAAAGAAAGAATGTCTTCCTAACAAATGTGTAGTATCAGCTATTCATGGAGTGTTTACGTGTCAGAACAACAGCTCACTACCTCTGAGCATCATGAAATAATTTCAGGAGAAGTTGGAAGGAGAAATCTTGGGTCATGATCATAGATAAAGCACAATACCGAGAACTGAGTGTGATAGCGCCCACTTCTGACTGTTGACCCTCCCACATTCTTCATGCATCTTTAACAAACCATTAAGCCACATCCATAAAAGCACATAAACTGTTTCTAAATATCTGAGTCAACTGTCATATTCTCCAACATTATCTGGTTTTACTTTTTTAAATAATACTCTTTTTCCTGGGGCCAGAGAGATAGTACAGCAGGTAGGGCGTTTGCCTTGCACATGGCCAACCCGGGTTCAATCCCTGGCATCCCATATGGTCCCCCAAGCACTGTCAGGAGTAATTCCTGAGTGCAGAACCAGGAGTAACCCCTGAGCATTATTGGGTGTGGCCCAAAAAGGAAAAAAAATACTATTTTTCCTGTTGCTGCTGCCTCACAACCTCTAGGGTGCAAAAACAAGACAGGCCCAAGAGATAGTACAGCAGCTAAGGCACTTGCTTTACATGAGCCCAACTTGAGTTTGATCCACTGAGCCACATGTGTTCCTCTGAGCCTTGCCAGGAGGGATCAGTCAGGAGTAAGCCCTGAAAACTGCCAGGGTGGCCCAAAAAACAAAACCAAAAATAATTTGCCTCACTTTACTCTCAGCAGCTAGAACAGTAAAGACATGAAAGATGCAATAAGTATGCACAAGAAGCTGATTCTGGTTTCTTCAAATAACTTGGGGGCAGTAGGGGGTAGTGGAAGGGCTTGGGTCACTCCTGAATGTGTTCGGGGAACTGTATGCAGTGCAGAGGATGGAACCAGGGTCAGCCACGTGCAAGGCAAGAGCCTGCCCTCTGTACTATCTCTCAAGCCCATGTTGTTTTTGCAGGGTCCTGGAACATATTGTGAGGCTGAAGCGGAGCCATGACAGGTTCCACTTTAAGACCAAAACTCAGCAGGCCTAAGTCTCGGTTTCCCCCATCAGAAAGTCCCGACTTCTCAGAAAACAGTATCACCCTGGGCAAATAAACCGAGCTGTGGGGACAGCCTATCAGAGCAGGGGGCACAGGCAGTGGCGTCCAGCCAAGCAGAGAGGGCCTAGGAAGTGGAGTCTCGGGACCGGACAGGGACCAAGAATTGGAAACATAGTGTTGGTCCCTGGAGTCACAGGACCAGAGGGACCAGAATTGGAAACATACTACCAGTTCCTAGAAAAAATGCTGTTATGTAACCAAACCCTATGTAAACTGTTCAGAATTCGGAGTCGGGGCCCTTGTTGAGACTCCACTGTGTTGGATGAGATTCGGACCCTAGCTTGAGCTAGCAATAAAGGGGCCTTGCATTTGCATCCTCGTGTCGGTCTGGTCAATGTGCGAGCGAAACTCCCTTCCCGGGGCGTAACAATATTCAAGGGTTAAAATTAAGCCCTTGAATATATTCCAGAACATCTCACACCCCAGTGCTGCCACTCACCTAATATGTGAAATCAAGCAAGTCATTAAACCTCTCTATGCCCCAGTTTTCCCAACCAAAGTATTCTGGGATCTCTTAAAACTGTTGCCCTTCTCATTGTCTCTGGGGCTGTGCAGAGATGTATCAGTGACACGGTGGGTCTGACTCTGATGCCATCCTCCCCTGTGAAGGGAGGAGGGAGAGTAGAGAGGTACGACTGTCCTCTTACTCTAATGTGACCTGTTGGGCTGATTCTGAAATTCTGAAGATTCTTTCAAGACAATATCTCTGCTCCTCCTTAACCAGGAACCAGACCATGATTCCAACAAGTTGCCCGGACTCATTATTCACCCGTTCTGTCTTTACCGGAGAGGTCCCGTGCTGCCCACCTCACCAAGCTACGGGGATCATGAAAAAAAGCTGCATCAGTGGTCCTCCGCGCGTATACTCCTCGGCCCTGCGGCCTCGGAGATGCCTGCAGCCTCCTTAGGAAAGCAGAGCGCTGGCTGCACCACAGCCTACAGAAGCAGAAGCTCTGGCTTCCTCCCCCAGCCCTGCCTGATGTTAACGCATCTCCCAGGCTCTTCTGGAGGATGCTGATAAACAGGAAAGCCACTGGTGACTGTGGTCTGATGTCAGACGTCTGCTTGTCCCTGATTCGTTTAGATTTCTTAGTCGCCTAAAGTCATCCCAGCTAAGCTGCCCATTTGGCAGGTGTGAACAACAGTGCAGGAGGCAGGGGAGCTCACTCTGCTCCAAAGCCCAACAGCCCTCAAGGACTTTTCGGCCTCTTCCCCACAATGACCGTATTTCACCAAGCAATCATCACACCCAGATGCTCCAGTCCAAAAGTCTGTTTATGAGTTTTTTCTCTTCTTTCTTTCCTTTTTATTTTTTGGCTTTTTGGGTCATATCTGGTAATTTTCAGGGATTACTCCTGAATTACTCAGGAATTACTCCTGGTGGTGCTCAGGGGACCATATGGGATGCCAGGGCTGGAACCCAGGTCAGCTGCATGCATGCAAGGCCAATGCTCTCCCCTCTGTACTATCACTCTGGCCCCTATAACCATTTTTTTTTAAGTTTCACTTAATGGTCACAGCTGACTTCTTTGAAAAACAATAACAAAATTCACATAAAATCTGCGATGGCTATATGGTAAAATGCAATATTGTTACTGAATGAAATTTTTCTCCTTGCATGTATTTTTCTTTCTCTGTTTGTCCAGGGTCTGTTTCAAGCAACAATTCTAAGTATGCATGAGTAACAAGATGGTCACCTGCCAGGGCAGATTCAAGGAGACCAGGAATGCTGGGGTGACAGAAGGAAGAGCAATGACTTCAGGATCCTTCAGTCCTTGGCCCCCCGCCATCTGCGTGGCACAAGACAAGTTAGTCTTGGTGAAGTCAGAGTTTTTCAGTGGAAAATGTGTTTAAAAAAAAAAAGACCAAACTTCCCTTTATTGAAGTGTTTCCTATGTGCTAGGCGCTATATTCAACTTTAAACATCTGATTTTTAGTTGTTCGTTTAAGCCAAAGCCCTGGGTTAGCTTTTTAAAAAAAATACATATCCTATCTAGGGGCTGGAGCGATAGCACAGTGGGTAGGGCGTTTGCCTTGCATGCAGCCGGCCCGGGTTCGATTCCAGCATCCCATATGGTCCCCTGAGCATCGCCAGGAGTAATTCCTGAGTGCATGAGCCAGAAGTAACCCCTGTGCAATGCTGGGGGTGACCCAAAAAGCAAAAAAAAAAAAAAATCCTATCTAAATATTTCTAACATTCTCAGCACAATTTTACAACATTCAAGGCCCACCATTTCCCTTGGCACTTTGAGAGGAAACACTACTTAGTTAATAACTAGCTTTTCAGGAAACTCTGTTCAAAAGTCTCAGTCCCAGTCAGTGATAGCAGTTAGAAAAAATGAGACTGATTTTGGTTTAAAGTAGAAATAACCTCTGAATAGTATGTCTGTGCTTTGGAGTGGAGGTTCTCTGTTCATGCTTAATTGAAAAGGCAAGTTGCTGCTGAATTTTGAAAATCCTGGAAGTTTTTTTAAGTAATTTAATGTAGCATTTTATGGTTGCTTTTGTAGTTTCAAATTCACGATGGATATCCAGGGATGTGTATGCCTTCTGATCCCTTAGATTTAATCAGACTTCTCGCTTGCTTGCATAATGGTTTATGGTACCTTTGATGATTTGCAGTCAACCTAGTACTTTTAATAATTTACTGTAAAAGCATTTAATTTTTAATGGACAAGAATGGGTTTGAGGTAACTTTTGCATTGGTAAGTGCTCTCCTGAAGACTGGGGAAAATGAACAGTATATTTAAATTCCAAACATTATTGAAAAACACGAATCCTTTATTACCAAAATCAAATGCATAATTGAAGAACATACCTAACCCCAAATTATTGTTCATGCTTTATTTAACCAGAAGATAGTACTGCTTTCATAATGTAGATCATTAGAACATTTTTTCCAAATCCTCATATTTTTTTCTTTTCTTTCATGCTGTTTATTCCCACAAGATAGAGCTGACCTGCCACAGGATAAGAATCTATGTCATCTTATTCCATCTTACTAATCAAGAAAAGCCCAACAGAAAATGGTTTGTAATGCCTGCTACATAAAAGAAATATTTTCTTATTTCTTTTTTTCTATTTTCTCTAAGAGTTGCTCTTTTCTAAAGTCTCCGATATAATGTGCATACCTAAAAATGATTTCACAATGAGTCTTAAAAATAGCCATTTCCATTTGGAAAGAAAAATGGGAAAATGCCAGGATAAATATTTTTTAAGACTTGATGAAGGACAAAACATATCTTGCCTTCAGAGGCACATAAAACAAAAATGTTGCAATTGCCAAATAATCCCTTTTTCAGATATGCCATATGTAAAAATAAGAATGACTTCACAGGATTGCTTTCTGGGGAATCAACCAACAGCCCAGAGTCCTGGAAACTTCGTCTATTCTTCTAACATTCCACCGCTGACTCTCCCAAACTTGCCCTGAAATGGGCCACAGGGAAAATTCTGGTGGTCAGGGGGCCAAGTCTGAGCTCTGTGTTAAAGCACCTTTGGAATTCAGACATCAGAACAATTGCAGAGCACTCGAAACTCATTCTCTTTGTTTGGGCTTTCAAATAGTCTTGAGTGTAAAGCATGCTACAAAGGATTGGTTCCTGGAACCCCGGGTGCTTGGCCAAGGAGTTCATGCACGATGTTCTCTTTTCTATCTGAAGGAAGATCTAATCATCACTTCCATGCTTGAGCTCCCTGTATAGGTGCCAGACTGATGAACCAGGACTCTGGACTTAAGACCATCTTTTGGCTTCCTCTTCCTGGCAGTGGTGTATACAAAACAGCTCTTTTCTCTACTAGTCACATTCTGTTTTTTTTTTCTTTTTGGGTCACACCTGGCGATGCACAGGGGTTAATCCTGGCTCTGCACTCAGGAATTACTCCTGGCGGTGCTCAGGGGACCATATGGGATGCTGGGAATCAAACCTGGGTCCGTCACGTGCAAGGCAAACGCCCTACCTGCTGTGCTATTGCTCCAGCCCCTCTACTAGTCATATTCTTATCTCCACCCCAGCTAATGAAGGGAAATTTCTGTCTAATCTATGCCCTAGATTTAAGGAAGTGTGAATTGTTCCTGGGCAGACAAATTCAGGGACCCCTGAGTCAGGTAAATTTTATCCACCCCTCTCCCGCCACACACACACACACACACACACACACACACACACACCACATTTCATTTATGTTTTATTTAGGGTCTGGCAGAGTCTCCTGCCCCCACACCAGGCTATCTTCACCAGGGCCCCTTGGAGGGGGGCGGGTTGAGTTTCCCTCCCCTCCTGAGCAGAGCCCCAGCAGCCAAAGACCTCCGGAACTCAGCCACAGCCATGCTCAAGGCCAGTCTCTACATGCTCGGATGAACCTCACGCATGAAGGTACCAGCAGAGGAACCCAGGTGTGCAGGACCCGGGGCTAAGATCTCCAAGCCTGCTCAGATTGGGACTGGGCCTCCTCCACCCAGATCCCCCATTTTCCAGTAGCTAAGTGGTAACACCCACAAAGTGCCCCCTGGTGCTGTGTAATCCCATCAATAGCCAAGATCCAGAGACTATAAGACAAAGCTCCCAGAAGCACGTGCCCGTCTAGTTCTCCCTCTCAGAGAACCCAGCAAGATACCAAGAGTATCCTGCTCACACTGCAGAGCCTGGCAAGCTCCCCATAGTGTATTCAATATGCCAAAAATAGTAACAATGATGGGTCTCATTCCCCTAACCCTGAAAGAGCCTCCAATGTGGCACCACTGGGAAGGACAAGTAAAGAGTGGTTACTAAAATCTCAGGGCTAGGACAAATGGAGACGTTACTGGCACGTGCTCAAGCAAATCAATGAACAACGGGATGACAGTGATACAGTGATACAGTGATTTAGGGTCCACACCTGGCAATACTCAGGGGATACTCCTGGCTCTGCACTCAGGAATCAGTTTTGGTGGTGCTCAGGGGTCCATATGTGGTGTTGGGGATCAAACCTAGGTGGGCCACATGCAAGGCAAGAACCCTACCCACTATACTATCTCTCCAGCCGCCCTCTCAAATGCTTTATCTCACATCAGTAGCTCTAACTCATAGAGGTGGAGACCCCCTAGCCATCACCCAGAAATTTTACGTGAAGACATTTGAGCTAGATAATTTTCCCACAGTTGCACACAATCTGGAAATTCAAATTTACTTAAGTGTGTGCTTTCAGATTGGAGTGATTTTTAAAAGTCTTTTTTTGAAGGGAATGCTCTTCACATGACATCCTATAGTCTCTTTCTTGTATAGTTGAATCCCCTTCTCTCCCCTCTCCAACTACTCTCCTCCTGGTTTTGTTTTTTGCTTTTATTTGTCTGTTTGTTTGATTTTGGTCTTAGTCCTTCCCATGGTGCCAGGGGCTCCCATGAGTAACACTTGTCTACACTGGTTAAAATAACTTTCACGGGACTGGAGTAATAGTACAATAGGAGGGTGTTTACCTGCACTAAGCCGACTAGGGTTCAGTGCCCAGCAGCCCATATGGTTCCCCGAGCACCACCAGGAGTGACTTCTCAGTGCAGAGCCAGCAGAAACCCCTGAGCATCACCATCACCGAGTGTGACCCAAAAAACAAAAAAATAATAATGAAATAAAATAAAATAGACTTCATTGGATCCAGAGAACTAGTACAGCGGGTAGGGCGTTTGCCTTACACGAAGCAAACCCAGGTCCTATCCCCAGCATCCTATATGGTCCCCAGAGCACCACCAGGAGTGATTTTGAGCACAGAGCAAGGAATAACCTCTGTAGCCCAAAAACAAACAAGCTAAGTAAAACAGCCTTCATTGTTGTTGTTGTTGTTTTCAAAAAGGAGGCAGGGGGCTTGGGACCAGGGTGAGCAGGAATTCCTAATAACCATTCTAGCTGAAATCTTTTGTCCTCTACCTCTTCTAATCAGGTGTGCTGCCTCCTTGGCAGAGTCCTATACCCCTGCAGAATGAGCTGATTTAATGCTAATATACCAGCACAGTTTCTATGTCAGAAACATAATTAAGTTTCTTGAGCATATTAATTCCTCTTAATGGCCTTAGTAAATTGGGACTTTGTGAACCACCTTCAAAAGAGAACAGACAAATGCGTTTTGAAGAAGGAGGAGGAGGTGGGGAAGAAGAAGGAGGAGGAAGAGGAGGTTATAAACATATAGACAGAGCTTCTGAGCTTCTGGCCTGGCCTGGCTGACCATATCCCCCCACATTTGTGCAACCAAACGTATGTGGTGATAGGCTGCAGTGTGATGTCACCCATCTGTCCACTGCGTGGGTATAGAACTCGAGTGGGGAAAGCCAGGCAAAGGAGATCACTGTCTTTATTCTGCTATCTCCTTTAAAGATCTGTTTTAATAATAAAGGAGGGGAGAGAGAGAGGGAGGAAAGCATGTCTCATTCATAGTACAATTTGTCTAAAACCAAAAATCAATCAGAAAAAAATGTCTCAACTATTATAAAGAGGCTAAAATCATAATGCAGTCTAATCTATAACAATGTTTTTAGCCTGTAATTATTTAAGGCTCAAATGTTAGGGTTTTTTGTTAGCAGTTATAAGATCTATTGATTTAATTTTTTTTATCTAGCAATTAAAAAATGTAGGAAAATTCTGCGTTGTGGACTGATTATAAGTCTAGCTAAGAAAAATGTCTTTGCTGTGACTAGCTGCTAGAAATTTTTTATATATACCATTTGTGTCTGTACAAAGAGGAAATCAACTGAGTAATAACAGTCAGCCTTGTGCTTTTGGCAGACTGAATGATTAACCATTTCATCTCAGAGTCAATCTCATTCCAATCAACTGTATGGAAATTAGTTGCTCTAATGGAAAAAAATACTTAACTCAAAAGGGTTTGTTCATTAATCACGTATCAACACACCAGAAAGATAATTTTTCTGCTCAAGTTCCCAGGCCTTCCTTACTCATTCCTTCAGCAGATATCACTGAACTCTTAGAACGAGCCAGGTACTCTAAAGCGCACCTAGATTTCAGGAGTCCAGTGCACTACTGAATGTGCCACAGAGCGACCTTCATCTAGATTTTTAAAAACACTCCTTAATGGGGAGAAAGGTGAGCAATAAAAATAAATAAAAATTTTTAAAAAATAAAATAAAAACACTCCTGAGCCATGTCAGCTCATCCCCCGGCTCTGCTGTACAGATTAATGACTAAATCTCCAAGGAGATGCAAGCCACACCACTAAAATTCATGGATATACCAGTACCCCAGCTGCAAACTTTATAGTGCCCTCAGAATGAGGGCAGGCCAAGTCCCCATCCTGCCGAAGCCGTGGCAGCCACAACTATACTCCATAGCTGCCGCCATGCTAATGTCCCAACTCCACTGCCTCACAGTTAATCTCTGCAGAGACACAAAACCGCAAAGACTCCAGGTACATACAAGGTACATCACTCTTCAGGCTGAGAACTCTGGAGTCTTCTTGGAGGCAGCCTATCCCTACCTCACCCAACCCAACCTTCCAGAAGTTTCAGCAGCCATGCCCACATCCCACAACTGCAGCCATGTAAATTCACAACCCAGTTAAATATTCTGAAGTTTCTTTGCTTTTGTGTTGCTTTTTGTTTGTTTGTTTGTTTGTTTGTTTGTTTGTTTGTTTGTTTGGGGGGCCACATCCAGCAGTGCTTTAGGGGTTCTTCTGGCTCTACACTCAGGAATTACTCCTGGCAGTGTTCAGAGGACTATGTAGGATGCCAGGGATCGATCCTGGGTTGGTCATGTGCAAGGCAAAAGCCCTACCCACTGGACTATCTCTCCAACCCCAAATGTCCTGGAGTTTCTGTAGTGCTTGGCCACATTCATGACAGAGAGACACCTCTGATTTTCATAATACTGATATCTCAGGAGGAGCACACCAAATTAGATGGGAAAGTAACACAGAAGCCAACTAAACTCAACTAATAAAAAAGAGTAACACAGAAGGCTCAACTAGCAAACATCTTAGTCAATCCTCAGACAAGGACTTAATGATTCCATGGTGAGATATATCAATTTTCAAATGTTTTCTTTTAATGAAGTATTTTTTATAAAGCCATTAGCCATCTAATTGTGACAAGCAATATATAATAAATTGTTGTGTGTCTGCTAAGGGGGCAGGCTCGAAGGGCGGTTGGGAAAATGGAGACAATGGTGGAGGGAAGGTTACTTTGGTAATGGGATTGGTGTTGGCACATTGAATGTCCCTGACAAGCATATTATGAACAACTTTGTAAACCATGGCATTTAAATAATGTTTAAAAATAAATAATTTTGAAAATACTACTTAAAATAAAGGAGATTATAGATTAAAAGAGGAAAATGGAAAACAAACTATTGTGTGATCTAAATGGTAACATAAACTTGAAAAAAATAAGTTATCAGGGTCAGGAGCAGAAATTAATTTTAAAGAATAAAAAGATATAGTCATTCTACAGAACACAGAGAAATCTTCCTGGAGGAAGTGACATCTCAAACAGAATTTGAAGGATGAGTTAGAGCTCATCACAAAGTTTCCAAAGAAAACCAAAGCTTGTGCCAGCAGAGGTCAAGGGACTTGCTCTGGTGACTAAGCCCGGTTTGATTCCTGGCACCAGCAGGAGTGATCCCTGAGCACAAAGTCAGTAGTAATTCCTGTGAACAGCCAGGTGGAACTCAAAACTCAAAAACAGGCACCCCACCCAAAAAGAATTTGACAATAGAAGTCTATGAACCGTCCCTAAAGCTGGTGTTTTGTACTATGTTTATCAATCTTATTGGGAGGATTAGAAGAACTCAGTGTCCAAAAGAATATTTAGGAGATGTTAGAGTCTATATTAAAGTTTTCTTTACACCAGGACTTCTGAGAATCTTCACACCTTTAGAATTTATGCCAATCATATACATGAAACATACACCAATGTGTGGCCATCAGTCACTTGAGAAACGCAGAGCTGGAGTGGACAGAGTTCATGCCCATTGTGAAACTTAGATGTATATATGGTAAGGAGAAATAAGAGAAATGCCCCCTTCTGCCTGGAGATTGGGGAATCTACTGATCTGCTGATGTAAAATCTAGGTGTTTTATGTCCCTGTGTGTGGTCTCTGCACATAGATCGATTTTCCTCCATGTTTTAGACTCAGGAAAAAAGTCATTATAAACTCCACTAAGGTTCAAGTTGCTAAAACAGAAAATCAAATCAAACTAAAATTGGAATATATGAGCAGATAAGTTTTATCATTTATTACTACTGCTAGCAATATCACATCCTTCTCATCACTGAAAGCCTGTCTTCTAGGACTCTTGAGAGGCTAGCTAGCCCATTACTCTGTTTGATGTCAACGCTACAAAATGAGAAAATCCAGAGTGAGGTGGTTGGACAATTCCCACACACATGGCTGATTAACTAGGAAAAAAATAACAAAACCGTCTCGCAACACACACATCCCCAATCACATTTCTTTGTGCCACAGATTAGTAACCTGCTCTCTCCTCTCTCCTCATCACCTGTAGATGGAAATAGTGCGTGTTGAATTACGCTTTTTCTATTTATAAAAAAAAGGACTACCTGGGTATACTTTAAGAAGCACTAAATATTAATAAAAGGGGAGAGACTGCAAATGGCCTAGATAACACAGTGAAAGATGGATGACGCCAGGGTCACTATTCCTAAGCACAGACCTTCAAAACCTGCAGCTAGAGAAAAGATTGCAGGCCTATCTTGTGACTCTATTTAAAGCGTGTACTACCTTTATAACAGGATGAAAAAGGACTATCCCACTGATGAAGGGAGATGTAGATTGATGACTTACATTATCGTGATAAATCCTATATTAATATTAAAGTTCTATCCATCACACTGGAAACTTCCCTACAGTTCTTAGCCTTTCCCAAGGAGAGCCAAAATACATCCTAAAAAAGCAGTGTGGAAGCTCAGTTTTGCGCGGTGGCATTACTTACCACCACACACACCCAGCTTTATTTCTTAACAAAGCTGAATCCCCTTCCCATTTAGAACAAAGGATGTTGCCTTGTCTTCTGATTAAGTGTGCATTGCTCCACATCCCCCTGGTTCGACTGTTCCATGTTTGTGTCCTATTTCCCTTTTGGTTTCCTGATAGTAAAATTCGCAGCCGTCTGCTCGTCAGACTTGGGAAACTTGGCTCAAGCCAAGCTTAGTGCAAGCCATCCGTGCAGGCCAGCCTGTATTTTGTAGGCTGTAAAATGTTGGATGGTGTAGCTCAGATTCTTTGGTCCATAGCCACTGGCTACAAATGTCACATTTCATCAGAATCACTTCAGCAACTGCTGGTCACAGGCCTGTCCGGAGCGGAGGCTGTGGGAGTGGCAGGGGATGAGGCAAAGGGCTCTCACGGGAACAGCGCTGCCCCAGATCTTCAGCTGTGACCAGAATCTTGGTGTCCTCTGAAGCCTAACTACAAGATGTTCCAAATGCAACTGCTTTGGAACTGGGGATAGGGAGGAGGGAAAAGAGTAATAAACTGAGCAGAAGTCATCTGCCGGGCCTGGTTCACTTTTCCAAGAAGAGAAACTTAGAAAAGGAATAAAAGGGGGCTGGAATGATAGCACAGCAGGTAGGATGTTTGCCTTGCACTTGAGCGACCTGGGTTCGATTCCCAGCATCCCATATGGTCTCCTGAGCACCGCCAGGAGTGATTCCTGAGTGCAGAGCCAGGAGTAACCCCTGTACATCGTTGGGTGTGACCCAAAAAGAAAAAAAAAGGAATAAAAGGCTTCTTCCACCACACTTCCAAAGCTGTTCTCCTCCCTTCTACCCTGAGCTCCACTTTCTCCACCTCCAACCCCACCATTCACTTTAGAAAACTCTGAGATGAGCAGCGGCAGGAGCTTCGTCCAGCAACCGACACTTGGGCATATTCCCTGGGCAAATGATGCAGTCAGCCCCCCATGGCCTCCTCAAAGGGGTCCTCGAGAAATGTTAACTGGGCCACTCAACCCAGAACACAGACACGATTCAGACTCTCCTTCATCCCACAGATGTAGCTCAGAATATAGTCAACCCCCACTGCAATGTTCACAAGTGTCCCCTCAGATGGTTGCCCTGACGGAAGGCTTATGACCTCTGCTCAAGCTCATTCCCAAGGAGCATATGTCAGAGCATCCAGAAGCTTCTTTACCAATGTGTTAGCATCAGGGTGAGGGCCTAATCAGTGTTTGGCCTCTCCAGCGGAAAGCACCTACTGCTAGTGATGGGAGGGAGAAATTACCTGGCAGATTCTTCATTCGAAAAACTTTATAAATTTTTAAATCTTACTCTTTCAAAATGAGCCATAAATGGGTCAAATGATACAGAACAGTAAAATGGATGTGATATGAATTCTTTATAATTATGGAAATGGCAGCATCCTTATTGGTTGCATGAGTCACGTAACATGTAATTCCCTGTCTTGGGTTATTAATAATGAATAAACAGTTATCAAATTGTTTTAATGAACACTTCTAAAATACTTTCTGTCATGGAAGGCAAATATTTTATCATATTCAGATATGCTAGTAGGACTGAATTAGAATGTCCCATTATTACTGCTTCTAATTTAGTGTAAACACTGTCAAGAAGTGACAGAGAACAATAAAGCTAATTACCAAAAGAATATATGCTTACATTTGGAATTATACACAAGAGTCTTATTTTTACTATCTCCAAAATAAACACTTCTAACTGATCTCTACACAGTTCATTATATAAGGGAAGGAAACATTGGGAATATTTCCAAGGAAGACTACCCAAATGTCCGGCAGAGATGGAATTCTGTCAACTTGTACAAAAATAAACTTTCTTGCTCAAACCATCCCACTATGACTCAGAGAACTCACCCAGACTTAGTAAACTCAGTGAGAAGAAAAGAGGCAAGCCAGAATCGCTACAGCTAAATAAAGGGTGTGAAACAACTCAGAATGAGGCCCAAGTTAAGAGTTTAGGGTCACTTCGGGACCAAACCACCTGGTCTTGAATGTCTCAGGACAGCACTTCATATGCAGCCCTGAGAACAGTGCTGGAAACAGGACTACCTGCAAATGCCAAAGACAAACACCTGAGCCAGGACTCTCACCTGCCAGGGGAAACAGGGAATCTTCCAGGCTCTCAAGGTTGGCACCATTTTCCATGGATATATGGAGAAAAGGCTGGGAATTGTGCCCTCAGGTTGCCCTAGGGAAGAAAGATCTAGAATTTGTTTTGTTTTGCTTTGTTTTGTTTTCACCAGCAAGGTTCCCCTTGAGCCACAAAAATATATGTATATCAAACAAGAACACCTGCTTGCAAAAACAAAGACCCAGATGGCACAGATGTAAGCACTGCCTACTGATCTCCCCCAGAGGGGATAGAGAACCCTCCACATATTCAGGAAGAAGAAAAGAGAAAGACCCAGACCACTGAGGGATGATTAAGTCGCCCTCTTAGCTTAGAAAAGAGTTTGTCTTTGAACAGGAAGCTGGATTCAGGGAGAGGAAGGTCCCACTTCTCCATTCCTCTCCACCCAGTTAGCTTATCAGACACTTTGCTCTTATCTTCCCAGAAGTTCTACCCACCTCCAACTCTTCTAAAGGTTTCTCTTCTCTGTCAGTACAATGTGAATCATCTCTAAGAATATGTGACTGGTTTGGGATGAGGCACCTTATTTACTCTGGACCAATCAGGGTCCTTCCATAATATTCTGAGTCTGGAGTCTGGAGCTGAGATGAGTCTGTTACTACAGAGTGCCCGTAAATGACAGCAGGTAAACTCAGCAGGTGTTGACAAATGGATAGAGAAGCAGAAAAATCAAGAGAACAATAGAAGGAACTATGAATATAAGACATGAGATTCATAAGAATATAGAGTAGACATGCAAATTTGGGAGAAAAGTACTGGTGATTTGACCACTACATTCCAGGTGTTCAGTAAGGTCTGATCCCAGTCATGAGACATTCCAGGATCTATACACTGAAGTCCCTGTTTTACATATAGACACGAGAAATGTCAGCAGCACGTAGCCACGGAAGTCTGAGTCACACATATTGGATCAAGGGAAATCTAGATTTGCAGATGTGCTAATAGCCTCGACTCCAAAAGCCTCAATTCTGAGACATTTACAAAAACGGGAAGTTTCTCAAAGGCACCAAGTCCAAGGTGTGTCCACTGTGATTTCTCTCTGATTCCATCACCCTGCTTAATAACCTGCGTATCAGAGGCTGCCCACAATTCCAAATAGAACCATATTAGACATCAGGGTAACTTGTGGAAAATTTAAACAAATAAATCTAAAGTAAATGAAAATTTAGAAAAAACTCCACTGCTCTTGAGCAAGTCTTGAGGCCAAGGCATGGAGAGAGAAGTTGTCCACATAGTTCTGCTCCGATGCTTCTAGAATCACTATCAGTTACTCCTTTTAATGAATCATACAGGGCTCTTCTGGGGCCTATGAGTCAAAGACACCCCCCCCTTTCAATTGCTCTGTGTTTATAACAGGACATTGTCCCTAGAGAAGGTATGCTGACTTGTGCATCTAAATATACTCTCAAACCTTCAATAGGTGTGTCTGAGTTTTATTTATTATGTGTTTTCAAAGAGGAAATACCCATAATGCACCTGGTATATAAAAGTCAATATGGAATTAAATTCATTAGATATTTAATAGAATTAAATTAACATTTATTTAGCTCATTGAACCTCAATTAGCAGTTTTCTGTTCTAGATAGTACTCACTTTTTAGGACCAGGAGATTACCAGAAAAGCCTCTCCTTTTAATTAAATTTATATTTATGGTCACTGTACATCAGAAATTAACCACATAGGAATCTTCAACAAGATGACTATAGTGACAAAGACAACAAAATTAAGAAATGGTACTATGTCAAATTGGGCTGGAGCAATAGCACAGCGGTAGGGTGTTTGCCATGCATGCAGCCAACCCGGGTTTGATTCCTCTGCCCCTCTCGGAGAGCCAGGCAAGCTACCGAGAGTATCCCGCCCACACATCAGAGCCTGGCAAGCTACCTGTGGCGTATTCGATATGTCAAAAAACAGTAACAAGTCTCACAATGGAGACGTTACTGGTGCCCGCTCGAGCAAATCAATGAGAAATGGGATGACAGTGACAGTGACAGTGACTACATCAAATTGAAAACCTTTTGCACAGTAAAAGTAATTCAATCTCTAATAAAAAAAAAACACCTACTGAATGGGAGAAAATATTTGCAAATGATACATCAGATGTCAGTTTGATCAATAAAGTACTCATAAAATTCAGCAATTAAAAATCCAGCAACCCCCATTCATAAGCGGCATGAGGAAATGAATGGACACTTCCCCAAAGAAGACATATATGTATGGTCAATGAGAATATGAAAAAGAGCTCATTGTCACTCAATCCTGGGGTAACGAAAATCAGAAGAATTAGGTAACATATCAAACCAGTGAGAATGTTATATCTACAAGACACTAGTAGAATTGTACAAGACAAAAGCCTCCAACTCCATCAAAAAATGGGAAGAAGAAATGAACAGAAGTTTCCTCAAAGAAGAAATACAAATGGCCTAAAGGCATATGAAAAAATGTTCCGCATTTCTAGTCATCAGGGAGATGCAAATCAAAACAACAATGAGATGTCATCTCACACCACACATTCAAAAGAACAAAAGCAACCAGTGCTGGCGTGGATGTGGGGAAAAAGGGATGCTCTTTCACTATTCGTGGGAATGCTGACTGGTCCAGCCTTTCTGGAAAACAATATGGACAGTCCTCCAAAAACTAGAAATTGAGCTTCCTTATGACCCCGCAATACCATTTCTTGGAATATATCCCAAGGATGCAAAAAAGCACCATAGAAATGACATCTGTACCTATATGTTCATTACAGCACTCTTCATAATAGCCAAGTGCCCTAAAACAGATGACTGGTTAAAGAAACTTTGGTTCATCTACACAGTGGTATACTATGCAGCTGTTAGGAGAGATAAAGTCATCAAATTTGCTTATAAATGAATAGACATGGAGAGTATCATGCAAAGTAAAAATGAGTCAGAAAGAGAGGGACAGACATAGAAGGACTGCACTCATTTGTGGAATATAGAATAACATAATATGAGGCTGACACCCAAGGACAGTAGATACAAGGATACAAGGGCCAGGAGGATTGCCCCATAGCTGAAATACTGCTTCATGAGCGGAGGAGAGAAGGCAGGTGAAATATAGAAGGGATCACTAAGAAAATGATGGCTGGAGGGATGGGAGATGTGTGCCGAAAGTAGATAATGGACCAAACATGATGACCTCTTAATGTATGTGTTGCAAGCCATAATGCCCAAAAGTAGAGAGAGAGTATGGAGAAAATAGTCTGCCATGGAGGCAAGGGGAGGGTGGGAAAGGGGGGTATACCGGGAATATTGGTGGTGAGGAATGTGCACTGGTGGAGGGATGGGTGTTTGATCATTGTGTGATTGTAACCCAAACCTGAAAGCTTGTGACTATCTCACAGTGATTCAATAAAATTTTTTAAAAAGAGAGACAGAGAATGTTATATCCAAAAGTATCCAAAAGTCTGGAAACAGCCAGTGTTGCCAGGGTTGTGGTGAGAAAAGAACCCTCATCCACTGTTTGTAGGAATGTTGTAGTTTGGTTTAGCCTTTATGGAAAGGAATATAGATATCTATTTTAAAAAATAAACAAGAATAGAATTGCCATAAAATCTGGCAATAACACCTATTGGCATCTATACCCAAAACACAAAAATATTAATCTGAAAGAATATATGTGTATTTGCATACCTATGTTCATCACCACTTTTAGTACAATAGCCAAGGTACTGAAACAACACAAATGTCCAGCTACAGACAAAAGGATCAAGAAGTTGTGGTATATACAACAGCTAATTAGAGAGAGAAAACAGAAGGGAATGCCTTGCCACAGTGGCAGGGTGGGGTGGGGGGGAGATGGGATTGGGGAGGGTGGGAGGGACACTGGGTTTACGGGTGGTGGAGAATGGGCACTGGTGAAGGGATGGGTTCCCAAACTTTGTATGAGGGAAGTATGAGCACAAAAGTGTATAAATCTGTAACTGTACCCTCACGGTGATTCTCTAATTAAAAATAAATAAATTAAAAAAAAAAGAAAAAAAAAAAAGAAGTTGTGGTATATATATATATATATATATATATATACATATATATATATATATAATGGAATACTATGCAGCTCCAAGAAAGAACAAAACCGTGCAATTTTCAACAACATGGATGGAACTAGAGGATATAATTCTGAGTAAAGCCAGTCAGAAGGAAAGAGATAGATACAGAATGATCTCTCTCATATGTGGGACTTGAAGATTCACCACAAAGTAGCAACAAAGGTTCAAACACAGCAAAATGGGAGAATTGATCCACACAACTGAGTTTGAGGAGGAAGAAAGGATTGAGAGGAAGAGACCTTGGGGTCCTTAGGAGAAAAAGGAGGTACACTGGTGATGGATGTTGTTGGATGTATGTGAGAAAACATTATTAATAGCATTGCAAACCACAGAACCTCAATAAAAATTTTTTTCTTTAAAGTCAAGATGGGGATTATATTAAATTAAGAAGCTTCTACACTTCAAAAGAAACAGTGACCAAAATACAGAGAGAGCCCACGAAATGGGAAAGAGTATTTACCCAATACCCATCTGATAAGAGATTAATATCCAGGATATACAAGACACTAGCAGAATTGTACAAGAAAAAAACCTCCAACCCCATCAAAAAATGGGAAGAATAAATGAACAGAAGCTTCCTCAAAAAAGAAATATAAATGGCCAAAAGGCACATGAAAAGTGCTCTACATTGCTAGTCATCAAAGAGTTGGAGATGCATACCAAAGCAACAATGAGATATCATCTCACACCACAGATACTGGCATACATAAAAAGAATAAGAACAACCAGTGCTGGCACAGATACAGGGAGAAAAGGACTCTCTTTCATTGTTGGTGGAAATGCCTACTGGTTCAGCCTTTTTGGAAAACAATACGGGCATTCCTTCAAAAACTAGAGATTGAGTTTCCATATAACCCTGCAATGCCACTTCTGGGAACGTATCCTAAGGGTTCAAAAAAGCACAATAGAAATGACGTATGTTCATTGCAGCATTGTTCACAATAGCCAAAATCTGGAAACAACCCAAGTGCCCAAGAATGGACAACTGGTTAAAGAAACTTTGGTATATCTACAAAATGGAATACTACACAGCTATTAGGAAAGATGAAGTCAGAAATTTGCTTATAAATGGAGTACCATGGAAAGTCTCGTGCTAAGTAAAATGAGTCAAAAAAAGAGGAACAAACATATAATGACTGCACTCATTTATGGAATATAAAATAACATAGTATGATACTAATACCCAAGGACAGTAGAGACAAGGGCCAAAATATTGCTCCATAGTTGTAAGCCTGTCTCATGAGCTAGGGGAGAAGGCAGATGGCATAGAGAAGGGATCACTAAGTCAATGTTGTTTGGAGGGATCGTTCGGGATGGGAGATGTGTGCTGAAAATAGACAAAGGACCAAACGTAGCCTCTCAGTATCTATATTGCAAACCATAATGCCCAAAAGTAGAGAGAGAGTATGAGAAAAATTGTCTACCATAGAGGCCGGGGGAGGGCTTGGATGTGAAGGGGGTTACTGAGGATATTGGTGGTGAAAAATGTTCATTGGTGGAGGGATGGGATGGGTATTTGATCATTGTATAACACACATGAAGCATGAAAGCTTTGTAAATGTATCTCACAGTAATTCAATTTAAAAAATTGAATTAAAAAAAGTCAAGATACTGGCGAAGGGTGTGGAGGGTAGGAGAGAGAACCTGGGAACACTGGTTCTTGGATCAGAGGAAGTTGACACTGGTGGTGGGATCAGTGTTGGAGCATTGTATGTCTAAAATACAGCTATGAATAACTTAGTAAATCATGGTGTTTCAGTAAAATAAAATTTAGGCAAAAATGAATTAATTAAATTAAAATTGTAAAGGGTCACTGTATATCAAAATTATGTCTTTTAAGTGATCCTCCAAAAGCAATGACTTGGCCAAGGATTTGCCACTTGATTAGAATTGGTTAAGTTTTATGTTTAGAATTGCTGGGCTATAATTAGTGGCTCTCGCATGGACACATCTCTTTGGGGGTCTAGTATAACCAGATTGAGGGCAAGTATGAACAGCTCCTCAGTGCTAAAATCCTACTCTGATCTAAGTGATCCAGGGGTCAAGTGCTATGAGCTACTCACATGAGTTCAGACATAAGATCAGAGGGGCAATGATTTCATCAAAGCCAAAGGATTGGTAACAGAAAAGGAATAGAGTTAAGAATGCAGTGTGCGGGGCTGGAGCAATAGCACAGTGGGTAGGGCATTTGCCTTGCATGCAGTCCACCCAGGTTTGATTCCCAGCATCCCATATGGTCCCCTGAGCACCGCCAGGAGTAATTCCTGAATGCAGAGTCAGGAATAACCCCTGAGCATCGCTGGGTGTGACCCAAAAAGAAAAAAAATACAGTGTGCAAATGCAGAGTAGTCCAAGGTAGACTAGCTAACACACAGAACCAAGACCAAGGCAACTGGTATGACTGATTTAGGGTTGGGTTTCATGTTGTTTTGTTTTGTTTGGGGGTCACACTCAGTGGCGCTCAGAATTTAGTACTGGTTCTGTGCTCAAGTATCACTCCTGGAGGACTTGGGGGACCATATATAGTGCTAGGAATTGAACCCAGGTCAAATATTCAAGACAAACACCCTGCTCTACCAGGTGTACTATATCCCCAGACCCTGGGCTTCGGTTGCTTATCAGTGGCCCCCAGAGGCATAGAAAGTACATGACTCCCCCTCTAAAAAGGAAAAACAAATAAGCCCTCCCCCACCCCAATTCACCCCTTTCCATTTCTTCTCTCAGAAATGAAAGAGAATCTAAGATGGTACATATTTATGATTATCTCATTTGTTATGCTCTGTCCTTACTCCTGTATTTTAAGTTAAAAAAAAAAAGTCCTCCTTAGGGCCAGAGAGTTTAAACAGTGGATAGGGTGCTTGCCTTGCATGCAAGCAACCTAGATTCAATCACCACCACCCATTATTCTCCCCCACCAAGCAACCAGGATTTGCCCCTGGTACAGAGTAGGTGTCACCCAAAATAAATAAATAAATTATTGGACAGGAGTGGTAGTACAGGGAGTAGGGCATTTGCCTTGCACACAGCCAATCTGGGGTTTTTTAATTTTTTATTAGACAATCACTGTAATGTACAGTTACAAACTTATGAACTTTTCTGTTTGCATTTCACCAATCTGGGTTTGATCCTCAGCATCCCATATGGTCCCCCAAGCTCTGCCAGGAGTAATTCCTGAGTGCAGAGTCAGAAGAAACCTCTAAGCATCACTGGGTGTGACCAAAAAATAAAATAAAATAAAATAATAAGTTTTTCTTATTAACATCCTCCAAATGCAGAACTGTTTTTGGTTTAAGAAACAAATTTCCTCCCCAGGGACAGTATGATCTTGAAAAAAGTTAGCCAAGAATCAGGCTAAGTTCTTCCAAACTATTGCAGTTCTCCTGTTTTATTATTTGGAAACCAGGCATGCTGTTTAAAGGGTGGGATATATGCCCAGCATGTGTGAGACCCTGAGTCTGATCCCCAGTACCATATGTCACCCCAACCTCACACAGCCAGAGTGGGTCCAGTATCACCAGAGTGGCCTCTAAACCACTCTATCCCAGACTCCTGCAGGGCCACGGGGTATCAATCCTGTTGGAAAGAGATGATTATTATCATTATTATTATTATTATAAGGGGGCTGGAGCAATAGCACAGCAGTTGGGCATTCACCTTTCACGAGGCCGACCCGTGTTCAATTCCTCCACCCCTCTCGGAGAGCCCGGCAAGCTACTGAGAGTATGGAGTCCACACAGCAGAGCCTGGCAAGCTACCTGTGCGTATTGGATATGCCAAAAACAGTAACAATAAGTCTCTCAATGAGAGACGTTACTAGTGCCCGCTCGAACAAATCGATGAGCAACGGGATGACAGTGAACATTATTATAAGGATACACTCCATGTTTTAGGGTAGAATTCTCAAAGCAATGCAAAATGAAACAGAAAATCAAGTTACTAAATGCACACACACCTAACAGGAAATTCAGTTTTTCTGCTCAGTTTGGGATTATGAGGGGAATAATTGCTTATTTTTAAAATAAGGAAAGCAATTCTGACCCAAGAGAAAGAGAGGAGAAAAATCCCAGAAAAGGTCTTGGTTTCTATTACTGATATTTATCTTAAAACTATGCATTATTTTAACTAAACATCTGGTCTTTGTCCCTCATGTAGAGAATTTTGGGTTTCCTTGACAGTTTGGCAAGAGGTAACGAAACTCCCTGCCAGGCCAGTAAAAATCACACATTTTTTCCTGCATGGAAAGAAAATGTCAATAAAAATGAAACATTAAAGACTATAAAAGCTCGAATCCGAAAGCTGTGTTGTAGAAACGCTGCTTCCTACTCATCCTTGCACAATTATTTTAAGTAAATATTTAAAACATTGCCACTACATATCATGTGAAAGATCTAATGCTGGTATTGAAAATACGTTCATTATATGATTGTAACATATGTCTTTTAGATTCAGGAACACTGTCAGTTCATCAACCTTCCAGAATAAATCAAGTGATTTAATTTTTATAAATATTTAATGGTTATTCTTATATTGTACAAATTGATTCTTTAAGTTATTTCAACTAGAATTGAATTCCAATTACTGAATCTTCGTGAAAGAATCATCTTTGTTTCGTGTTCACATCGGCACCTTCCAAGGTCCTGACAATGTAATCTGTCACAGTAAAAAGCAGAGAAGTAAATACAATCCTGCAATCAAAATATGACAGGCTCATTATAACAAGCTACTCGTAAATCTTGAAACAAAGGCATCATCCCACATCTTTAAAATAATAATTGCAGATAATTTGCATAGAAAGGTTTTATTTGGAACCAGGGCAGGTATTTCTTTCTCTTTGAACGCATAATGCTGAAATGAATTATATCCTCAGCACACTACCCACTTCAAAGGGCCTGACATTTGTGAACAAATGGTTCCAAAATACATTGCAAAGTGGAAATGCAAAACAAGAATAAACTGTCCATAAATTTCTTCAGAGCACAACAGTTGGATATGCTTCATTGAAAGGAAAGCAAAAAACCTTATAAAGGGCAAGTGATTGGGAACTAAGTATTGGATGGTAGGTGATGAGAAGGCTCTAGAACATGTATCCAATGGGTGATGAAATTAATTCTTCCTTAGAAGACTTCACGATGCCTCGAGTGAAGTCAATAGGTGGAGTGACAGGTCACTCTCCATAATACATAGAATAAAGACTATGTTGATTAAATTGAAGAAAAACAAACATCCCAGGGCACAATTCACTGTACCACTGAATCACTGTCATCCCGTTGTTCATCGATTTGCTTGAGCAGGTGCCAGTAACATCTTCATTTGTCCCTGTTGTGTGCTAGTGTAGCCCAATGGCATTTGCTCGCTCCAGGAACAGGAAAAGCACGTTGTTGTTACTGTTTTTGGCATATCAAATACCTCACGGGTAGCTTGCCAGGCTCTGCCATGGAAAGGGGCACAATTACAGCTTCTTATTTCAGACATTTTACCTGATACTGATACCTCTGGTCAACTTATTTGTTAAACCAGTGTCCTGTGAAGTACTAACCCCAACTCTAGTCAGCTAAGTTCCTGAGGGGTATCAATGTTTTGCCTCCCAACTCTTATTGACGGCCAGGGGATCATGTGCATTTAGTGTGCATGAGAAAGGAATCACTGTATCACTGAAACTGTCATCCTCATTGATTTGCTTGAGCAGGCACCAGTAACGTCTCCATTGTGAGACTTGGTGTTACTATTTTTGGCATATCGAATATACCATGGATAGCTTGCCAGGCTCTGCTCTGTGGGCAAGATACTCTCGATAGCTTGCCAGGCTCTCTAAGAGGGATGGAGGAATCGAACCCTGGTTCACCGCATGCAAGGAAAATGCCCTACCCGCTGTGCTATCGCTCCAGGAATAGCAATCAAACAGCCAAAAGACAGGCTATGCCATCTGCCTGACAAGAGACCCCAGGGCCTCATCAGAACATCCTCCTGCATACCCTTCCCAAGATATGGACCACTGAAGAGGCAAGATCATCTAAGCAGATTAAACTTAACCAATTTGCAGACATGCAGACGTGCTAGCAGAATAACCCCAAACTCACATTCATTCCACTTGAACTTGACTGTATAGATCTGGGTCTTTTTTTTTGGTGGGGGGGCTGTTATTGTCCTGTGGACAAAGACTTTGAGAGGACCAAGAAAAAGGTCCAGGTGTGAGAAAATGGTGAGGAAGATGGAGAGAAGTGAATAGACATCAGAACTATTAGAATTAAAGAAGTCTGGTGTGTGGGGATCCAGACGGAGGAGGTACAGCTGGTACACCTTCTCCAGATGGAGCCCTGGCGACACTGAGCAGCAACTAACACGACTCCGGGTTGCGGGACTGAACACATCGGAACGAAAACATACAATCTTTTAATGGAAAACCAATTATCAAATGCTTCCTTAGTAGAGCTGTCTTTCTTGGGGGGAAACTCCAACAATAATAGTGAGTTTTGTTTTGCAATATGGAACGTAATCAAGGTAAAGAGAAAATGAAGTGAAATTCATCAGTTATACAGTTGGGGGTGGAGGGCGGGGGCGGGGGGTATACTGGGGATTTTGGTGGTGGAATATGGGCACTGGTGAAGGGATGGTGTTTGAATATTGTATAACTGAGACATAAACCTGAAAACTTTGTAACTTTCCACATGGTGATAAAATAAAAATTAAAAAAAATAAAAAAGTCTTGAAAGAGAAAAAAAAAAAGAAGTCTGGTGTGACTGAGCAGCCAACATAGTGAGTGCATCTTCAGACAGCTTGGGTTAAGTCCAGGTCCTGCGCCTGATAGGGAGAGTGACTTAACCCTTTTGCACTTCTGTTTCCTTCCTGTAAAATAGGAACAATATCAGTCCCTGCTCATGGGATTGTTATTAAGATTAGAGAGATGGTACAAGGGGGCAGGTTCTTGCCTTGTGTGCATTCAATCCTGGTTTGATCCAGGTACCACATATGAGCACTTCTGGGAGTGATTCTTGAGTACAGAGTCAGGAAGTAAGCCCTGAGCACAGCCTGGTGTGACCCAAAAACTAAATAAATTTTTTAAACGATGAATTAAATTCATAAGTCCTTATAGCTCTCCCTGACAAAGGCTCAAAAAATATTAACCATTTTTATTAGAATGTGATGGTGCAAAACTAGAAACATAATTATTAACAACAGAATAGGGAAGGGACAGTGGGAGAAAAAACGTAGAAAATTTTCAAGGATGTCCCAAAGGATTCTGGCTCAGGCAAATAGTAGTTGGGAGTAACTGTGTCAGTTATTTGCTTACTGCCTCTCAGTTCCAAACCCTTCACTGCAAGTTCCATGAGAATATAGATGGACCCATTTTGCTTTCTCCCTTGCAGTTGGCACAATGTTCTTCTGGGTCAGTAGAAGACACTGGAAGAGGGCTGCCGGAGGAAAGAACTTCTGTTCCTGGACCCCCTGTACTTCTGTTTGCTTCTCTATGGCTGCTGGCAGTGCACCTGGGGCACCCCCAGTAATGTTCTCCTGCATTGAGTTTCAGTGGCAGATTTCCCGTATCAAAGGTATCCACATGCCCATAAGTTGCTTGCCCAGGTGTGAGAAACTAGTGAGGAAGATGGAGAGAAGTGAATAGACATCAGAACTATTAGAATTAAAGAAGTCTGGTGTGACTGAGCAGCCATCGACCCATCTGCATCCCTGAAGGATATCTCCCACTTACCAAAGCAGAAAGATTCTGATGCAGCAAACTCCTCTGCCATCTGTATCTTCTCCAATACTGTCTGAAATCCAACCCAGCTCCCTTGACCCTTGTGTGTTCTTTATGGTGATAATAAATGATTATACATATATAATTATATATAATAAATATTAGATAATAAATAATGGTTACAATAAATAATTTTGGAGGGGTACTGGGTCACACCCAATGATACTTGGGAATTACTCCCAGCTCTGTGCTCAGGGATCACCCCAAGTGTGTTGTGGGACCATATGCATATGTGATGTTGGATATGGAATTGGGCCGGTCGTATGCAAGGCAAGTGTTTTCAACCGTGGACTATCTCTTAGGACCTAAAAAAAATGCTTTAATCTTTTCCAGTTTAAATTTCTATAGTACTTTCTGTCTCCCTTTTAGAAGGTGACCATTATAGTACTATGCAGTGGAACAGGAAACTTAGGAGAAAGACATATTGAGAGGTAAATTGCACAGTGGACCTACTGTGTTCAAGACATCTGTGGAACATCCACAAACTTAGTTCTGATAGGGAGCTATGTCTTTGGGAAGCTACAATCAGGGGAAGTATGTAAGCTGAAAAAATCAGCTCAGAAGTCAGCTGTCTTAAGACATCTGAAATCTTAGTCAATGAAGCAAGTATATAAACATCACATGTCAGGGGGATAGATTTGGGGGAGGTTAATGAATTTTGTGTTTGTTTATTTCTTTTGGTATGTCCTTACATCTCACCCAGATTCCTTAGATGTGTTCTATGGAGGCACATTTCACTAAAAGACTTAACAGCAATTTCATAGTGTACATATTAGGTCATATTTTATATCTGTTTATGTTTTCAGTGCTAACTGGTGATATAGCTGACAATAGCCAAGCCCTAAACTACCCAACCTAACCCTAATTACACACCAAACTTGGAAACTAAAATCATGTGGAAGCAGGGGAATAGTTAGTCAGATCAACTACTCCAAATGCTGTGTACAATCAGAAAAGGACTAACAGATGTGGTAGCCCTGAATACCGAAGGACATTAGCACTCAGAGCAACTAGATCCAAACAGACTTTGAAGAAGCCCAAGCTGATGCTTCTGCTTTTTTCCAGAGTATGAGCCAGGCCCACAAAATTTGCCCCTTGCCTCACCCATTTCTCAAAAGTTTGGATCTACTGACCACAAAAAAACGAAGTTCCATCAGCAGTTTGCAAAGGAACAATTTAGAAGAGAAATGTATTAAATCCTCAGGGAAATTAAACCCAAATAATCCAATAACAGCCTTACAAAATTAACACTATAGACTATGAGTTGAATTAATTGCCTCCTACTGTGGGGATTCTTGGCTACCACGAACTAAAACAAATGAGCCCAATGATGTCCACTGCCCTAAGAGAGGCCAGTGGCAAATGTGATCTTGAGGTACCCAAAAGTTTACCCACTGTTTTTCAACTTTTTGATTTATTCTGCAGATCTAATCATAGAGAAAAGTCTTAGCTTTGGCCAAACTCATACCTCAAATATGGCAGGTTGGTGAAAGAGGCTAGAGATGGTATCATTCCTGACACAAATTTGTGTGACTTACTTTTCTGTGAATTTATCTCTACATTTCTAGAAGTAGCTAGAGTGCTGGAAATTAGTCAGTGCAAGGTCTTTTCTCTTGGAAAGGATGGAATGAGCAATGATTTCTCTACATCCTAATGTAGTCTAGAGATACAGCAGGACTTTGGGGGAAAATTCTGGTATGCTGCTCCTAACGAGACTCACTTTGGCTTTTTAGTGCATAACATTTATTTGTGTCGATTTTCTTTTCATGACATAATGTCAGGAGATGAACTAAGTGATACAGTCCAAGAGAACAACCAAACTAATGCATGCTCTGCCCTACCAAACTGCTTCTGGCTTCCAAAAGGCTTTCTGGAAAGAGGTAGAACTAGACATTATCATGCAAATAAAATCCTGGAGCTTTTTAAAGTTTTGCCAAAAAAGGCCCCACAGGGCAAATACAAAACCCTAGGGTTGCCTCCAGCTTCTCCTCTGACAGCCAGATTGCCAACACAGATTGCAAACTCTTCCCCTCACCCTGCAGGTTACAGTTGATATTTACTCCCAAAGCTTTTAAATAACCAAATGGTATTTCATAAAAACTTGATTCACTGCATTTTATTTGGATACGATGTGACTCTGCACATCCTTAGTTTTGTTTGCCATTTTTAAAAAGCTATATCTAACTCTTTTGGTGAATAAAAATATATATTTTTTACACATAGCTAGCATTTACTGAATAACATTTTCCCCTCTTCTTTCAAGAATTGACGCAAACACTGAAAAAAAAGCAATACTTTTCTTTTGAGCTCAGAGAAATGAAGCTTTCTGTTTGTTTGGAATCTTAATTACTGCAGCCTCACATTTACCTAATTAAATTTCACAATAAGAAACAAATATTTCCAAAGCTAATGTTAGCAGTTAGAAAGAGTGCTGTCTTCTCAGAATGAATTGTCCACATTCCTTACATGCAGAATTTAAAGACTCTAATTAATACTAGGATTTAAAGCTTGTGGTAGTGATGTCAGTATTAAAGCAAACTTTTCTTTGTTTTTAGACAGTATAAAGGACCAAGATAGCCCTTCTTGTCAATTGACATCTTGCTGCACATAAAAATTTAATTCTGGATTTCAGGCAAAATGGAAGTTATTTCATCAAAACGGTACATTTTATTAACTTTAGCTATGTTGAGCTTGTTGACATCAAATAGCTTTTGTGCAGATGAATTAATGATGCCCAGTCTTCACAGCAAGGAAAATTATCACAAATATTCTGAGGTAAGTTTTTCTATTTCTAATGGGACTGGAATTTAACCATATAATATTTGTCTGAAATCTAATGTTTTTGTAAAGAGTGAGGAACATGTTTGCTGGTACTTCATTTTTTGTCAAATCTCACAGCTCAATTTTCCCATGATGGCATATTCATGTCTTTTTGCAAACACCTGATTTTTTTTTAGCAAACCTTATTTTTTAACAAACACCTGGTGCCTACCGATAATTTTAGTACTCAGTATGATACTTAGCAATTATAAGGTGCATTAATAGTTTTCAATTGACTTCAGCATGTACGATGGTTATTACTAGTTGCAGAATAAGTTCTGGGTACATACTAGCTAGACATTTGCACCATCTTCAGCTACAAACAAATAACACACATTTATATTTTCTACATAGAAATCCTGAGACAGTAAATTTGTTGTAGATATATATCTAAGTAAAATACGTACCTACTTCTCGATGATGAATTGCAAGCTTTTTACTATCTGCTTCTTTGGTTGTTTTTTTTTTATTTTAATATATATTTTCCAAATTTGCTGAAATGAGTATGTACTGATTTTACAATCTGAAAACAATTATGCAAAAATCTTCATACAAACAAACTTTAGTGGTAAAGCTAAATCTAATTAAATCTTTAACAATGGTTTCTTTAAAGTTGGTATATGAGTGGGGCCGTAAGCCACAAACCAATTGATCCTTTACTGAAAAAAAAAAGTAATTTATGTCCTAATAAAAATAGTTCCTTGAGAAATGCTTTTGTAGTGGAACTCTGAATATGGAGGGACAATAAATAAACTCCACGGAGCTTCCTCCAATTGTACCTGAAAGCACGAGTTTCGTTCTCTGTTCCCGTGAATCCGTCACATTGGCCTTCGTTTAAAGAGAGGAAATGAGAGACACACTGGGAGCTTTCCCTAAAATAAGATATAAAAGTATAGAAAATATTTTATAAACCACATGCATCAAACACTGAAAGGGAATAACTGTGGTAAAAGAAACGTTTGCTTCATTTTAATACTTCATTATGTTCCTGCTGCTCAACTACATTGCTATATTCACTGCACATATTTTATTAATATCTTATAGTTGTCTTACAATAGTCCAGGGACAGAGAAACTAGATTGCTTTAAGAAGCTTAATACAAATTATTTATTAAAAAATCCTGCACATGATAATACAAACTTTGTTTATGGCTTTAACAATTCTGCAGATTAAAGTCTGGATTTAAGTTAATTTAGGGTTCAAATCTATGCCCTATAACAATGATAAATTATTTTAATGGTCATTTCTAATTATAGCCTACAAGAACCCCTAGAGGGGAAAAGGAAACAAATCACAACTTTGAACAATTAAAAGATTGGGGGCCAAAAAATGCCAACAAGATGAGTTCACCCACTGTCAAGAAAATGCCACCCGCTGCAGCCAATTTGCCATTGCGATTTGGGAGGACCACAGAAGAAGAAAGGAATGCAGGTGAAAGGGTCAACCTGCCTCTGAAATTTGGAAGGTACATGAAAGAAGGCATCTCAAGACGTGTTCCTAATATGCCCCAAAGGTTTGGCAGAACAACTCAAAGTGTCACCAAGACACTGAGTGATTTGCTCCACCAGAAGCATTCACCATCTGCGGTCAAGTTGGCACCCCTCGGGATCTGTCAGCCTCAACATATTCAGAATCCTGGTCAAAAGCACCCAAGGTAAATAACTGAACAGAAGTTATAAAGAGTGGGTCCAGAATCCTCAAAAAGAATGGGTTGGGGTGCTGGGGGAGGGATACTGAGGAGGAGGTGAGGGATGATTCTAAAACAATGGCTTTCTTCCTCAAGTTTAAATCAAAACTTTATTTGAGTTGGGACGGGTGCTGGGAATCAAACCCTGGGCTTCATACTTGTGAAATATACCCTCTGTGGGGCTGGGAGCTGATGCCATCCCCAGAGATACTTGGGAACCAGGTAGAGTCCATGCCAGGGATGGAACCAGGGAGGCACGCTAACCTCTGTACATACTCTCCCAGCCCTAAAGTATGTGCTTCACCAATGAACTGCAGCTCCAGTCCCACGGATCTCATCTTATCAATAAGTTATGTACTAATCTTCTTCTCCACTCATAAGTCTTACCTACTATATCTAAGGACAGAGTCTTTGATAAGAAGTTCAAAAATTAATAACCTATGCATTATTTTTTAGCAAAGAATATCTATTTAATTTTTTACATAGAGTAGAACACAGCACTCCCGTTAAAGCCTAATGGAAGGAAGGAAGCAACCTGAGACCCCTTATCAGTGAGGCCTTAGAACACTCCAGAATCAGAGAAGCCGTTGTGGTAGTTGGCCCATCTGACATTTATTTAAGGTCCCTTCCCTTTACTAGATTTTCAACCTTAGCAATCGTGTCACATTTGTGCCCTATCTGCAATGCCTCGAACTATGTGTGACCCATAATAAGTTCTTGGTATTTCAGAGAATGAAATATATTTCGGGAAAGCCACTAATCAGGTCCTAGGAGGAATTGATAAAGAGGCTGTTTCTAGGGCCAAAGAAATGGTACATAGGTTAAGGCTTTTGCCTTACATACTGCCGACCAGGGTTCGATCCCCAGTACACATATCATTCCACAAATGCAGTCAGGGGTCACTCTTGAGTACAGAGCAAGAAATGGCCCCTGAGCTCCACTGGGTGTGATCAAAAAAAAAAAATCAACATTTAAAAAAGAGATTATTTTTCTCACGTGAGAATCCAGGGCATTTCCTCAGTTGGTCTTTGGAAGTTGATTTTCTATTTTGGACATTCAGAGACTGGTGAGAGGAGAGGGGTTCTTTTTCACACAAAACAACAGGAGCCAAGAACAGCTGCAGTTCTATTTAGAGAAGAAAGGGCATGAGAAGAGGAGAAGAAAGAGGGCAGAAGAATGGGATCAGGACTGATATTCAGGGCCACATAAAGGATGTTAGAAATCATGAATCAGAAAAAAGAAGATTCAATGACGCTTCTATAGTGAGCATGAAATATTAAAAAGGTCGAATTTGGCAACCCACCAGATGCTGGCAGCGGGCAGGTGAAAAGAGAGAGGTGACTCAGTTCCAGGTCTGGGAGTCAGAGCCCCTGCCAAATTCAGGGGCCCATCAGTGACCCTTCATTCCAGTGCCACACACTCCACTCACACATAGTTAAGCGATTAGGAGCATGACTTGCATTCTTAGATGCTCTCATATGCTATGGTTCTGAGGATATTTTTGCTTACATTTTAGGAGACTGGGATTCAGGAGTCAGAATTGAAACAAGAAAACTAAGGACTTCAGAACCTGAAAGATGATGCAAAATGGTGACCTGTGATGTGAAAACAGCTCAATTCTGAAGATGGAGGTGAAAGAATAAACTTCCGCACTCTCTGATCCCAACTTCCTCTGTCACTATAAAGTGTCTTGAAAGTCACTTTTAAATGATTTAAGGAATATTGTAATGTAAATGGAATAGCTTTTGTCTAAATAAAGTGAGTATTGCAAATAGTTAAGAAGCCTCTGTCAGTGGAGAGAGGGGAGACATGGACAAAAACCACATCACTATCCTATGTGATCACGGGCACATGAGGGTGCACATACTGTCCTTAGTTGGATCCCCAGTGCTACACGGTCCCATAAGCACCACCAGGTGTGACCTCTATATTGTTTTTAATTACAAACAGTTAAAGTTAAGTAAAAGTCAGTGAAAAGAGTCTGACAAATACAATGATAAAAAATTAGCAAAATAACATGCATGACTAATTAATATGAATAACACTTTTTAAAAAAACATGTTTTTAAGGCCAGTGAGATAGGTCAAAGAGGTAAGGTGCTTGCTCTGTACATGGCCAAGCCGGGTTTGCAGCCCTGGCACCGCCTATGGTCCCTGAGTGCTGCCGGGCATCAGTCCTGAGCACAGAGTGAGGCAGAGCGGGTGGCCCACTGCATCCACTACTGTGAATCTGACAGACCGAAATCTTTAGAACAAGAGAGAGAGAAGGGAAAAGGCAACTTACAAGATGCCTCTTTATTGTTTCCTACTTATCTGGGAAGTCACCTTTATGTATTCTTCAATATTCCAGTATTCGATTTGCAGAAGCAATATGGTCACTCTCAAACTCACTTGATAGACACAGCACCCCACAACACAAACGCACAGGGATGCAGCTTTACATGGAAGAATATGAAGTCCTCAGTCTTATGTAACTGGCTTCCTGCGCCGTCTCAGTTCCGCTGGGGGCAGCCCGGACACAAGGCTATTTCTCTCCCGCCCTGCCCTCAGCTAGGTCGGGGTGACTCTCTCTGTGTGGCCTGCTGTGGAGACATCCTTTAATGGTCCCTGGACAGACTCAATAGCATCTCTGGCCACTTCTTGATATTAAAAAGCTTCGTCAGGCCCAGTTAAAAATGCCAGCTCCACGTCCAAAGCAGTTTGCCCTTCCCTGCCGCTGGCCAGCTGAGGGTGGGCAAGGTCTGAAGGGGCTGCGGCAGCTCTCTCCCTCCCCTTCTCTCTTCAGAGGAGAGATCGCCTTCCCTACCTCTTCAGCACAGTGGACGGTGGGCCAAGGAAGGGACAGGGATCCTTTCTGTTGCTTCATAAGTGGGTTCTCCCAGTAGCATCGCACCAGCTCACTGGCCTAACATCCTGAATGCACTCTCATTTCTTCCAAGACAGATGAGAGGGCCAGGGCCCTTCTCAGTATCCCCTCGCCCAGAGCAGACACAAGCATCCCTGCAATGCGGAAACCCTTCATACCCCAGCGGGGTCTCTAGCCACCCTCATTCATGGATTCGTGATTTTCATCCCAATGCCAGGTACTTCCGGTTGTTGTTCATCATGATAATTCTGAACAAGAAGGCATCATGCACTACCTTGCTATACTAAAAAACAAACAAGGGGGCTATAACACAGTGGGTGGGATGTTTGCCTTGCACACAGCCGACCCGGGTTCGATTTCCAGCATCCCATATGGTCCCCGGAGCACCGCCAGGAATAATTCCTGAGTGCAGATCCAGGAGTGACCCCTGTGCATCGCTGGGTGTGACCAAAAAAGCAAAATTAAATAAATAAATAAATAAATAAATAAATGTAGATACAAAATGAACAAATGCCCATTTTGTCCCTGGATGTTCTATGACATGAGGAAGTTTCTTTTCACTTTTGGTTTTTGCTTGTTACTTTGTTTGTTTCAAGGGCATACCTGGAAATGCTCAGGCTTGCACACAGAGATCAGTCCTGGAGGGCTCAGGAGACCATACGGGGTGCTGGGGATTGAATCCAGGTCAGCGAGGCAAGTGCCTTATCCACTGTACTATCTCTCCATCCTCCTATAGGAGGACATTTCTAGCTGCCAAGAATAGTTTGTTTGTTTGTTTTTAACCAAAATGCTTGAATGGCATGGAAAAAGTTAGGGTGTGAGGGAAATTTCCCCATAAATGCAGGACCTAAAATTTGGGAGGCATCCTGGAAAATGCATGGAAGAGCCAGGCAAGCTCCCCGTGGCATATTCGATATGCCAAACACAGTAACGATAACAAGTCTCATTCCTCTGACCCTAAAAAGAGCCTCCAATCACTGGGAAAAATGAGTAATCAGAGGCTGCTAAAATCTCAGGGCTGGGACAAATGTAGACGTTACTGGCACCCGCTCACATAAATCGATGAACAATGGGATGACAGTGATAAGTGATACAGTGATCCTGGAAGATCCTGCTAGGGGGATACAGACATACAGGCTGGCAACCTTCCAGACGCCTTAACAAAGACTGCCCTGCAGAGAACGTTCTGCAGAGGAGCAGAATAATCCTGTAGGCTTCAGGCCGCTGCTGACCTACCCCACTCTTCCTTCCACAGCTGCTCCGACAATACTCCTTTGTTCTTTGTACCAACTCATTGCTATAACAGTGTGTGTCTTATCGAGGCTGGACTGCTCCCTCATGTGCCACCATATCTCTCATTCTTTGCAAGTGACCCCACAGGATGGGGGTCAAAGGTGCCAATCTAATTGAACATCAACCCCAAGAGTGGACAGAAAAGGGTCAACCATCCCCTTACGCAGGGTTTACTCTCATTGGCTTCTCCGTCAGCTTCCACTGAAGAAGCATTCACCTATGAGAGATAGTGGCTTTGCTAAGGCTCTTGAGAATGGGACAACATTTCATAGCATTTCGGGGAGTCTCTAGCCTGTACTCCCAAGTCCCCTCTAATTAGATCTCTAGCACCCCTCAAATCTCTAAATCATCCCCCTACCAACTTCTGATGCTCAGCCAGGGCAGCTCCACGGGCTGGTCCCCAGCCTCTGCAGTGAGGCCAAGCCAACCACGTTCATGGGGTAAGGCTTTGCTCCTGCTACCTTGAAATTTTTTTGTCTTATTTGGAGGGCCACATCTGGAGTGCTCAGGGCTTGCTCCTGGCTCTGCACTCAGGAATTACTCCTGGCCGGTTCAGGGGATCATATGGAATGCTGGGGATCAAACCTGATAGTTCAAGTGCAAGGCAAATGTCCTGCCTGCTGTACTCTCCGACCCCTATCTTGAAATTAACAAGGTGGACAAGGAGTCTCACTTTTCCTTTAAGGGGGCAGGGGATTTGGGACCCCACCCAGCAGTGCTCAGGGCTTACTCCTGGCTCTGCACTCAAGAATCACTCCTGGCGGTGCTCAGGGGACCATATGAGGTGCCAGGATCAAACCTGGGTCCGTTGCAAGAAGGCAAATGCTCACTCGATGTACTACTGCTCAGGAGCCTCACAGTTTTGTTTTGCCCCTAATCCCACACTCACGTAGCCTGTCCTGCTCCCCTAACACTGGCCCTGCTTGTTCTTTGACCCACACTCTCCACATCCAACCCCTTACTGTGCTTAGTCAGCAAAGGAGCTCCCATTTCTCTACAGGAGCCCCAAGGGCCAGCTTGTCACACAGGCGTGGGACTGCTTCTGTCTCACAGCGGGCATAAAATACAGCTGCATCGGTCTGGGACTCCATGACAGAGTGCATGTCTTGCATGTATGAGGTCCTGGGTTAGATCCCCAGCAACACACACATACACACACACACACACACACACACACACACCACACACACACTCACTCACTCCTGACTCATGAGATATGATCAAACTGCACCTTTATTTCTTGTATCCTACTCAATATGTGGACTGGAGCGATAGCACAGCGGGTAGGGCATTTGCCTTGCATGCAGCTGACCCAGGTTCGATTCTTCCGTCCCTCTTGGAGAGCTGGACAAGCTACCGAGAGTATCCCGCTTGCACGGCAGAGCCTGGTAAGCTACCCGTGGCGTATTCGATATACCAAAAACAGTAACAAGAAGTCTCACCATGGAGACGTTACTGACGCCCACTTGAGCAAATCGATGAACAACAGGGCGACAGTGCTACAGTGCTATTCAATATGTAAGACACAGAAGATATAGCTCAGCAATAAAGAACTCGTCTTGTGTGGGTTTGAGTCCCATCACTGAAAATAAATGTAGCAGCAATTTCTCTATCCGTAGATCCCAAATGTGGGGACAAGAAAATGTTTTTGTTTTATTAGGCTCTCACCAGAAAGCAGTGTTTTGGGCATTATTTTTGAAGGGTTGGCTAATTACAAGAAGCTAAATGTCAAAAAGACAATAAGCACTCACCTTAAACACAGCTGACTCAGGATCAATCCCTGACACCACAGATAGTGTCCCAAGCACCGCTGGGAGTGATCCCTGAACACAGAACCCGGAGTAGTCCCTGAGTACTGCCAGGTGTGGCCCCCAAACTAAAAAACAAATAAACAAATAATGTAAGGGGCAGGAAAGGGCCTAGGGACCCTTGGGTGGAGTGTTAACCAGACTCCATGAACTTCACTGCTATCTTGAGTGACAGCAGATCTTTGGCCTCTGTAACCATTAAATCTGCCTGTAGCCATTCACTCGCTCCCAGCTGCTCCTATGGGGGTCTGAGGTCAGGGACAGTGACTGATTTCTGCTCCCTTCAGCCTCTCCTGCCACCCTGCTCTCTGGCTGCTTTGTTAAACTCTGCTCGGATGAAAGAAAACTTGAGTCAAGAGCCTGGAAGATAGGACAGTTCTCAGCAGGGTGCAAAAATCCCTTGGTCACAGCCTATGGTGGCCATCCATCATCCTTGTGACTCATCTGTCTCTCACAAAACCTTTCCAGCCCCGGACTGGCCACCACCCTCCTCCCGGGTCCCAGGCATTCATCTGTAGACACCCATTTTTCTTTTTTTTGGGGGGGAGGCGGTGTTCTTTTAAGTAGTATTCAAAACAACAACAATGTCCACAGTCTCTCTTTCACAAGGCATAGATATCTCACCCCTCTGTGATCCTGAACACCCCCCTCTAACTGGCTATTCCCAGCCTCTTCAACACTTAGCATCAAGTTTCTCTGTCTCCCTCATGCACCTGAATCTCCTTACACTATGGAAGCCCCTCCCTTGTAACGACAAAATGACAGAGTGTCCCCAACTTCTAGGCAGGAGAGGCCAACCACAGAAAGGTAGCAGGGCATGCGAAGAAAGCTCATCATTGACCCAAATCCTACCCTTTACGGGCAAGTGGGAAGGGAATTGAATTGAAGACTAGCAGAAATTTATTACAGCTAATTCCTTCCAGAAGTCCGCACATAATGACCTTAATTAGATCCACATTCTTAGATGTTGGGGTTTGGGTTAGAACTTCACTTTTGACAGCTCTTGCAGACTCTCCTTATAAGGCATACTGGCAGTCGCTAAAACTGATATTTTTCTTAAATTATTGTACATATATGTGCATGTGCATACATGCATTCTTTGGGGGAGAGTTCAGAGTTCTTGGGGGAAATTCTTGGAAGGGTCTGTGATCCTGAAAAGTTTGAGAATTACTACACTAAAAAACTTTTTATTTCTAAAACTATTTTAAATGGATAACAATTCAATTTAGAAGTGAATATGGTTATCTGATGTCCATTCCCTGGCCTCTCATCTCAAATCCTCATCCATCCCAGCGGAGTCCAGCAAAGTCATATAGAAGTGCTAACTCAGAACGTGAAGCCAAAGCAATCAGAATCACTCAATTGGTTTCACCCAATCTTCCTACAAATATTGGCTTTTTACAGTTGCATAAAACAGATGTGTGATCTTCACAACATACTTTCCCAGCCACCTCCCCACATTACATTCCATGCCCCCCTTCTCTCTTTCAACACTTCTGTCACCCAAAAAAATTCCATCTGGATGGTCCTCACTACACTTCACCCAATCTACAAAACTGAGCAGAGGGTGGGGACACCAGGGAGAAGTTGGGCATTTGGCATCCATGTACTCTGGTTTTCGTGAAAAGGCAAGCTCCGTCGCAGGTCCGCCTTCTGTATACATAACTCAGTGGCAGTGACTGTGAGAAATGCAAAGAGGAGAGAAGTGTACTGACTCTGGGACCCGTTTCTCAGCAGGACAGGTGAAAGATGAAAGGATGGTATTCATCTAAGTGTGACCAACAAAATGCAATCTCCAGGAGAGGAGAGAGCCCTGGGCCCCAGGTCTAACCTGTGTGGGCTTCTTTTATTTTCTTTAAAATCTTTCTGCACCCAGAGTGCCACAATCTTCCTGTGGAACAGATAACTATTTAAAAAACATAGGGCCAGAGAGATAATACAGTGGGTAGGGCATTTGCCTTGTATATGACCAACCAGGTTTGATCCCCAGCATCCCATATGGTCCCCTGAGCACCACCAGGAGTAATCCTGAGTGCAAAACCAGGAGTAGACCCTAAGCATCACTGGGTGTAACCCAAAAGGCCAAAAAAAAAGCCAAACTACCAAACTAGATGTTATTATCTGAAAACATACCCTCTATATTTCCATACCTTTGTTCATACAAATAGTGTCTTTGTATGACACTATTTGTCACACAAACAGTTCAATGATCTCTTTTACTACTTATCAAAATCCTACAGAAGGGTCTGGCTGGGGAGTTACTTGGCAGGAGAGTGCCTGCCTTGCAAGCTTGAGGGCAGTGAAGCCACAGGTTTGACCCTTTGGCACTGCCCTGCAGGGCATAGTGGGAGCCCGAGGGCTCTGTTGTTTGTGGATTCCTGATGCCACAACCAAGTGTGCAATCTCTGTGCATGCACCATAGTCAAGTGTGGGGCCTTCAGTCATCACAAAACAAAGAGAGAAGGAGAAAAAGTGAAGAGGTGAAATCCCTTATGACCCAGTTAAAGTCAGGGTGCAACTGGAAGCCACTGGAGGCATAAATAATGGCACTTGACCAAGAGAAACTTTTGATCTCCCTCACAGAAAAATATTGAAATGCACATAAAATCTTACATAGTCTCGAAAGAAATGGTTCTGGGCTGTTGGGGGATTGCATAATCATGAAGGAGCCAGACTCCTGTCATCTTCCTGCTCCTCTTCTAAGCATGTTGTCCCTCTGTCCCTTTCCAGGTAGCAAAGACAAAGATCAAGGTAAAGGAGAGTTCCCTTTCTAATGGGCCCGTTACGGGTCATCATCCACATAAGATAAGGAAAATGGAAAACAACTTTTCCTTTCATGTCATTGGCCACTGCCGTCTGCAAAAGAACCCAGAACATTTGCATTTCCATTGGCTACATTGTTCCAATCACTGTTACTAGGGGGAAAAGGCATAAATATTGAGTAGCCATCTAGACAGAGCTGTCCAGCTTCTATAAGCTTGCTTAATTTCCACATCAATAACATATTTTAACACCTTCAAGAATTAAATTCTTGACCAGAATTTAATTGAAATGTAAATGATGTGTCATATTATATTCATTTAAAAATGCAATAATTTTATGTACATGCATATTGCAAATAATAACCATAATATGTTTAGTCAACATAAATAACTTCGCATAGCTACAAAGTTGTGTATGTGTGTGCATGTATAATTGTGCTATTGTCAATGTATTGTTTTAGTTCTCCTAAAAATTATTTTATATATTTAAGTGCACCTATGTTGAATGCATACATATTTATGAGTTATATCTTCTTGATGGATTGTCCCTTTGAGCATTATATAGTGCCTATCTGTCTTTCTGATTACCTTTTTTATTGACTGAAAATATAATTAATCAGATATAAGAACAGTAGCTTCTGCTTCTGTCTTTTACCAGCTCAAAACTTCTCCACCATCTTTTGCTGAGTCCACGTTTTTCTTTAGATGCACTGGATCCGATATCACAATAAATGAAGCCTGCTTTTTAATCCAGCCAGTCACCATGGACCTTTTGACTGGTAGGTTCAAACTACTCATATTTAGGGTGATTATTGCTGTACATGGCTTACTTATTGATATTCTATCTTTTTTTCTTATTTCGGTCGTTTCTTTTTCTATTTGCCTTTTCATTTGGTTTTCTCAATGATTCTCTCTCTATTTGTTCTATCTTCTAAGTGTATCTATTCCAGGTTTTAATGTGTGGTTATCATGAAGGTTGTAGCAAATCTCCTACATCTGAAATAATTGTTTGGGGGTCAGAGAGACAGTATTGGAGACGGAGCTCTGAAATGTAACTCATGTTGTAAAATTACTTTCAACCACTAGAGGGCAGAAAATACTCAATTGTACATTGCTCATTTTAAATTCTTAGAGCAAAAATCATAATCACTATCAGAATGACAATAAGAAACTGTCTTTAGATTTATTTTATACCGCAAAATACATTGCACACTTAATGCTCAGTTAAAACATTAACGTTTTAGGGGCTGGAGAGATAGCACAGCGAGTAGGGCGGTTGTCTTGCACGCGGCCAACCCGGGTTCGATTCCCAGCATCCCATATGGTCTCCTGAGCACCGCCAGGAGTAATTCCTGAGTGCAGAGCCAGGAGTTACCCCTGGGCATCGCTGGGTGTGACCCAAAAAGGAAAAAAAACATTAAATTTTTAAATGACTATGTAATCACATTCATTCTACAGTATGTTGTATGTAAGTTAATGCCAAATGTTTTGGCAGCCTAAGTCTAGCTAATAGTTAATGATTTTTAATACCAGGGAATCAATGCGTACTCAAGGAAAGTCAAAGTACTTAAAATAAACAAAGCAAATAGCACCTATCTCGAGCAGACAAAATTCTTTTTACATTCAAATATCTGTAACATGGGTCAGGGGCTTGTTCAAGGAAATGGAGCATGTGTCCTACATGCAGATGGCTCTGAGTTTCATTCCTGGTACCACACTGCCCCCATAAGAACCTCCATGGTGGTCCTGCAGGGCCCCAGAACACTGGGGAGGCCCCTTAAAAAATATTTGTACTACAGGGCTGGAGAGGAGGTACAGTAGGTAAGGCACTTTCTTCACCTAAGGTCCCCTGAGCATACCCAGGAGTGATCCCTGAAGCCAGAGCCAGAAGCCTTGAGCACCACCAGGTGAGACCTAAAGCCCAAATGTGTGTGCATGTGTGCGTGCATGCATGTGTGTGTGTGTGCATGCACTGGAATGCCATTGTTGTATTTATTGTAAAATAATTTCTATTGTTACAAATCAACTGCAGAATGAATTGTGGCAAAGAAAGTTTGCAGTTTCTTCTTAATATATTTTTTGCCCTAATTAACTTTTGTTACCCTCCTAATTAAGCCATTTGCATTTCAGTAACCAAAGCATTACTTTCTTTGATTGCAAACCATAACCTTTTCACTTTTCCACTCTCATTAATTAAAGTGCATGATGGTAAATTAAGCTGTTTGGATCTCAGGCTGGGCGGGTGACATTTTAACAACTGCCCTTCAGCCTTCTCTCTGTCAATCTTGGCTGTGTCCTGTAACGGAAGGGCAGTGCTGGAGGGACGGAGCAGGCACGGGGCCAGGGTTCTATACATCACCGCACTCAGCCATCTCTGACAACCTGGCATGACGCAGGAGCCTGACAAGCAAACCTGAGAAGCCTACTCCCTTTCTGAGGACACGAAATCATTTCTGAAGTTTGGTTTCTCACCTACTCACACCATGTTTTGGGTTGGTGGGCCCTGTTCATTCTAACACTAATCTACTCCCTGCCCTCCTAGACAGGAAAACTGAAGAACAGGACACAGTGAAGGACCCCACTTTGGGGCTAGTAAAAGCAGTGCACGGTTAAAATCAGGGCTAATGGCAAAGGAAGAGAGTTTCTGTATCATCGCCTATTGACAAAGTTTAATTGGCAAGTGTGAAAGAAACTTCTCAATATTCTAGCTGCTGCCCAGTAACTAACATGAACCATGGAAAGGTGTTTGAGCAAAACCTCTGCTCATGGACATAACTGACTTGTGTTAATTGATCTAACCAATTTTCAAAACCTCCTCGCTCTTTTTTTAGATTTATTTTATGCTGAGCAGAGAAATGTTTTGAGTTTCAAACATTGAAACCGGCCAAAAATTTAAAAAATTGAAAGAACCCTGCAAGAACTACTGTTGCCGCAGGGCCAGATACATTGTGCAGGGGTAAAGGCAGAGAGAGGCCTTCCATGTGGTCAGTCCCAGTTCCATCCCTGGCACCGCATGACCACCAAGCACCTCTGGTATGGCCCTAGAGGCCCCCAAACAATGCCAGGTGGCAGGTATGGAGCAAGGCAACAGGCACCAGAGCAGATAAGACCCCACCTTGCAAAGCAGCTCTGAAGTGAAGCCTCGAAATAGGGACTAAGTGGGCAAAGTTAGCAAAAAGTGTCAGCACCAGGTGTCCGGCCTTGAGCCTCACTTGATCTCCTAGTCATATATGCCCAGGATGCAGAAAACTGTTACATACGCTTAGCAAGTCATCCTAACCGCATCATCTAGTTTTGAATGGGATTGGACCAGGGCAAAGCAGAGTAGAATAGGTAATAGGCCAATAATGCTAAACTTTATGAGATTGGAAGTTCCTGTAAGATGAGGCCCTCTAGGGCTGGAGCAATAGCACTGCTGGTAGAGCGTTTGCCTTGCACTCGGCCAACCCGGATACGATTCCCATTATCCTGTATGGTCCCCTCAGCACCGCCAGGAGTAATTCCTGAGTGCAAAGCCAAGAGTAACCCCTGTGCATCGCCGGGTGTGACCCAAAAAACAAAAAAATAAATAAGACCCTCTAGGGGCAGAAGCAATAGCACAGCGAGTAGGGCTTTTGCCTTGCACGCGGCCGACCCAGGTTCGATTCCCAGCATCCCATATGGTCCCCTGAGCACTGCCAGGAGTAATTCCTGAGTGTAGAGCCAGGAGGATCACCGGGTGTGACCCTGTGCATCACCAGGTGTGACCCAAAAAGCAAAAAAAAAAGAAAAAGAAAAGAAAAATCCCTCTATTAAAAAAAAGTGTGCATTTGGCAATAAAGTGAGATCATCAGCTTCTCCAGAGGGTGTTTCTCCACATGCCCATCATCCTTCACCCCACACCCAAGCACTTGCCCTGACCCGGTGCATAACCGCTCCGGGCACGTTGGGGAAAATCTGTTCCCCAACAGGCAGGGATATCCCCAACACAGCAAGGCCTGAGCAGTATACCACTTGCAATATATGACCTTTATTATGTCAAGGTACATTCCTTCTATATCTAAGAGTTTTTATCATGAACTAATATTGAGTTTTGACATATAATCATGTGTGTTGTGTGTGTGTGGCACCAGGTATTAAATCCAGGGTCCCTCACATACACAAAGCAAATACTCTCCTGCTGAGCTGCAGCTCCAGCCCACTCATGCCTCCCATCTTTCATTTCATTAATGTGCTGCTCTTTTGTTTGGAGCCACACACAGCAGTGCTCTGGGGTTGTTCCTGCTTCTGTTCTCAGGAGTGATCCCTGGCAGTGCTCATATGTGGTGCAGGAGACAGACAGGGTCAGCCACATACAAGTGCTTCACCCCCTGTATTATCTCTCCGGCCACTAGATAAAAGAATTTTATTGACGTATGATAACCCTTCCTTGCATCCAAGAAATGAAATCCACTTGACTGTGGTATATGGTCCTTCTAATGTGTTGTTGAATTAGGCTTGCTAGTCTTCTGTTGACAATTTTTACATCTATATTTACAAGGGACATTCACCTGTAGTATTATTGTATCCTTGTCTGGCTTTGATATCAGGGTAATTGTGTCCTCATAAAATGAGTTTGGGAGAATTTCCTCATCTTCAATCTTTTGGAAGAGTCTGAGACATCTTAATGTCAATACTTTAAGGTTTCTAGAAACATTCACCAGTGAAACCTGGGCATTTTTTGGTGAGGGAGAGGGATCAGCCAGATCTTAATAAATCTCCTTGCTATTTTTTTGTATTAAGATTTGGTAGGTCACATATCTCTGGGATTTTGTCCCTTTCTGCAATGTCTAATTTACTAGCATACAGTTGTTCACAGGAGCCTCATATACTCCTTTGCATTTCTGTCGCATCAGGCATAATGTCTCCTCTCTCACCTATCATTTTCTTTACTGTGTTTTCTCTTTTGATTAGTCTAGCTCAGTATTTTCTACAGTAGGTGATATCACGCCCCTAGCATCACTGGAATGAAGGGCAGATTGTAACATTATGTGCAATTAGAGGGTGCTTTGCTTGCTTAGAGGTAGGTTTTTTCCATTGTTGAATTACTAGAGCTGCAGAAAATATGAAATACATGTAGATAAAGGAAATCATCAAAGATAACAAGTCAGGGATTGAGAGATGGTACAGCCGGTAGGGTGGTTTGCCTTGCACGCAGCTAACCCGGGTTTGATTCCCGGCACCCTATATGGTCTCCTGAGCACTGCTTGGAATAATTCTTGAGTGCAAAGCCAGGAGTAACCCGTGAGTAGGGCAGAGTGAGACACCCTCAAAACAAACAAACAAAAAAGGTTGCAAGTCAGCAGCAAATATATGAGGCTACAAATCCCACTGTCAGCGAGCACAACCACTTTAAGCATCTCTGCCTAGGTGCTACTTTGTGTTGTTAGGTCACAAACCACCTGAGAGCTGATAGCTGACGCAGTGTTAACTATGGCATAAGAGCCCATGGCAGGAGTTACCATGCTTGCTTTGCACTGAATACACACCACCACCACCACCACCACCACCAGAGGTCGCTCCTGAGCACAGTATCAAGAGTAGCTCCCAGACATTGCTCTGCGGTTGGTCCAGTATTGTAGAGAGCAGCCCCTGGGGCCGTGAATACAGTTTGGGTGTCACTGGTATACAGGCTGGCAAAGATAATGACCCACTCGGGCCCGTGGCAACAGTCTTCCCCGGAACAGCTACAGAGCTGGGGAGAGGCGCAGGGACTAAGAAATGGACCCCCAAACACTAACCACCGTGCCCACCGTGCCTATGTCTTTCGCTCGTGCCAGAAAGCCACCGCCTAACTGAGCAGCCGGCACGCTCGTGGCAGATGCGTAACAGAGGGGTGGGAGTGGGAGTGGGGGTCTCCTCCCTAGGCAGCCGCCTTCTGTGTTCCTGCAGGCCCAGCTCTGGCTTCTCCAAAACGTAACTTCCCGCTTTGCTCGGAGGCCAGCACAGAAATTCGTGTCCTGCACGGGGTGCAGACACGTGTGGTTCACGTCGGTTCCATGATAGGTAACCGAAGTGGGAATCTACCACCGGCTAGTTTGTTTATCGGGCCCGCGCCCCCACCTAAAGAGTGGAAGGGCAAGGGTGGTGCGGCCTTCCCCTGCCGCCAGCGTCTGCCCCTCAAGCAGCCCAGGTCCGACACTCTGGCTGCGCCCAGTCCACCGGGAGGGACTCCCGGGCTCAGCAGCCCAGGCCCCAGGCCAGCCAATGCCCATCGCCCATTGGCGGGTTGTAGATAGATGGGCAGCCATCGATAGGCTGGCGGCCTCGATGGGCGGGCCGCACGGTAGGCGGGCGGCCCGAATGTAGGCGGGGCCACGGGAAGGGGGCGGGGGCAGCGCCTGGTCCAACCCCTTCCTCCTCCCACCGGTTGTAGCCTCCCAAGTCCTCACTTTCTGCCCTAGGCTGATGCCTGGTGACCGTGGGTTTCCCGACCTGGCTGCCCCGCCAAGTTTCTAGGCTCAGCCAGGGCGTGCCCTCGGCTGGGGGGGCCGCGCAGGGATGGATGTGTTACCTAGTGCTTGGGTCACGGTCGCCGTCACAGGCACCTGGAACCCCGCCCTGGCGCGTCCGAGTCTCTGTCCCTCCTTTGCTCACCCGCACCTGCCAGCAAGCTCCCCGGGCCGCAGGTGCGGACGGCGGCGGGATCGCAGGCCCCGCCAGGCCCACCAGCTGGGGGAGGACAAGGGGCGCTGCGGTCAGTGCCGCCGCCGGGCTGATGTCCCAGGTGCGTCCGGGTCGGGGGTCCCAGCAGCGTGGGGGATTCTCGGCCTCGAGGGGCGGGGCAGCTCATGCTGTACCCCCCATTCTCCGCCTTTCCGCCTCTCGCTCCAAGTCTGAGTTTGGACTCCCCTCGGACGTCCCACCAGAACCCTCCTGTAGGACCCCCGACCCTAGAGTTGTTGATTCTGGTGGATGATGAAGTTCCCTCTGCCTGTCTGAAAGATCCTGGAGGAGGGAGGTAGGGAGCTAGCTGGGGGGAACGGGGGCGGAGACCTGCGCAACAGAATATTCTAGATTATTCTAGATTTATGGCAATATGGAATATTCTAGAACATTTGTGGTAAAAATTAAGGTAAGAATCGTAATAGAGGGAGGGGAAATGCTCTGAGTTTAGGCAATGCAAGCCCACCCAGTCCCACATTGCCCCAGCACCTTCCCCCCACCGAGTACCCAACAACTCTGAGCGTGGGCCCATAACTTTTTTTTTTAAAGAATTGACTTTACATCAGTAATTGGAGGCGAAGCCCTTTTGTATGAACCTAACAGAGTGTTCAGACTCCACTGCCGAAGCTCTCCCATTATGTGGATTCAGTTCAACTGAAATGTATTGTTACCTAAACTTATTCAGTTGCCATTGGTCATTGAAACCATTGATCATTGATGCTGGCATCTAAGGATCCATAAGTGGGCACTGGGTAAGGGCTGGATGCCCTGATTTTGAGGGGGAGCGGGGAGCATCCCCAACATTGCTTAAGGCTCACTCCTGGTTCCGTTACTCAGCAATTACTCCTGGCGGTGCTGGGTGGGTACTGTATGGGATTCTAGAGTCGTACCCGGGTTGGCTGTGTGCAAGGCAAGCGCCCTACCCGCTGTACTACCGCTTCGACCCCAAGCCCCTGATTTCTGTGCAGTGTTGAGCGATTTAGTGAAATACGAAGCATACTTCCTCTCCGCCGGCATGCTAATGACCTCGGCGGGAGCCTGGTCTCCAGCCCGCGACCTGTCGTGTGCTGTCGTTTGCAGAGTGTGCCGTTTTAGCCGAGAAGCATGGAGGTGATCCACAGGAGACCGCACTGCTGCAGGGAGCTGGAGGGAGCCGATGCGTTGTCCAACAGCTTTTACTCGAATCAAGTGCACACCCCTTACCAAACAACTACTCGCCCAACCGCATGCCACGACAGGTAAAGCACAAACTCAACAAGGCAGCGGGGCGGGTGGGGGGAGGGGACGGGGGGGGCGGCGCAGGGATGTCGGGGGGAGCGGGGGGGGGGGGTGAGAGACTCAGTGGTGTCTTTTGTGCGAGAGAAGGAATGAAGCGTAGGATTCTGGGCCCTTCTATTTGGCCCATGATAGAAAAGGAGTGGCCTGACAGCGAATGGGGCTCCAGGAGTTAGCCCTGTGCCCTGCCTAGTCCCCAGCGTGCGTGATCCTCTGCTTCCCTCTCTCTCCCCCTCCCCATGCCACCACTGGATGCCCAGCCCAGCACAGACCCTACAGCCCCCATGAGTGCTGGCTTGGGAGTGCACAAACCAAATCAATAAAAAGAAAGCATTCACATGTGAAGAAGGTGTAGAGAAGTAAATATGCATCCGTGTTAGCACAAACATTTGATATGTGCTTATTCTTTTCATCCTTATAGTATCCAATGAGATTGGCTTTTTTTACCCCCATTTTACATATAAAGGCACAGGTTCAAAATGTCAGTTTTTTTGTTTGTTTTTCACTTCAAACACATTTTTGGAGGGGTGGGAGTTCAGCCCCACCTGGCAGCGTTGGTAAGCATCACTTTTTGGGTGGGGAGCATGCATTGCCAGAGATCAAACCCAGGGTTCCCACAGGCAAAGCCTGTGTTCCAGCCCTTTGAATTGTGTCCTCAGCTCTATGCGGATCATTTGGAGAAAAAGATTCCCAAAATAACAGACAGTGGGGAAAAAAATAGCTGTATGGTTTTCTTTTGTTTTTTTGTGTTTTAATTTCTCTTGGTCAAATCTCTCATTTAGCAGATGGTCCCCTCGCACTGCCAGAAATAATCCATGAGCATAGACCTAGGAATAGCTCCTGAGCACCACCGGATGTGACCCAGCCACACCCCCAAGTTAATAAATCATACAGGAATTACCTAGCTTTGAGCTCTCTCTGTCTCTCTCTCTCTGTTTCCTCTCTCTTTCTCTCATTTTTGGTTTTGGGGCCACAGCCAGTGGTGCTCAGGAATCACTCCTGATGCAGCTTAAAGGACCATGTGCCAGGGATTGAACCCTGGTGGGCTGCATGCAAGGCAAGCATCTTAACCACTGTGCTCTCACACTAGCTTCAGTTTCAGCCCTTCTAAAATGGGGCATCCTACCCATACAATCACTGTTTTTATATGATCCTGATTTTTTGTTTGTTTTGTTTTGTTTTTGTTTCTGGGCTACACCCCATGATGCTCAGGGGTTATTCCTGGCTGTGTACTCAGGAATTACTCCTGGCAGTGCTTAGGGAACCATAGTCATTCCAGGGATCAAATCCAGGTTGGCTGCATGCAAGGCAAGAGCCCTACCAGCTATATTGTCTCTCTAGCCCCAACATGATCTTGATTTTAAAAGTTCTTTAGCTAATAGTCTATATTTGTTATTGCATCTAGGTTTTCCCTGTCTTAATCAGACAGTTCTTGTAAATATACTGCTTATATGGGAAAAGATAAAATTCTCCCTACAACCACATATAATACATGTGTTCCTTATAAATAATTTAGAAATCTTGGATAGCCATAAAGAAAACAAACTGTTTACCAACAGAAAAATTAAAGCACGAGGGGGAAAAAAAAACCTCTATACATCCTTTATCCAGAAATAGTAACCACTGTTAACAACTCAATATATGTGCTCTCCATTTTTTTTAATTTAAAGATCATACCTAGCACATTTTTAACTGCTACCTTCATTTCATAGGGTAAAAAATTGTGTATTTCTCTGGTAAAGATCACATCTCATTTCTATTTTCACCTCATCTTACTACTTCCTGTTCACCTTCTGTTACCACATTCCCCAACATGCCTGTCAGCCCTAAATCCTGACTCTGCCCCAAATGTCACTACATTACTTGCAGCTTCCCTTGACTCCAAGGAAACCATTGTCTTGGCTTGCACACAGCCAGTTTGGGTTCAGTCCCCAGCACCCATAAGTCCCCAGAGCCTGCCAGGAGTGATCCCTGAGTGCAGAGCCAGGAGTTAAGCCCTGAGCACTGCCAGGTATGACCTAAAACAAAACAAAACAAACAAACAAACAAATAAGCAAAAATAACATAATGTCTGGACAGTGATTTCAATAGCTAAGTAAACATTTCCTTGCATCAGCCTATGTTTTTTCTTTCCAGAAGAGAAAACACAGGCTCACAGCATTGTGACCCAACCCTGGCCTACAGAGTACATCGAAATCACATGAGCACTTTCTAAAATTAGAGTTCCAACCTCTACTTTTTATACCTCCTGGTTCATGAGATCTGAGTAGGCCAGAAAAAAATCTTCCCTTTTCAGAACGCTTTCAGCTTATTTTAAGAATCATTAGGCTAACAGAAAACCAGTATTATAGTTCCAGCTTATGCACTTAATGAGGGCAAGTTAATCTATTTCAGCTACTTTCTTTACTGGTATGTTTTTAAGCACTTTACAGGTAGCCAGTGTTTTATATATACTCTGACTTAATTTTCTCTAAAATTATCAATAAGCTGATGGTATTCTTTCTTACTTCTTCCACTGAAAATTTAAAAATCAGAGGCATAACTGTTCACTCATGCCTTTTTCTTTTTTCCATTCAACGGACATCTTAACTCAGCAAATTCTCTAACTCAATCTTTTTTACATATGTGACTTGGCACTGGCACCCTAACTTAAATCTACCGCTAGCTCATTAGGCAAATAGAGTAATTAAGAATGTGTTTTGAGGGGGCAGAGCAATTGTATAATGGGTAGAATGTTTGCCTTGCATGAGGTAAACCCATGTTCGATACTCGGCATCCATACGGTCCCATGAGCACCGCCAGGAGTAATTCCTGAGTGCAGAGTCAGGAGTAACCCCTGACCATCACCAGGTGTGATCCAAAAAAGCCAAAAAAAGAAGGAGGGAGGGAAGGAAGGAAGGAAGGAAGGAAGGAAGGAAGGAAGGAAGGAAGGAAGGAAGGAAGGAAGAGAGAGAGAGAAAGAAAGAAAGAAAGAAAGAAAGAAAGAAAGAAAGAAAGAAAGAAAGAAAGAAAGAAAGAAAGAAAGAAAGAAAGAAAGAAAGAAAGAAAGAAAGAAAGAGAGAGAAAGAGAGAAAGAAAGAGAGAAAGAGAGAAAGAAAGAAAGAAAGAAAGAAAGAAAGAGAGAGAGAGAGAGAAAGAAAGAAAGAAAGAAAGAAAGAAAGAAAGAAAGAAAGAAAGAAAGAAAGAAAGAAAGAAAGAAAGAAAGAAAGAAAGAAAGAAAGAAAGAAAGAAAGAAAGAAAGAAAGAAAGAAAGAAAGGAAGAAGAAAGAGAGAGAAAGAGAGAAAGGAAAAGAAAGAGTCTTGGGGGCCTGAGAGATAGTACAATGGGTAGGGTACTGGTCTTGCTTGTGGCCAACCTGGGTTCTCCCCAGTGTATGGTCCTTCAAGTACTGCCAGGAGTGATTCCTGAGTGCAGAGCCAGGAATAACCCCTGAACATCTCCAGGTATGGCACCAAAAGCAAACAAACAAAAAGAACATACCTTGAGAAATGCTTAAGATTTATTTCTGAATTCCCTTGCTTTCTAATTCCTGAATTATTATATATGTGATTATACATATATAGATATGTATAATCAAAATATATAAATATACATATTTTTATATTTTATATAAAACATATATAAATATCAAAACTTTGTAAATTGACTTCCAAACCAGAGAGATTGGGTCATTTGTTGGGAATAAACCTTTCTCAAAAGCAAGTTTACACTTAATTTTATGAGGCTACAGGTTGCAATGATAGTAGTTTATTTTTATTTTCTTTGTTCAATGATAATAGTTTATTATTATTTTCTTTGTTATGGAGCCAGACATAATTTATCAGAGAGGTGCCTTTGCCTGGAGGAAACTTAGATTCAATCCCTGGCACTGCACTATTGCCCGCAGCACGTGGAGTGACCCCCGAGCACTAGCTAAGAAGCCCCCCACACTGCCAGGGGGTCGAAAGACAGATCAAGAAAATGAAACACTCAATCCTAATCCTTCAATAGTTATTTTCACTTGTTCCTTCTGTAAAATGTTCCTTTTGATTAACATTGAAACTAAGGGGAGAATGTAACACCCTAAAACTGAAGAGAAATTGACTTACTTTTCTTCGCCTTTTATTTCCAATGGTTTCCTGCAACTTAACTGACTTTAGATAGATGACAGCCCAAGCAATGGATTAATATTCTGCACAGACTCATCTTCCTGGAACGGTGTAATCTATAGGGGGTTAGATGTGGAGAAATGGACTCATCTAATTTATACATAACTCTTAAAAATGTAGCTATCAAGGCTCACGTTGTCATTAATCACATGTGCTCAAATATTTTTCCCTTGCCGTTGCCCTCTGGATTATAGACAGAGCTGATGAAGGGCTTGGAGGTTTAGCTTTTTTGGTTCGGTTTCTGTTTTTTGGGTTTTGCTTTGGCCATGCCCAGCAGTTCTCGTGGGTTATCCCTGGTGGAGCAAGCGCCCTCACCTCTCTACTGGAACCAGTCCAAAGTTCCCAGGTTCTCAGAGGTCTGCAAGCTGGTGTTACCCCCGTTTCTATGACACCCTAAATCAGTAGTCATCCAGATTCTCTGGACCCCTTATGCACTGGCTGACAAACCACTGCAGAGGAACAGTTGGCAAACAGGCTTTCTCGACTCTGACCATGTAGGGTAAAGTTGCCAGAGACCACAGATAGGAGTGGCCGTGGCACCAACACATTGCTTACAAAAGTAGGCAGAGGATGGAATTGAGCCTGCCAACCAGAGTTTGCCACAGCCTTGATAGTGACTTTAGAAGATAAAGATTTGCATTGATAAGACAGGCCTTCGTGTGGACTGGAGCGATAGGACAGCAGGTAGGGCATTTACCTTGCATGTGGCCAACCTGGGTTCAATTCCCAGCATCCCATATGGTTCCCTGAGCACCGCCAGGAGTAATTCCTGAGTGCATGAGCCAGAAGTAACCCCTGTGCATTGCCGGGTGTGACCCAAAAAGTTAAAAAAAAAAAAAAAAAAAAAAAAAGAAAGACAGGCCTGCATGTTCACTCTCCCTCCCATTCAGCAGCGATTTATTAGGGACCATGGGAAGGGGCCCAGCGCTGGACGGTTCGAAGAAAGCAGCTGCCGGGTGTTACTCTGAGAGCTCCTTGCCCCGCTTCTGTGTCCCCCTGGCTCAGTGGGATCCAGAAAGGATTATCCTATTTTCCCCTCTGGCTTGACCTCTCGCCACACACAGTTCTTCTCCACCGTACCTCAAATCCTAAATTCTGTATCAGTTCCACCACCTAGATCAGAACTTCAACTCGATGTTCTCAGTCCTTAAACTCTAAATATGTGCCACTCAGTCTTTAGTATGCCTCCTAGAACTCCAGAACCTTCCTCAAAGTGGATCCACATTCCTAGTCATGACAGACTTTGGGCGCCTACTTCCACCTAGCACTGCCTCTATTCACCAACATGCTGACCACTGAGCCAAGACTCAAACACTCCTGGCAGGCCTGAGGCCCTGAGTTTACCTGGTACCATCAAAATAACAAAAAAAAAAAATAGTGCATGATACTTAACAATGCTTCTCATAGTGTATTTTGATTTGATTTTTTTTTTTTTTTTTTTTTTTTTTTTTTTTGCTTTTTGGGTCACACCCGGCGATGCACACGGGTTACTCCCAGCTCTCCACTCAGGAATTACTCTTGGTGGTGTTCAGGGGACCATATGAGATTCTGGGAATCGAACCCAGGTCAGCGCTTGCAAGGCAAATGCCCTACCCGCTATGCTATCACTCCAGCCCCATCATATGATGTGTATTTAGAGCATGTGTGAACTTCCACCAATCAGTTCAGTGAAGAATCACATCAGACCAGACCAACACAAAACTTAGTCTTCCCTAACTTTAGAATTCCTAAAAGTTTGGTAACTAGTCAGTGACTAGGGTTTGTCTCAGTAGCTTTTCTTTAATTTTTTTTTAATTTAATTGAATCACTGTGTGATACACAGTGACAAAGTTATTCATGATTGGGTTTCAATCACACAATGTTCCAACACCTGTCCCTTCACCAGTGTACATTTCCCAATGTCCCCAGTTTCCCTCCCCATTCACTCTGCCCCTGCCTGCTCCTCCCTCCTCTCTCTCTCTCTCTCTCTCTCTCTCTCTCTCTCTCTCTCTCTCTCTCTCTGTCTCTCTCTCTCTCTCTCTCTCTCTCTCTTAGGCACTGTTCTGACAGGGTATCATGCATATCATTTTACCTCCTTTCAGCACTCAGTTCTGTCCTGAGTGATCATTTCCAACTATCATTGGATTGTATTCATTTGCAAGATAGAATATTTTTTTTAACTATGAGAATAACCAAAGACAGTAAAAACAATCTCGGGAGGAATCTTGTGGAATCATGATATAAGTTGAGTTCTAAAGGACAAGTAGGAATGTAGGTGGGAAGGGGAATATTCCTACCACAAGGACTGCTGGTCCAAGGTAGGAAGCTTGTCTCACTGACCTTTCATCTAATGCAGCCCAGCCTCCCCCTCCATGCTGCCTTCTCTCCTTCCTCTCTCCACCTCCATGCTGCCTTCTCTCCTTCCTCTCTCCCCCTCCATGCTGCCTTCTCTCTCCCTCCTCTCTCCCCACCATGCTGCCTTTTCTCTCCTTCCTGTCTCCCCACCATGCTGCCTTCTCTCCTTCCTCTATCTCTTTCCCCTTTTCTCTCAACTTCATCTCGCACAAACAAATCCGTAGCCTCTTGATCTCAACATCCATGCCTGCTGCCTCAGTGGCCTAAACAAATGGCCTAATATTGTACCAAACAAAATATTCTTGTATCCTAAAAAGGATGCTGGAACCAGCACTGTCAGGAATTTTTAGTTCCCTAACCTCAGTGAGAGGCTTTTCATGGCATTTCCCCTGCCAAGAATATTCCCTCTTCCTACTCGTCCTTTAGAATTCAGCTTGGACCATGATTCCCCCAGACTCCTCTCTCCAAAAAGGAATCTTACGGGGCCTGTAAGGGGTTGGCATCTACCTGCAATGAATCCCCTAAACCCCAAACAGGCAGACAGGCACAGCTGTGTGAGGATGGAGTAAATGAACTCATTTCTGAGGCACCTTTACCACGAGTGAACAGCCCCTGGGGCGGTTGTCTTGCACGCGGCCAACCCGGGTTCGATTCCCAGCATCCCTGAGCATCACCAGGAGTAATTCCTGAGTGCAGAGCCAGGAGTAATGCCTGTGCATTGCCGAGTGTGAATCAAAAAGAAAAAAAAAATAAAAATAAAAAATACAGTTTCCCTCTGATTCCTCATCTGGATGATTGCTGATTGCTGGATGCTTCACCTGCAAAGTCCCTGAAACAAAGTCTTACAGTGGACACTGTCCTTTGGACAGAGGGACGCCCTCCAGTCTCTCAGCTCCCTCCTGGCAGGGCCCCAGTCTCCCCTTCTAACTCGTGAACGGACACGTGCTTCTGGAAACACTCAGCCACACTCAGGAGCTGCTCCCAGCTTAGGCGGGGTCACTCCTGGTGGCAGGGGGCAGGAGGGGGGGGAGGCAGACCATGCAAGGCCAGGGGTCAAGCCCAGATCTGCCACCTGGAAGGCATAGGCTCCAGCACTGGGGTCTGCTCTCTGGCCCCAACATATACTTCCTTTTTAGAAGGTGGATTTTTTTTAAGCATATTTTATAGCTTTAATTTTTTTTTGATGTTTTAATGGCAGTCAGCAGAGCCTGGCAAGCTCCCTGTGGTGTATTCGATATGCCAAATACAGTAACAACAAGTCTCACAATGGAGACGTTACTGGCACCCGCTCGAGCAAATCGATGAACCACGTGAGGACAGTGCTGCAGTGCTAATTGCGGCATCACAGTTTGCAGTAGTATTGAAGTCATTACTGAAGCTTCAGGGCCCTACGCGAATCCCTCCAGCAGTGTCTCAGGATCCCCTCTGCCTTGCCCAGGCCCCCTTCTCCTCCACGCTCCCCTCTCAGCTCCCAGTTCCGTTTATTTTGTCTCAGGATCTGTTTTCATTTGGGCTTTGTTTTGTCTCCTCCAGGAAAATGAGCAGGTCAAATAGACTGCAAGTTCTGTGAGGGAATTCCACCCACGGCCCCACTAGAGACCTGAGATGAGGGAAGGAAAGCCCTCCGCGGGGCGGTGTGGGCAAAGGGTTTCCCTGCAGGAATCCTTCTAGAAGCAAAACCCTGCGGTCCGCTGCTACAGGAATGGAACTAGAGAGCATCGTGCTGAAGGAAGCCAGTTGCAGGGAGAGGGACAGACACAGTGATCTCTCACACCTGTCGAATATAAGGAAACATAGAAGGGAATAAAAAATGACCACTGGTAACCCCGAGAGCCAGCCTGCAGAACTGAGCTCACCAGAGGGCTGGAGGGAGGGGCTGGTGGCGGAGGGACAGTTGCCACTCTGGCACAGCTATGATGCTGGAACATCATGCGCCTGAAACAGAGCCCGCCTTAGTATCGGTATTGTGAACCATGGTGCCTTCATTAACAAATGGAGGAAAAAGGAAAAAGAATCCCCTGGTTAACAGACTGAACAGTTTTGTAACTGTGTCTCTCACTGTGATTCAATTAAAAATAAAATCTTTTTAAAAGCTGGGAATCTCAGGGCCAGAATGATAGCACAGTGGGTAGGGTCTTTGCCTTGTACCTGGCCAACCCGGGTTCAATCCCAGCATCCCATATGGGCCCCCGACCACCACCAGGAGTAATTCCTGAGTGCAGAGCCAAGAGTAACCCCTGTGCATCACCGGGTGTGACCAAAAAAAAAAAAAAAAAAAAGACTGGGACCTCATAAAAAAATGCAGAATCTCAGGCTCTACCCTATATTTTCTGAAATAAGGCCTTCAAGGTTGGACTTCGCAGTCCATGTTTAAAGAAATAAAAACCAGGGGCTGGAGCTATAGCACAGTGGGTAGGGCGCTTGCCTTGTACGCGGCCAACCCGGGTTCAATTCCCAGCATCCTGTATGGTCCCCTGAGCACCACTAGGGGTAATCCTGTGTGCAGAGCCAGGAGTAACCCCTGTGAATTGCCGGGTGTGACCCAAAAAGAAAAAAAAAAAAAGAAATCAGATTATAGGGGCCTGGAGTATGTGCTTTGTTTGCAGAAGGCCCTAGCTTGGCCCCAAGCACCAGTGGGAAGGGCTCTGGGCACTGAGCTTGGAATCTCCCCTGCAGCACCCAGTGTGCCAAAACAGTGGGCCCAGTTTTCTGGGCCCAACACCCCGAATCTCCGATTTCTGCGTCTGATGTGGAGCTTGAGAATTTATATTCCCAATGTTCTGCCTCCTCTTCTCCCTTCCTGTTCGTGATGATGGTGCTGTGACCTGCTCTCATACACCCACAGCCGTGTGCTCACACGTGTGAGGCCGTGCGCTTACAGGAAGCTACACATCTGGCTGCAGTGCTGGCGCCTGAACGCTGCCACGCTGTTTGCCAGAACCTGCACCCCAGACCTCCGTGCTTGCTCGAAGCTCTCTGAGCTGCTGGTACTCACTGGGGGGCGGGCGGTGGGGTGGGGTGGGGTGGGGGAGGGTGTCACACGTGCTGGCCGTGGCACTCACGCCTCTGTCTCATGCTCACCAAGGGTGTCCCCTTTGGGCGGCACTTACACACACTTGGCAGTGGTGCAGCCTGAAATGGTGTGGAGCACTGGGGATCACCAACAGCAGGATGAAGCTCAGAGCAGGTGGGAAGCCAGTGACTCGAACTCGCAACCACATGCAGGCAGGGCAAGCAGTTTAAGCCACGGTGCCTTTCCTCCAGGCCCAGGGAACTTCTGTCTCTCACAAACTCTTAGGGGAAGGTGATGCTTCTCCCTGTGGTCCATACTTTGAGAACCACTGGTAGGGCATCTGTAGGTGGACACTGGAGCAAGTGCTTCTGTTTGGGGGAGCAGGGCTTCCCGAGCAGAGCTAGAGCCAGTCCCAGTGATACCTGTGATACCTTTAAAGGTCCATCCTTTCAAGCTAGGGCCCTGCAAAGTGGTGCTGGTCAGGCCCAAAACAAGCGCGGCTTTCCCCTGTCCCTCCCCTTGTTGTTATGGCAAAAAACAGTCTGTGGGGCCAGTTGGACTCGCACAAGGCCCACGCCTGGGTCACTCCTGAGCACAGAGCCAGATACAGTCCCTGAGCACTGCCCGGTGGGACCCCAACTTCCCCTGCCCTCAAGTTGTTAACAAGTAAGCACATATCCTACAACTGAGAAAAGAAGCCATCCCAAGTCCTCAGACATTTAACTGCATTTCTCCGGCAGGTTGATGATACCTAAGTAAGTCGCCTGGTAGCTCTCAGAATTCACCCAGCCCTGAGAGTGTAAAGCTAAAAATAATTCCGGAGACATTTCAGTTGCTTAACAGGCTGCTGTAATGCAACACCACAGACTGGGCAGCCGAGCAGTCACACTGATTTCTCAGGGCTCTGGAGGCTGGAGGCCCACTGATGCTGGCCCAAGCGGGGCTGAGTTTGAGTGAGAGCCCTGTCCCTGGGTTCTTGTCTAATGGGGTTCTTTGCTGAGTGCGCTCATCCTAACACCTACTAGAGGCCCGTCTTGTTTATTTTTTGTTCTGGGACGGTGGTAAGGGGAATTCCAGGAGGGACAACTGGCAGTGCTCAGAGATCACTCCTGTTGGTGCTCAGGGGACCATCTGGAGGGCTAGGGATGGAACTGAGGCCAGCCACGTGCAGGATAGACATCTTACCTTATCCCTATACTGTATCTCCAGTCTCAAGGTACCACCTTTTTTGTTTGCTTGGTTTGGGGGCCACACCCAGCAATGTTCAGTGGTTACTCCTGACTTACACTGAGGAATTACTCCTGGTAGTACTCAGAGGACCATCTGGGATGCCGGGGATTGAACTGGGGTCAGCTACATGCAAGGTGAATGGCCTGCCCACTGTACTATCTCTCCGGCTCCTGGTCCCACCTTCTTATCCCATCACTTTGGGCTTTAGAATTTCAACAGCCAGACCACAGCATTGTGTGCCAGAGCTCTTTCAAAGGCCTCGCTTTCTCCCCACAGGTATCAGGAGCTAAGGGACTTGCACCATCGATGTAAACACCCGTGGGGTAATGAAAAGGAATATGGTAGGCTAATACCCATTTCACTCCCTGAAGACCGCAAGTCAAAATATATCCCCCACTATATCAAGGGACACCAGCATTTTGGATACGGCGGGGACAACTGGCAAAGGTAAGCCCGCTCTCTGCTCCCACAGGGACATCTGTCTCCTTCCCTTCTTCATCTCAATTGTGAGTTCTTTGTTAACTTAAATCCACCTTCAAACTCACTCTACTATCTGTGAAAAAGACACAGATGGAAGAACTAATTATATGATCTCTAATTGCAAAAATAGTTTAAAAACCTTTGTATATGGATGTCTCTGCTATCCTTGGAGATGCTTGAGTATTGTGATCAGAAATTCTGATTAATTTAATTCCCTTGCTAATCTAATCTTGCTGTCAGAAACAAAGTGGGAATATTCCTGAGAGAGATTAAATTTAAAAAATGCTTTTCCTTGAGCAATTAGCTAGACTAATTTGTACAGATGTTTTTGATTTGAGGAACTTTTTGATTTCTAATTTGTTCATCCATCTCATTGACTCTACTGGGCATTGTTTTCAAGTATTAAAATATTTCTGTAATCGTTTCTGAAATCTTCAAGTCACTCAGCAACTTTATCAAACACACAAGCTAAAACTGAAGAGAAAGAAAAAGTCTGAGTGGCAAATTAACAAGTTATTAACAATTATGAAATGTACCCAAAGCACAATCCCACTAGTCTTCACACAGAACCTACCCAGTCCTGACTTAGTTACCTAGTTTACTAACAATCCCGCTAATTAGATTTTAGTTCGGAGCAATTAAAAGAATGAAATTAGGTTAGAGAGGGCTCAACTAGAGTGAGAAAGGCAATAATGGGAACATTATTATATAATGCCTGTTATAACTGAAGTGTCAGTAAATAAAGTATCAGTCCAGTTGGAAAGATGCAAAGATTGACAGGTTAAAGATAATGAAGACCACAAGTCCATTCATTGATTTAACAGATTTTTAAGCCCATGCTTTTGTCAATCTTTCATTCAAATATAATAAGATTTGTAACATATTTGTAAAGTGGACGTTGTCATTTCTACTTTTATAATAGAGACCCAAAACTTTTGGTACTTTTCCTGGTGTCAGTTATAAAGTTGTGGAAGAGGGATTTGAATTCAAGCTTATTGGCTCCAAATTCCATGTACTTTTTATCTGTACGCTCATTCAGTTACTCCAGCCATTTATTTATCCCTTCAGTCATTCGAGCATAGCAATCCTTATTCTAGAACTAGGGGTATGGCTCCTTACACAGCTGACAGCTATTGGCCCAAAATGTACATATTAAAACAATGCACAATATTCTAAAAGAATTAGAAGTATACTCAATTTCAGTGTATAGAAACAAAAGCCAAAATCTAGCTCCCTTTTGGTGGGGGGAGGGGAAGTCCCAAGGGCTGCTCAAGGGCTACTCCTGGGTCAGTGCTCAGAGGGTGCACTGGCAGAGCTGGCAGACTGTCTCAGTATCAGGGATCAAACTTGGGCCCCCCATATGCAAAGCCTGCCTCCAGCCCTTTCAACCATCTCCCCGGGAGACTCGTCACGATTCTGTCATCAAACCTCAAGTGCTGACTCTATGACTGACGAGCATGGACATCAGAAACCAGCCGGTAGCTTCTTGGACCACAGAGCAAATAGACAATGTATTACGGTAGGAAGTGTTTCAACTTCCTGCTTACAGTGGGAGGTTTAGGTCTTACAACCCTCCACCAACCCAGTGCACCAAGCATTCCAAACTTCATTAAGTCCCTTCTTTCACTGTATTTGTCTCTGTCCTACTGAGTTTTTCATGGCTGGAGTATTCACGAGACTTTAACTGCCAGGTTATCTGATGGATTGGAGCACCTTTTGAGGAAAAAAAAACAGTGAAAACTGCATCTGCTTCTGTTAATGAAGTTTTAAAGGCTGTAGCAGTTGTTTGTTGGGAAATGTGGACAGGAGGGAAAGTAGTAGCGAAGAAGCATCTACCGAAGCACCAGGACGTGGCGTGTCCCCTTGGGGCCAGTGAGGAAAGCTCATTACCGTGTTCTTCCTTCTCACCTCTGTGCTCAGGGATGACTCCTCCAGGGAACCATCAGGGGTGCCAGGGATCAAACCCAGGACTATCCATACAGTACCCGCTGTGCTGTAGCTCCAGCCTCTGTTTTTACTTTAAAACAACAGGAGGGAAGGCCCTCGTCTCGAATGCAGCTGCTTTGGCCAAGCCTGGTTCAATCCCCAGCACCGCCCTGGTCCCCTGAGCACCACCAGGCATCATTCCTGAGAACAGATTCAGGAATAGCCCCTGAGCACTGTATGGAGAGCCCAAAACCCCGCATCCCTCCCCCCAAAAGAAGCTTCTCTTAGGAGTGGGGAGCTAGTTTAAAGCACTAGAGCACATGCCTGTCATGCAGCACCAGGTACAGAGCTAGAACCGTCAGAACCACGGAGGACACATACAGACTTTCCCTACCTCCCTGGGATAAATTATTTATTTTCTTCTAATAGTTGTTTTCTCATTTCTTTAGACCGTTCATCTATTTGAGATCATCTTTGTAAACGTATGAGTAGAAATTTATTTCTTTCAAAATGACTTTTTTTTTTCTGCATTACTGAAAATTATTTTCTCCTGAGTTAAAATGCCACCATTCCAGGGCTGCTGGTAGAGCATTGGCCTTGCATGGGGTTGCCACAGGTTCAACTCCTGGCATCCCATATGGTTCCCCGATCACTGCCAGGAGTAATTCCTAAGTGCATAGCCAGGAGTAACCCCTGAGCACCACCAGGTGTGGCCCAAAAAAACAAATAAGAGAGGGGGGGGAAAGCCACCATTCCATATACTAGATTTCCATATATAAACATTTGTATTGGTCTGTCTTTTGCTGTCTTACCATTACACTGTGTTAATTTGAAAAGATGTTCAATTTAATCTTTTCTTTCTTTTCAGAAAGCATCCTCTTGATCAATGCTATTATGTGACAAAGAACAAAAAGAGTGATGCCTTTGAAAATGACTCTTTGTAAGTGTGGGTTTCTTTTCCTTATATGATATTCAATATTTCTTAAATAGAAATGAGTTCTGTGAGACATTAAAAAGTTCCAAAGTGTATGCGTGGGGGGAAAGGGGAGACAGAGAGATAGTGGAGGGGCTTGCCTTGCACAAAATAGACCCAGCTCCGCCCAGGACTGATCTCTGAGCTCAAAACCAGGAGGAAGGAGTAAATTTTAAAAGTCAAATTTATCTGTCAGAAACATCTAAGATAATATGTTGGGGTCGGAGGGACAGTGAGGTGGGGAGAGAACTTGTCTTGCAAAAAAGCCCACAGTTTTTAGATTTCCAGCATCCCATATGGTCCCCTGAACAACGCCAGGGGTGATCCCTGATGCAGGAGTGGCCCAAAAACTAATAAAAAGACTCCAAAATGATAATTTTTAGGGAAACAAGTTTTCCATTTTGGGCTGGAGCGATAGTACAGTGGGTAGGGTGTTTGCCTTGCATGCAGCCAACCCGGATTTGATTTCCAGCATCCTATATGGTCCCCTGAGCACTGCCAGGGGTAATTCCTGAGTGCAGAGCCAGGAATGACCCCTGTGCATCGCTGGGTGTGACCCAAAAAGGAAAAAAAAAGTTTTCTACTTTTCAACATAGATCATTATAAAATATCAAATATAAAAAACCACTGTAGCACTGTTGTCCCATTGTTCATCGATTTGCTCGAACGGACACCAGTAATGTCTCCATTGTGAGATTTGTTACTGTTTTGGGCATATAGAATATGCCACGGGAAGCTTGCTAGGCTCTGCTGTTTGGGAGGGATACTCTCGGTAGCTTGCCGGGCTCTCCAAGAGGGACGGAGGAATTGAACCTGGGTCGGCCACGTGCAAGGCAAATACCCTACCTTCTGTGCTATCGCTCCAGTCCAATAAAAAAAAATCAAGGAAAACAAAATAGAAAACAAATAAAATAAAACCTACAATTAGTCTGTCAGTTAACTGAGTGATGAAGAAAAAAAAAAGAGAGACGCATAAGACATTTCATCTTGCTCTGATTTCCTGCCTTTGACCTAGTTACTCAGTTTAATAGAAGCTTGACATTTACTAAAAGATTC